>NC_045710.1:4688149-4991179 GCF_009834535.1 Camelus ferus
AGTGTCAGGTGCACAACATACTGACTTAATATTTTTTATAGGTTATGCTCCATCAAATGATTATAAAGGTATTAAAAATTATTGGCTATGTATCCTGTGCTGTACACATTACATCCTTTTAACTTTTATTTTATACCTAGTAGTTGGTACCTCATAATTCCCTTCATTGATTTTTGCCTTTTCTCTCCTCACTCTCCCCTCTGGTAACTGCTAGTCTGTTCTTTGTGTCTGTGAGTCAGTTTCTGTTTCATTATATTCGTTAATATTTGTTTTTTGTTTTTTTAGATCCCACATATGAGTGAAAACGTACATTTGTCTCCGTCTGACTGATTTCACTAAGCATGATACTGTCTAAGTCCATCCATGTTGTCACAAATGGTAAGCTGTCCATTTTTTTATAGTCTCCTAAAGCTTGTACTCTCTGCAAGACTCTGTTATTCACTTGGAAAGGCAAGCCAGTATTTAATAAAGGACAGGTTAAACCGTCACACTCACTTTTGGGTATCTGGGCACTACTGAAAACAATGAAGAGAATTTCTAATGGTAAAATCCTTCAGAACTGCATCCATATTTATTCTGGGCTGAGTCACATCGCAGGAGGGCAGCGCTGTGAGACCAGAAAACTGTTCTTGTGGAAGCAGTGAGTTTTCAAGAGTGAATTTACATTAAATCTGAGCAATTAAGGGCAGACTGCATTACTTGGTTTTGTGTCTTCAACGCCTTTTACAGCCCGTGGCACCTAGAGGGGGATCAGTGAACATGCATGAAGCGAACCAGTATCTCCTAATTCCATCTGGTTCTTTATCCATCAAAACTTGGTCATTGGAGTTACAAATATCCAAAAGGGTGAGATTTGATGGCCAAGTCTTTAGCACTATTATATTCTTAAGTGTGTAATACTTCCTCTGCTGTTATTCATAACAATTATTAGTAGCACATATGAGTCAAACTGTTGAGTGCCTGATACTTATTAATGCCTTGTTAGAGATCACAATATATCCGCTCACTGTTTCTCCTTCAGCCTCTTCAGGTCCCTCACAGGCCTGCCCAGACACCAGCCTGCTGGCTAATACAGTGCTGGCACAGACATGTGAGAAAAAGCTCTCGTGACTACGCCACTCAGATACTCGTTAGAGACTGAGCTGCCAGAACCGGGGAGGAGCAGTGGGTAACCACGGACTGAGTGGGCTCAGTGCTTCTTTGTAAAAACATTGACTCTGAAAGACAAGACAATGGCAATTTTGTTGGTCACTTTTATTCAGCCTTGTTTGCGTGAGATAAAGCCTGGAATAGTTCAGCTCTGCTAGTTTCTGGCGGGCAGTGGGAAACATGGCTTTGCAATAGCTGTTCGGTTAATTACAGCTATATCTTCTCTTCTCTAAACAGCTTCAAGGTGTCACTAAGGGAAAGGGATGGGCCACTCTGGTTCCATTTCGCAGAGGATTGTTCTGACTTCCATTAGACCATGTGGATACTATAAGCTGGCCATTTCTAGGGATGTTCAAAATCGAGGGGGAAAAATACACAGAGACAGTATGGTTTTAAATCCACACACTATTTAAATTATAAAAGACAAAACACACATATGAAATTAACTAAAGTTAACTCATTTCAGGCAGGATGGCAGGAATGTCATAAACTTCCTTTGGTTTCACAGTATAATCAGACATTAGGGCTGCTGGAACCTTAGAAGATTGTCAGGGACAGAACATCTCAGAATTATTAGAAGGAAGACGTGTGATTAAAACTCCATATGTGTGGAAGCTGTATTAATTACAATGAATGCTAGTGGTGAAGAACCATTTGTTAAATCAAAAACAGGAATTTTAAGATTAATGAAAGTAAATTTATTTTATTTGTTCAAGTGAGATTTTACGTATCATTTTAGTTGCTTGTTGTTTAGTTGCTTAGCATTTTTTGAACAAATCAACAAGTCATAGTTACCACTCAAAAATTTTAGGCTGCATTGGATGAGAATATATTAAAATAATGATGCATGGAGTCATTCATCAGTTTCTCTAGACACATTTACTGAGCACCCTCCACGTGCCAAGTGCTCTGCTCGGAGAAAAGGAGGGCACAAAATACAAAAGTGAACATCACAAAATCCCACCAACAAGGAGTTCACGGACCAGTCAGGGACCCCTTGGTATTACCTAGTGTGTTGTGTTTTTTTCTCTTTGTGGAAAGTAGAAGAAACAGACTGACAATCGCCGTTGTTCTTCAGCAAGATAAAGGACAGCATGTCTTGGTGTCCCGTTAAAGGTAAGGTAACTAATGCCTGGTAGCTGCTGTAACGAACAGCTAAATCTGTGTGGCTCAGCACGACAAAGGCGTGTGTATTCTCACACAAAGGATCTCGCAGGTCACACAGCTCTCCCTCATCTTGGAGCTCTGCCATCTGGAGCACCTGCAACCCAGGGGCTCAGTGTGGGAAAAAGGGACAAGAGGCAGCACAGGATGCGAGTCAAGGTGAGACCTGGAACTGGGAGCCCTCACATCCTCCTCCGTTCCACCGGCCCGAGCTGAGCCACACAGCCTCTCTTAGCCGCAGTGCAGGGGAGGCTAGAAGTGTCTTCCTCCTGGGATCCCAGGAAAAGGCACAGTGTATGGAACACAATTTTGCCCCTGCCACAGTTCCAAAAAGTAGACCAAAGACCTGCAGAAATAAAGACAATGTGATGCTTGCAAATATCCTTATTTAATAAATTATTTGTTTGTAAGCCATGCTTCTTTATTTTGCTTCATTTTTTTTTATTAAAAAAAAAAAAAATCTGAGCCTGAGCTTCCCATACCTAAAATACAGAGTAGCTTCGGTATTCCCGACCAGATCCTGACCAATGAAACCATGGGACCTAAGGGACTTTGACGTTTAAGAGATGGGGACTTCTGTACCACTTCTCCTCCAGGCTCAGTCTCCTTATCATAACGTAGGGATAATACTTGAACTTATAGCATAGGATTGTTGAGAGAATTAAATGAGTTAAGAAGTGAAGGTATGCTGTAGACCCTATAAAATTAAGGGAAAATAAATATTCTACCTAATGGGAAGTTGCTGCTTCTAAGGGTTAATTTTTCCCATGGCTTTGATAACTCGCCTTTTTTAGACCTCTTTCACGGGGAGTCAGTACCTCTGAGAGCTTTACCTCTCCTTATAGGTCTTTGAAACTTTTATTTCAGATATCTTTTCTTGTTCTGTTGCAACCTCTTGAGTAGCGGGCAAGGGTCCCGAGGCAGCGTGAGCTCCTTGGGCCAGCCCTCCACCCAACTTTGTGGACAAAAGAAGGCCATAGGATCTGGTTACACTAGGACCCAACTAAACCCTTTTCCTTATTTGTTTAGTGTAAAATGAGATTTCCAGAATTGGGCATTTAAAATCTTCAACTTTGGTTGACACAGCTGAGACTGGTTAATGTCTGAGATGGGTTTGGGCCCTGGATACAAGCTACGTACGTTAAAAAAGGATCCATTTTATTCTGGGAGGGACTCATTATGTATCCCAAAATATCACCCTTCTCAGATTTATCCAAAGAAGCATGGGCGGCCCTTAACATAATTTGGGAACTAAACATCGACTGTGGAAAGAAAGGGGTTATAGAAAATTCCTACCTTCTAACCTGAGCGCCAAGTCCCAGATTTCCTACACTATTATTAAATATTTCCTGTCCCTTTCCCCACCCGTTTGGCCCCCCGAGAGATACTTTTTGTACATTCTTTGTCTTTGAATCCAAAGTTCATAAAACCAATACATTTCTTGACAAATATATTCTGAGGTTGTTGCATTTTAATTCAATTAATGGTATTATACAATAAGTGCAATGCCATTTAACATATTTTCCAAGCCAGGACACTCTGAGAATTAAACTCTGAGAATTAAAAGGGGAACTAGTAATGATTAATCTGAAATAATAAGCAAAAACTGGGCCTACCCTTGCCAAACTGAGACTTACGACCACATTAAATATAAATTCAATTTTTTTTAAAATTCAGTATTAAGTTTTTCAGATCTTTCTATATTCAGATTACTAAGTAATGTCCCTTATTATGTGTATATCAACACACGCCACCATACACAAAACTATAATGAATGTCTCCATTTGCTTTATAACCGCAACATTCCTCTAATGATTTAGAGTTTCTTTTATCTATCTATTAATCACTTATACTTCCAGACCTGTAAATTGACTATTCATATCCTTTGGCTATTTTTGTTTTTTTTTGTTTGTTTTTTTGTTTTTTAATGGAGGTACTAGGGATTGAAGCCAGGACCTTGTGCATGCTAAGTATGCACTCTTCCACTGAGCTACACCAACCCCCACTTCCTTTGGCCATTTTTTTGGATGGGTTTTCCTTTCATTGCTGATTTTCAAGAGACCCTATATGGTCTAGATGTGAATCTTTTGCAAATTTAAGACTTTATAAATATTTTTCCGTTAGTATCCCTCCTTACAAATTTGTCTCCAATGTCCTTGGTTAAATACAAGTTTATATATTGATGCGGTCCTAGCTATTTATTTTCCCTTTATTTTTGAAATTCTATGGAGAATCTTCCTAGTCTCAAGGTCACACTGATACTCCTTCTCAATTTTTATTTGCTTTCTATCTTCGCCTTTCACACTTTGGCCTTTGTCACATTTGGAGTTTATTTTTGAAGTGCTGTGATTTAATGATCCGACTCTGATCTTCAGATGTAGTGACCAGGATTTCCCAATTCCGAACGTCTATCCTTTGACCACCGAGTTGGGTGACCACCTCTAGCATGTAGCACATTTGCAGGTTACTGGGCCTATTCCTTACCTCTTCCTGTCAGCTTGTGTTCCAAAATACTGTTTTAATTATGATTGTTTTGAAATATCTTGTTATCTGGTAGGGCTTATCCCCCATCTCCTGTCTTCTTCTCTAACAATTTTTAACTATTGAAAATGTTTGAATCCATTTGCCAACTTCCAAAAAACCTGCTACTGAGAGTTTCCTTAGAATTGCATTGCATTGACAGAAACTGATATAGTTTTAAAATTAATTCATTCAAGGATGATGGCAACAAAAATGGCAGAGTGAGAACCTTTGGAAATTCTCTCCTTTGTGAAAGCAATAGAAACCCTGGCCAAAAAAAAAAAAAAAAAAAAAAAAAAAAATGGTCAAAATTAATCTTTTTAAAACCCTAAGAATTAGCCAGAGGCTTGAAGCAATCCAGGGAGCATTTATTCAAGATAAATGACTGTATCTCAGTAAGAAAAACAAGTTGTATTACAGCTTGCCCTATTGCCTTCCCCCTTTCTCTAGCTCCATGGGAGCCTTGAAAACCAATACTCTGCAATCACAATGAAAATCAGTAGCTTGGCAACCAGCAGAGGAGGCAGAACGGGGGTGGAATGCCTTCAAAGACCCATATTTAGAGAATTCATCACATACAAACAGTCCTCCATAAGATGAATAGATGATTTCTCCTCAGAAGCCATGGAGGCCAGAAGGCAGTGGGATGACAAATCCAGAGCGCCGAACATTGACTCATCCAGCCAGGGAGCTCATGTGGCTCGCTCTCTCCCCCACCGCCTCTCTCTCTCTGGCTTCCCCTCTCTCTCATCTTTTAAGTTAGTTTTTCTTGATAATGATTTCGTACATGTTGTTTTTCAATCATCCTCGAATATTGTGTTTCTTGTGATTGGACACGGTATCTCTATGGCTGTTCTGTATAACGTTTCCTGCGTGCCAAGGTTCTAGTCGGTGTGGAGGGGCACTGATGGGTTTGGCTTATTAATTATCTCTCTGACCATGTGGCTGAACTTCATGACGGTGGTAATGGCTCATCGACTGACGAATCATTGGATTACCCCCCACACCTCTCTTGGGATTTCTGGTAAAATGATCATACGACCCACGAATAATGGCGAGTCCATCTATTCCTCTCTAATCTATATGTGTGTTTCTTTTTCTTTTCTTAATGAGTTCACCCATTCAGCTGACTTTCACAGCTCAAATGTTAAGCATCCTCACACACAGTGAGTGCTTTCATTCCCACGTGCCTGGAGTGGATGTGACTGAAATCTTCCACTGAATGTAATATTGCGGGTTGGTAAATAATTTCTAACAAATTAGAAAGCTCATTGTTTATTTCTAATTTTCTAATTGTATTTTTTTTCAAGAATCATAAATTGGTACTAAACTTTGCCTTACGCTTTTTTAGGCATCCTTTTCTATTAAAGTGATTATGTGGGTGATTTTTCCCATTCACTGCCATGTGATGAATTTTATAACTCGATTTCCTGTTACTGACCCTCATGTTCATTCTTGCTGTGAATCCAGCTTGATCATGATCCACTGTTTTTTTTTAATCTTCCAATAGGATTAGTAAGTTGGTATTTTATTTAGGATTTTAAAATCTACATTCACAAGTCAAATTGGTCCGTGTATTTTCTTTTTCTTGTAATGCCTTCATCTAGTTTCAGCATCAAGCTTTTAGAAACCCCACAAAATGTGTTGAGAAGCTTTATTCATTTCTTACTGTAAGTGGCAAGTTCTATTAGATACAGAATGTCTCTTTGAGAATTTAGGAGAACATAGCAACTGACAAAAAATCATCTTACTAATATTTCATTTTATCTCATGGTCGTTTATATGTAAGTACAATGTATATATGTAATATTCATATTTAAATATGAGTGTATGTTGTTATTGACCACAGACATATACATACATATATCATATATCCTAATTTTGGCTTTTCTTCAGAAAAATTTTTATTATCAATAAGATTTCAAATTTATTGGCTGAGAGTTTCTTTTACAATATTATTATACATCAATTTTGGTCATTTGTACAGAATAACATCGTTTTCCATTTTTCTTAGTGTGTTTTATTTATTTGCCTCTTCTCTCTTATTGGGAGGGTCGGTCCTGTCAGAGGTGTATTTTGTTTATTAGTGTTTCCAGTGAGCCCCCTGAGGGGTACGCTCATTACCTTGTGTGTGTCTGTGTGTGCCTTTTTCCTTCTCTCCTATGTTTTTTTGGAAAGAGTGAATGCTATATCATAGATTTGAAAAAAGTTCATTTCATTTTTATTCTTTTGATAGTTATCTCTAATTTATTGACTATATATTTTTCATATGTATATTCCTATCTATTATTTTTATATTAATGTTAAAATAAAAACACTTAGAATTTTGGACAAAATAGAACAAAGTGGGGAGATAGAGGAGATGAACGGAGCTAAGACTTTTGACTTGTACAAAGGTAGGATACAGATGATGCAATGCTAAAAAATGCAAATTCATAATTACTATGAAAAATGGAAATAGGGTGAATATTCTAATATATAATGATAGTATTTCCTTCCATCAAATGACTCATTTTTTGTCTTGGGAATTTTTATTAAATCAATGTTGTCACTTCCAGCTTCCGTAACTTTTTTCTCAGTCCTCATGTTACACTGTTGCTTTCAGATGCATTCTGGGAGAATTGTTTGAAAGCAGCAGTCACCCTACTAATTTGTTCTTCCACTGTATCTGTTCTTCTGTAAAAGTCTGTTCACTGAGTTCGTTATTTCAACAACTTCATTTTCCATTGCCAAAGTCGTCTTCTTGTACACTTGTTCCTGCTTCCAGAATAGCCTTATATATTTTAAATTCTTATTCTCTACTGTCCTGTTCATTTTGATTCTTCAGCTGTTGGCTGTTCTATTTGTTAGCTCTTTCTCATGTTGCTTTGACCAGGTAGTGTTCCCGTGAGCTTATCTTTTATTCTCGTGGGACTATGAGCTGCACTGCTAACGATGTTTTCTGGGTGATGGGGCGAAGGCATACCTTTAGTTAATTCCCCTAAGGTGAGTTTAGGGATGTCTTAGGGAATAGTGTCCCCAGCATTACACTCCAGGCTCTGATTCTCTCCTTACAGCTCCCTCCCCTCCATAGAACTTCTGGGATGTCCTCCCCAGGCACTGCTCTTCTTCTGAAGTTAACAGCCTCTCTGTAATTGCATGTTCTGTGGGGTAGAATGGGGCCCAGGAGCTAAGCCAAGGCTGGCCAGCTATGTGGCACTGCCTGCTGTGGCCTGTCTATCCATGCTCTGGTCTAGCACGGAATTAATGTCACCCTTCCACCTCTAAAAGGGGGCTGACCAGTGTTGTCCTACTGTGATGATATTAAGGCAGATAAACATCCATCCAGGGAAGCATGAGATAGAGTTAAAAAAAAAATCAAAGCCCAGTCAGTCCATCCCTCCCCTTGCCTGTGGGCAATGATTCTCTTCAGTTCCAGGCTGTTATACCTTCCCTCCTCTACCTTCTGCTGCTGCCACGGGAACTCAACAATCTTTTCTCTCTCCAAGGGATTCTCACAATTTTGTAGGCTTCTGAGATGTCAGCCTTCACATATCATTCATGGCTTTCAAGGGTAAACACCCGAGTGCTTCATATCTTTTCTAGAACTTCTTAATACTCTACTGAATAACTCTCGGGATGGAAGAGCCCAGGACAAAAGTTGCAGGTGGTGATGGCTGAAACAATGGGCCTGAACTGGAGATTCCTGGAAAAATATAGCATGAGAGAAGTTTGGAGTAAACCGGCAGCCATTCTGTCAATCCAGGGTCCACTCTCGCCACGGCGCAGTGGGGCTTCGTGTCTGAAGAACGGGAACTTCAGCCTTCCACTGGGAATTATCCACTGGTCTGTTTAAGATGAAAGCTTGTTTTCAAGATGAAAACTGGGCAGAGTAATCACTTACAGACAGCGGTGAGATTTTGTCTGGTGGAGTCACGGTAGCTTGGGAATAGACATCTGTGTATGGAATATGGTTGATGTGCAGTCCCAGGCTGTCACCCGCCCAGCCAGTCCCACATTCCCCCGGTGCCTCTCCCTTGTCTCTCCAACCAGAGGGATGAGGGGGAAACATTGCGCCTGTCATTAGCTGGCAAGACTGGAGCAGGGGTTAGCAGGCTAATTGGAGCCAAATAGAAACTGTTCTATTATGGTATCACTGCTGCCTGTTGGTTTGCCCATCTTGCTCCCGAGTTCCTGATAATATGGTGAAACCAATGGGATTTAGTCTATACGGAGTGGTCAGAATGAATGCCCCTTTGGGAACCTGCCGGAAGAAGCTGCCACATTTCTCAACACGGGTGCTTCGATTAATTATCCATGGGATTGATGAACAATGAAAATGAGAAAGGAATTTTATGCCAAATAGAAAAACGCCTCCATATTCCTCTCATTTTATCTCAAGTGAGTAGGCAAGACCAACTTCCAATTCTCATCCTTTTATTTTTTTATTTTAATTTTTTTTGAAAAAGGCAGAAGACAGAGATTAACCATTGGTCATCATGTTATTTGTCCCTGTGCTGTGACTTTGTGTAGCAGACAAGCTCCTGATGGCTCTCTGACACATAACTGTCTCTTCACTGAGAAGCCACAGATGTCGCAGAAGACAATTCTAGAGTATTCCAAAGGCTATATAGTGATGTGATAAACCAAATTGTCCATTGGAGATGTCAGAAGATCTATCACAAGACAAACACTCAGAAACACAGAAATATTTGTCATCCTTTCTAAGAACAGCATAGAATTTGGCATGTGATCCAAGTTGGACCCAGATCTAAATACAAATCAAACCATATGGTTTAGTTAATTAGGAATCTCAATTACAAGCAGTATTTCCAAAGGGGTCTGGGCAGCAGACACACTGAGAGAAGGAAGGAAGGAGGAAGGGAAGAAAAGAAGGAAGGAAGGAAGGGAGGGAGGGAGGGAGGGAGGAAAGGAGGAAGGAAGGGGAGAGAAGGGAGGGAGGGCAAGCCCAGTCAACAGTTTATGATCCTTCTTGGATATATAACCAAAATCTTAGGGGATCAGGGATCAAAAATGTTTGAAATTTTGAAACTATACTTTAGTGTACTTAACAAAAGTAATTGTTAAAAGATTATGAAAGCTAATTTAGTAGAAACAGTGAGAATAATCAAGGGTAGCATTTAAAAACTGGTAGTTAGGTAATTTCTAAGCCTATAGCACACAGGATTGTTTTAGAAATTAACCATTTCGTTCCCAAATATCTAGGAATTGGTAAGGATTTCGTGTATAAGTGTGCTATTCAGTCATTCAACAAGCATTTTTTGGCACCATTTTTGTGCCAGGTATAATTATAAGCATTAGTAGAAAAAAATTTAAAAAATATGTATATATCCCTGCCCTCATGAAGATTATTGTCTATTGAAAATTTTAAATGAAATGTTAAGATTCCAGTAGTGGATAAAATGAGAACAAAGGAAAGGTCCTTTGGCATATAAAAGAAAACTCAAGAATTAAAAAAAAAAAAACTTCTTGGCCAATAATCAGTGATACTCAGATTAAAACTACCTAATATACATGCACCCCAATGTTCATAGCAGCACTATATATGATAGCCAAGACATGGAGGCAACCTAAATATCCATCAACAGATGACTGGATAAAGAAGTTGTGGTATATTTATACAATGGAATACTACTCAGCCATAAAAAAGAATAAAAGAATGCCATTTGCAGCAACATGGATGGACCTAGGGATTGTCATTCTAAGTGAAGTAAGCCAGAAAGAGAAAGAAAAATACCATATGATATCACTTATACGTGGAATCTAAAAAAAAAAAAAAGGGACACTATGAACTCATCTACAAAATGGAAACAGACTTGCAGACACAGTAAACAATCTTATGGTTACCAGGGAAAGGGTGTGGGAAGGGATAAATTTGGGAGTTTGAGATGTTAGCCACTATATATAAAAATAGATTTTTAAAAAGTTTCTTCTGTATAGCACAGGGAACTATGTTCAATATCT
This sequence comes from Camelus ferus, assembly GCF_009834535.1. Lineage (NCBI taxonomy): Eukaryota > Metazoa > Chordata > Mammalia > Artiodactyla > Camelidae > Camelus > Camelus ferus. Next base: position 4,698,947 of record NC_045710.1, read on the forward strand.
TGTAATAACCTTTAATGAAAGAAAATGACAATGAATATATGTATGTATATGCATGAATGGGACATTGTGCTGTACACCAGAAATTGACAGGTTGTAATTGACTGTACTGCAATTTAAAAAAACACCTTATGATACTAGCTTATAGACAGAAAAATGTAATATACACACACAGTCACTCCAATATTGGTGAGTCTGTGGTGAACATGCATCCACCGAGGACACTTTCCAGTCCAACAGAGTAGCCAGAATCTGAGCCCCACTGATGGTTTCCCCTTCCCTGTAACCAGGTGATTCCATCATTTGGAATCTTCTCTAAAGGAAAATTTAACAGAAGCAGAAATCTACTCAAATGCATCCACTACAGTGTAGCCTAAAATAATAGAAAATTCCCTTTCAATAATTGGTTAATTGCTATACATGAAAAAAATTGAAATTTTCCATGAGGAAACAGAAAAATTTCCATGTATTTTAAAATTTTAAATAAAGGCAAAAATCCAAAATATTGTTCCTATTATTGTAACTGTACAAAAGGAGTCTGTATAGACAAGGGCCAGGATAAAATCATGAAAAATGAAATTATTGGTTGCATGTGTGTATTGAGATAAGAGAATATTTAATTCTGCAGAATATTATTTAATATCATCACATCATCTTTCCAATATATAAAGTAAATAGATGCAAGAATAGATAAAGGAAATGGAATTTACCATAGGCTGAGCAAGGGATTAAAAAAAATTGATCAGTGATGGGTGAAGAAAAAATGGAATCAGTCATTGAGCTTTAAAATATAATACAGATGGTTTCCTGGTTGAAAATAGGAGACCTCTAAAATTAACCATGAGCCCACCTGGCGGATTTAGAAGAATTCAGCCAGCATCCTGCAACTCAGCATGGAAATAGAAAGATACCCAATCATATTTTATTTCTATTGGACACTTAAAACTCCTATAAATTCGCCCAACCACTGTCAAATATATAGGGTTTTAAATACAAGTAATGTAGAAAAGGGTCATTATATCACACATGTCTGAAGGTTATTTTACAGACTTGAAAGAGGGCGATTTGCATCTGATACCCCAAGGAAAACAACACGAAGCAATCTCTACCTCATACTCTTTCCTTCCTTCTGCTCGTGCCCTTCCATTCACCACCCTCTGCCCCCTCCCCAGAAAATCTAAGCCATGTGACTTTTTTCAACATCTGCTTCCTTTCTTTACTTTCACAGAAAGCGTGCATGAATAATCAGACCACACTGCTGCTGTTAATTGTAAAAATCATTAGTAAACTTCCAGGTGCTGTTTACTATATAAGCATTGTAATTTTCTATCCTAAAATCAGCAACTCCCCCGCATCATTGTCTGCCCTGGGGCCTGAGCACTGTGCAGCTTTGAGGCTGTCAAAGGCAGCCGCAGTCCCATTTACTGGGACTGAAAGAGATCGATCCACACCTGCAGCGTTTGAAGCAATAATTCCTAATATTAACCAGACCTCATGAGGAGCAGGCCCTTTTCCAGCCTCCTCGTGATTCAACACTTTGCAACCCATGTGAGATCACTGAAAGGCGCCATGATTGACTGACACCCACCCTGAGCTCATTCTTCCCTTTCTGCCCCACTGCACCCCACTCCCCAAGGATCCTGGAGAGACACTTATAAAGAAGATAAGGCCAATGTGGATGCCACTAAAATCCACCTAGTAATCTGTTGGGGGTGGTTGTCATCGCAAAGGAGCACAGAGGATGGAGAACACTGGAGATTTTATGGAGAGAAAAGATTGCAGCACAAAGAAGGAGTAACTTGCCCAGAGCCACACAAACATTGCCTAATGCGTCTGTTACACAAAACAGATTACAACTTCCATCTGTTTCCTTGAAGGCACCTGTGGTTTTCCTCAAAGAATTCAAGATAAAAGGAAACAAAGCTTGAGTTTACATCTTTCGCAGGTAATATCATGGCATCCCTGAATGCACCTGCTGCTCTTTCCTCAAGGCTCCCAATTCCTGCCCTGCTCCTCCAGGCAGGATCCCACCCAGCCTTCCAGGGTCACAGCAGGAGCCACCCACAGGATGACCGAGCTGCTCCTTGGCCTGTGCTCTGCCCTGCTTTGTATATTTACCACCACAGCCACTATTTCACCCTGCTGGATCACGTTTGCTTACCCTTATTTCAGTGGCGTTGGAAGTGCCACTAATGATGGGAGACTCCCTTCTTTGATTACTTATATTTTTAGCCTGGTACCTACCTGAATGAATGAACAAAATATACTGAGGGTGCTTTTCTAATATCCAGCGCTTTTAATAAATGTTAGAGCTCAGAAGTCCTTAGACACCTGTAATCTGACTTCAAATTTAACTTTCTCATCTGAAGCACAAAAACGTTAAGTGATGATGCTGAACTGCATTCCAACTTGGTATCATCACCAGCCTCCTCTACAGTCTTCTCTACATCCCAAGGAAGAATCCTAGCATGACATTTCCCTTTCCCCATCAGCTTCCAGGCGAGTATGACAGTGAGAGAGGAGGAGTCAGGATTCTCTAGTAGCAGTGGAAGCCTAGCCTGACTCCTAAGTAAAAGTATAGGTGAAAAGTGGGTGTGACTTTCTCAGCAGCTCTCAGGCAATCTCCTGCACATCTCTTGTGTTAGCGCTGCCTCTGGCAATGGTTTCACTGTCATTTGTTCCCTCTGCCCTTCCAAATGTTTTGTTAGGTTTAATTTCTTGTGTTAAAACCTTCCTAGAAAAGGAGAGTCATCTTCTCAATAAATGGTGCTGGGTCAATTGGATATCCACGGGGGAGATAGTAGAAATAAATCTTGACCCCCTACCTCACACCATACCTAAAAATCAAATCCAGACAATTGTAGATCTAAATGTGAAAATTAAAATAATAATAACAAATGTTTAAAAGAAAACACAGAAGAACTTCTTCATCAGATTGGGGAAGCAAACCTTAGACAAGATGTACAAAAATTTACTAACCATGAAAGACAAAATTAAAATGAAGATTCTCTGAATATCAAATGATACCATTAAGAGAAGAGAAAAGCAAGCCACCAAATAGGAAAAGATATTTGTGTGTCCTATATCTGACAAAAGGCAATCTAGAACATAAAAAGAACTTTTCCAAATCAATCAGAAAAAGGTAGACATGCCAGAATAGGAGAAAGACTTGAATAGGCATTTAAAAAAGAATATCTAAATAGCAAGAAAACATGTTGTAAGGCGCTCAACTTCATTAGTCGTCAGATAAATGCAAATTAAAACCACTGTACACATGCTATAAAGTCTATAACTTAAAAGACAGGTAAGCCAGGTGTTGTTGGTTTTTTGTTTTTTTTTTTTATTTCACATTTAAATGACATCATATGGTATTCTTCTTTCCCCTCTGGCTTACTTTACTTAGAATGACGACCTCCAGGTCCATCAAATGGCATTATTTTATTCTTTTTTATCACTGAATAGTATCCCATTATGTAAATATGTCACAACTTCTTTATCCAGTCATCTGTGGATGGATATTTAGTCTTAAACTCCGACGTCAGAGAGTTTGAGACCACCTGACCATCCCTAACCCCCTGCTCATGTGTCTGCTTACTGCTTATCTTCCTTATGCCTTTCTCTTCTGCCTCAGAGGTGGGAGGTGGCCTTATGCTCTTGGAGAACAGGCCACCACTCTGTGCCTTGCTGCCTCCCCATCTTCCTTCAATGGCTTTTTCTAGCCATTTTTGTCAAGTGTGTCTCTTTAACTCTCCAACACCTGTCACTCCTTCACGTAGTCCCCTTGAACTGAAGTACCCTCTAAACTGACCCCTCTTAAATCTGCTTCTCCACCCCAAACCTCTCCCCCACTTCTTATAAATAACATTGTGGATTACTCCATCCTCCTTGAGTCTTCCTGTTTGTTAGTTTCTACGACACCTCAGTCTCCAGGAACAATTCTGACCTGCTGGTTGGTCCTCCTTTCTGGCTGGGATCTTCTTTTTCCTCTGTTGGAGTGTTCATGATCTTTGGATACCTCCCCTCAGTCCTCAGCTCATACCGCTCAAATAACTTTCATTTTGATTCCAGAATTCTCCCAGATCTTCAAATTTCCATATCCAGCTCTTGGCTGGATACTTGCATCTGAATATCGAGACCCCATAGGTGAGTGAGGGCCACCACCCAAGAGAGGGAGAGAGACAAGATGACATCATCCGGAGTGCATTCTTGTCCTCCGTGGCTGGCACAGAGCAGGTGGTCAGTAAATGTTTGTTGAACGAATGAGTGATTGAAGGAATGAATAGCGAAGGAGGCTCAGAAACACTCAGGTGGTATCTGGTCGGAACCACCCATCACTGTGACTTCTAGCCACACGTAGGGGCAAGTGCGTGACTCTGTTCCCCAGTTTCAAAGAGGATCAAACTAGTTGGGAAATGTGAAACTGTCATTCAGGAAATGTATACTTTTTCAGATTTCCATTAGTTGGATGCCTTTGTCTTTTGAACGTAGCCTCTGGCTTCCCAAAAAGCTGTATTTCAGAGAATGATCCTGAAGAGACCAGGACTGCTCGTAAAAGACCATCTCAGCTGAGTCCCGGTGGCGGAGAGGGCCAGGCTTAGCCAGTGTTTCCTCCTTTAATTTCTCCACTGAACGGTTGCTGTGAACCATTAGGCGGCTGCTCTGGCTGAAAACGAAGGATTTGCTGTATAATGTATTTTTTTACAAAGATTATTTAAGGCATGATTTCTGTTTATGGTCCCAGGATAAATTATAATCACCTTTGTTTACCTCCTATTCCTTTCTTAATTAACTGACAACCTATTAGCATACATTTTTTTTATCCCCAGAGTATTAATTATACATAATTTATATCATAAGCATTTATTTCGTATCTGTGGGATGAATAAAACATTTACCTGCTTACAGCTACTTGAGGTTAACATTTTTATACAAAAAACTCACCTGAGACTTCCAATCAAATTATCAGATTTTTAATTTCTGTTACATAATGATACTCTACTAGTCATTGCAGTGTTTTATTCCACTCTAGGCTAAACAGTCGTTTAGCAGAATGCTGTGCTGGCAGTATTAATTATCAATCATGCATGCTTTGTTGCACAATGAGATGCAAATAATAAAAATGTGAAATTCACTAATATGAGCGCTGGGTCCACCATGGGATTGGAACACCAGTACTAGTCCTGGTGAGGTCACAGGGACCTCCAGGCCTTTGCTTTCATGGCTCATCAGAACTGGAAGGGACCCTACAGCTCAAAGGGCACATCCCTTGTCATTTGAAGGGTGAGGACTCTTAGGCCCAGAGAAGGCAAATGCTTGGCACAGCCCACCCCACCAGCGAGTGAGTGTCACAGCCTGGGACGCAGCACAAGATCCAGGACCTTTTTCACCCACACAGAGATGCTCTTCTTTCTCAAAATATTGTAAAATTTGAACGTTTGAATCAGGTGTGGTCTCATGCTCAAACGTCAGTGAAACAAGATGTACATGAATCAGATTTTGGAGGAGAAATGTCATAAGCTTTCCTCCATGGGGTGGCTTAGGTGACATTGAGAGGAGTGGTGTAAACCTCTCTCAAGGTGAGCAGACTGACAGGAGTGACCTAAGAGGCCCTGGTCCCAGTCTCCAGGCTCACAGTGCAGACTATGCCCCTCCCAAGTCGCCAGGCGCCGTTCCAGCCACACTTGTCACGGTTGTCTCCTCACCCTGGATGCATGGCCGGCCAAGACCATGGATTCCGGTCCCTTTCCTTGCTCTGGATATTCTACCTGCCACCTGCAGTTACGCAGAAACCAGCGGCAAAGTTAATCAGAATTTAAGTGTGCCATTTCACCTGGGAAATCTGTTTCTTCAATGGAAATACAGGGGATTTGGGTGGCTTCTTGAGAGAAGAAAGAAGAAATGCACGTGCAGGAGACTGGGGAAGACCACAGATCCAGGGTGCAGGTGATGGAGAGGAAAGGGGAGCCCTGGAGGCAGTTAAGCACCGACCCCATGGTAAGTCCCTGCTCGGTTTGCGTGCATGTTCCCTCCTTGGCTTCTTACATTCGCCCTGGGAAATAAGCGTCCCCATCTCGTAGAATTTAAAATTGAGACTTAAAAGATTAAAATCATTTGCGTGAGAGAGTGCTGGGGGTTCAGCCAAGATCTAGGGATGCTTAACATCCAGACTTGCCGAAACACCATACCAAATAGCAAGAAAAATGGTAACAGGCATTTAGGTAGCAATGCAGAAAAACTCCTTATTCCGTGTTTCTCACCCCCACTTGGAAGTAAAAAGGTTGTGTCTTTAATGTATTCCACCACCTTGCCTGAAAAGGACAAAGCATAGTTTTTCTTGAAGAGGTGTCTTGGAATTGCTCACAGGTCAAGGTGGAAAGAAAACACTTGATGTCAATCCTGGGGAAGAGCGAGAAGGCTCTGTCTTTTTGAGTCTCCTCTGATAATGTGGAAATGGTAACAAAGGCAGAAAGAAAAATGTACAGAATAAAACATGGGATGTCCCAGAGTTTCCTAGTAGACGAAGCTGCCCGGCCCAGGGGGTCCTCCAATGTGGCTCCCTCAGGCTCTTGCCTGGGGCCCCAGCCCACTGGATGGGGCCGGCAGCTCGAGACTCATCCGCCTCTTACTGTCCAGTTAGCACGCAGTATGGTGGGCTCGCTAGCACCCAGAACTTTCAGTCCAGTCATCCGCTTGCACCCAGCCATGAAATGCTGGAGTTCTTCAAGGCTCCCTGAGGCTCGATCTCTTTTACTCTGCGTCACCTTCATGAGCAGTCTCATCCATGCGCATGACTTCAAACACATTGATTATTTTGTGACTTCTCAGTTTTCGACTCCAACCAAAATCCATCTTCTGGGGACCTGTCTGAGATATGCACTCAATAACCGCCTCAGGAAGCCCCCAGACCACGTAAAGTGATGTGCATGAAACCACATTCACGAAGTCCGCCTGGCCCCCTGCGCCAAAGGGGAAAACAAAGAAAAGAAGAAAAAAACCGAAACTGGTCCTTTCCCAAGTCCCTTAGCTCAATGAATGACACTCTCTATTTGTTCTAAACAAAAGCTTGTCTCCTCTCCTACGTCCAATTCATCAGCTGCCTATTTTGCCTCCTATATAGATCTTGCATCCAGCCATGTTTTCCACTTCCACTGCCACCGTCATAAGCGTGGCTAATAATATCTCTCGCATGGACGTCTGCAATTGCCTTCTAATTGTTATCCTCAAGTTCAGTGCTGCCCGTCTCCTCCCCGACTCTGTTTTCTGAACTGTAGCCAGAGTTATCTTTTCAAGATTCAAATCTGATGATATCAATCTCCATTCAAAATAATGGAGAAGGCCTTTTTAAATTTGGAACAAAGCAGAAACCAAAAAAAGAAAAGATTGGCAAAATAGACTACATAAAAATAAAATATTTCTCATGACAAAAATCACCCTAAACAAAGTTAAAGATAAAAGACACACTTGGAAATTTAAACAAAATACCAATTTTCTTAAACTATAAAGACATCCGAAAATGAACTTAAAAAAATGACAAACAACCTAATAGAAAAATGAGCACAGAACAAGATATACAAATGCCCCCCGCACACATACACACACACTCACACACATACACCCACAGAAATGACTCTTGAGCATTTTAAAAAATATTTAACCTCATTTATAATAAGATAAAGGCAAATTAATTTTTGCTTATTACATTAGCAAGTAAAAAGTTTAAGAATACATTTTGCTAGTTATGGTATAGAGAAAAATCCCTTTTTTATTGCAATGATGATAGAAACTTGTAATTTAATAGTGTCTATCAACTTTAAATGCACATAATCTTTGATCCAAAAATTTACTTTTGGAAATTTATTATTGAGATATAATTGCACTGTTTGAAATTTTATCTCTCTATATATCTTAATATATAAATTTCATCATGGTTGTAATAACTGAAGACTGGGCTAAATGAGATGTCCACCAATACTTAACTGGTGAAGTATATTGCGGTTCATTCCCACAGTGGAATATTATGCAGTTATGAAAAGGAATGGGGAAGGTCTACACATTCACGGTCTTAGCTATATCCTTGAATGCAAACAGTAATGTATAATGCCATGTATACAGGTGAAGTGTGTGTGTGTGGTGTGCATGTATTTGTATATACGTGTCACAGCTCTGGAAGAATACATTAAACATTTCATCTAGGAGGGGACCTGCGTGGCTAGAACCCTCTGTTGAGAAAGACGCTGACTTTTCACTGGATTGATTTGTACTATTATCACTTTTTTACTCATGTTTACACGAGTGTGTCTGTGTGTGTCTGTGTGGAGAGAGAGCGGAGTGTAGGCAGCCCTTCTCGAGTTTTGCATGTGAAGAGGAAATGAGTACAGGGCAGTAACTAGAGTGGGCGAGGAGCTGAGCGAGGGTTTTGTGAGATGCGAGACTACCGCCCATGTTTAGAGCTGCTGAGAACGAGGCAGGAGAGCGTGGTCGGAGGCAGGCGAGGAGAGCGCATCGGTCCAGCAGCCCTGAGCGGGGTGAGGGATGAGGACCACAGACTGAGAGCTGGGATGGAGACGGGAGAGGGGCATCCTTCCATGCGGCAGGGGAAGGAAAGGGACCCGTGGACCTGCAAGTTCACACCATCCATTTCCCTGTAGTTTCACTCTTCTAAGCAAGACACTCCTGCCGTGTCAGCGAGTGAGACCCAATGTGAACAGAATCCCGGGAAGAAGGAGGAGGTCCCCAGGTGACAGGCAACAAGAAGCCTTTCAGCAAACTCTGGAAACACGCCGCACAGGGGAGGGTCGGGCTGGGAAAGTGAGCAAGTCATATCCTCATCCGTGGGAGGGGCCGATGCTTGGGCACCAGGGATGCCCAAGGAGGAACAGGCTGAAGACCTGTTTCTGGAATATGTTTAGGGAGCATCATGCAGCAAGCTGCTGGGATTTGAGGAAGCACGCTGCGGTCCCCTTCTTCCCTGCATCAGAGACCAGCATCGGGGGTCCCTCCAAGATGAGAAGTTCAAGGAAAAGTGGGAGACCTTCCTCTTACTTAGCCTTGTCACAGGTCCCCAGCACCCAATCATTCAGAGATGAGGAAATCTGAGGCTGTCAGGAGAGCGAGGGTAAACTACGAAGAAGGAGGCTCATGGGACAAGCTACCGCCGGTGTCCACACGGTGCTCATCCTTCCCCAAGGAACGACCTAACCCCTCCGCCCTCAGCTCTCTCTGCAGAGGGTCTCGGTGACTTACCTGGTAGTGGGACCAAATCTTCCCCTCTGAGATCCCGAATCTTCCACCAGCACCCCAAGTTGGTGTGGACTTGCTGCAGTGCCCCTCACAGCTTCAAGGGGTCCAGGGTCCCTCCCGCCCCCGTTGTACAGACAGTCCCAGCCCGTCCCTGCCAGCTGATGACCCTCGTTCTGCATTTCAGTCTCCGGGTGCTCCCTGGTGGGACTGTCCAGGGTCCTGAGCGTCCAGGAACGGACTCGCCAGTGCGTCCCTGCTGTCACACCAGCCGGGAGCAGCCCGTGGAGAGTAAATGCTGCAGTGGATTCCGAGCACGGCTGGGGCCCCTGGGCCACCACGCTGTCTGTGGTCAGAGGTCTGAGAGGCGCAGTCTCCTGGGGAACACAGAGGAAAAAAGAAAGAAATCTGTGGGTGCAGATCAGAGCAGTGGTCTTCAGCTCCGATTCTGTGACAGCAGATCCCCTCCCCCCCCGGGCAGGACAGTCGGTGACAGAATCACAAACACGCCTTTGCCTAACTTTGCTTCCCTAACATCTGCCTTTGATAGAAATGATACGTGTAGGTCGATCCTCTGTTTCTTCCGAGGTGCCAGTTACTCTGCTGAACCTGAGAAGATGCTAAAACCCATGAGTTAGGATGAAGGTGGTAAGAGTGGATTTAGAAGCCACGTAAGTACATACTTTGACCCGGATTTTTTTTAAAGATAAACGATATACACGTGCCAACAAAAAGGCTGTCTAAGTACAAACAGTGACCTCTCCGGGTAGATGGAACTGCAGACACTTTTTCTTTCTTTCCCTTTTTGCTTTATTTAGTTTTCACTTTCATTCACCTTCATAATGTTTTACAATAAGCAAAGTCTTTGTATAACTTACAGATCATGTACTTAAATAGTAAATCGTGATAAAAATCAAATAGTGATGGGACCGTGTTTATCAGGGATCCAGTCTCGACCAAGACTAGCACGAGCCTGGCATGCCCTCGGTGCTCAGCGGGGACGTTGAAAATGTCACACAAGCTCCCAGTTGGCTCAGACAGACAGCAATTAATTCAACGCTGAGGAGAAAACTGCACCCAGGCTGTGGAGCTGGTCGGAGTAAGAAGGGGGTAAACACTGTCATCCTTAAAACACACGCCGCCCACCGCCCACCTCATTAACATGTGTTGATCCAGTTCTAGCCAAAGAGTTTTCAAAATAAAAATGTGGCTTCTTATTTTTGTCATTAAACTTCTGTCTCTCTCCTCTGAATCTCTCCTGGTGTTTTCTCTTCCTTTACCCACCGCTGAGGGTTGAGCAGGGCTCTCCTCCGTGTCCTGGGCAGACTTCACAAGGTCACACTGTCAACTGTGCCTCCTTTGGCGCCACCACGGGTGGGGGGAGTGTCCATCCCAGTGTCCCTGGCTCCAGCCTGTCCCCCGCTTTCTTGACAGAACCCGTCAGTGGCCTCCTCAGCCGCTGTCTCACTCAGGATAAGTGAGCCTCAGTCACTCATCTTGTCGTGTCTCCCACACTCAGGGCTCCTGAGAGAGATGTGACCGCTGTGGGCTCTCTCCAGCCTCCCATGCTGAGCAGCCCTCCACTGCCCCCGCTCTCCTCACCTCTGCGTCCATCGGCATTCACACATCAGGGCGGAACACGTCATATTTCCAAGAACAGAACTTCTAGACAATTGCTCCTGGACCAGCACATTTTAGAGGCTGTTATACTTCGAAGTGGGTTAAAATCTACTCTGTTTTTAGTGAAAATAACTGTATCCAACTGTCTCTAGCTAATACTTATTATTCTGATTGTTATTTCAAGTTGCTGTATGTTAACCGAGCAGCAGGGCACTATAGAGAGGTGATGTGTAAGGACTGAACTCTGACCTCAAGGAAGTTAGGATCTGGCTTAATAAGTAAGTAGAAGATATAGTGTAATATTTTTATTACCATTAACACAGATGTAGGCACAAGAATGTTAACATTTAAGAATGCCAAAGTATAAAAGCCTCCAAGAAAAGATCACTAAGGGTGTAAGCAGAAGTTTTCGATTACACAAACAGGAAATTTTAAAGAGATATTTCAGAGACAATATCTTACATTGACAACAATGGAACAGAGTCAGTATTAAAAACAAATGGGGGGGTGTCCCTGTCTCCCTGACTGATCCTTCCCCCAGATCCTGCCAACCAGTGAGTCCTGCTGAGTCTGTTGCGACTCCTCCTCCAGTTTCCCAGATGAAGACCACCGTCCTTCCTGGCTCCCGCTTCACTGGACAGTCGACACCGCCATGTTCGAGTGCACCTCTGTTGACCCGCGTTCTCCACGTGTCAACCACACAGGGCAGAACGCACCTCCACACGTGTGGAGGTGGGCTTCACGCGGCTTGTCTTCTCACCACCTAGACCATCAGGTTCTCGTTGGGTTTAACTTGGTCTCATTGCTTTGTCAGCTACCAGAGTGCAGGCGCCACACGTTATCTGCATGTTTAATGCAGGTGGGATCCTTGCCTGTGAGAAGTGACCCCCGTGTGACTGAGGGCCAGGTGGTGTCTGCGTGTCAGCCCAGGAGCTCTCAGTGTACAGGGACCCCGTCACTCTCGTGGCTGCTTCCTGGCGCCTCACACAGAGCCTTGCCCCGGGGGGATTCTCAGTAACCATCAGTTCAGCAAGGAGCACTCCAGCCCTGCTTCTTTCAAAGGCAAATCCAGAGCATCAGGACCTTGAGTCCCTGGGAGCCCAGCTCATCCAGCCGGCATCACAGACGGACAACAGCCCCCTGGAAGGGATCCGTGATGCTTCTGCTGCGTTTAGAAATAAAGTGGAGTCGCCCCACTTCCAGCAACGCCTGCTCTTCAGGCAAATCTGAAATCATCCTGATTCTCCTCAGACCACACGCTAGACAGTTCTTCACCCAATATTAAAAGGTAATCTCCAAGCTCATTACTAAATGAGAAATGAGATGCTGAAGGTAAAAACAAAATGATGGCTCTGGACAGATGGCTGGGGAATTTGTAGCCGCACCTCAGGGTCCCCTGGACCTGGATGCAAAGCAAAAGCAAGTTTACTTCTGTCATTTCTGCCTCTTTTAGGGCTATTAGCACCATATTATAATTAGCACCAGCTCTCCAAAATGCATTTTGAGGGGCCAGCACCAAGTTCTGAGTGGAGATGAAGGTGTATTAATGAAATTGCATCTAAAATTTGGCTTACGATTCAGCCCTGAGAGGTGATTTATAATTGATTTTGATCTAACTTCCTAAGCGTCTCTCCACACTCCAAGACACACTCATCAGGAGACAGACGCTATCGCCACCTGTGTCAAAAGAAGTTAAAAATTATTCTCGCAGGACATTTTAATAGCATCTCTACACCATTCACTATATCCCCCTGCAATAAAGAAGTGTATAAACGTTCATTCTAACCTGGAAAAATGAAGTTTGAGACAAAATTTGGCAGTTGCCAATTTCAAAAAATACAGTAGTGCTAATGGTGGAAAGAGATTGAATTCAGACTCACGGAACTTTATTGCTGCTGGACATTTTAGAATCAAGCTTGTAATACACTGCTGCATGTGAACGCGAAGGAGGAATAGTGAAGGTTTCTGATAGTAAAGTGATAATAATATAAATACAGAAGGAATAGCCTTGGGAATCAGAATGCCTGCATTCAAATCTCAGACTCACCAATTACCAAGAGGGCAAACTCTGCCAGGCCATTTAACCTTCACGGAGACACTTAACTGTGTCTCTTTTTCTCATTTGCAAACTGGGAATAATAAGACCTAACAGGGTTACTATGACATGTGAGTGAGCTCCTGAATCGGATATACTTGGGAAGGTTCTGACACGTAGTAAGATCCTTGTAAGTGTTAGATCATATCATTAATGATAATGACTCCCACCTTCTAGGTCAGGACTCGGGCAGGGGGGTCAAAGTGTGCAATTGCAGCATCTGAATTCTCATCCCTGTTCCTGTCTAGTTGCTGAGTGAGTGCTGGTCCTTCACTCCCTGACTCTGACATCAGCAGCTCCCTTTGGAAAAAATGAGCAAACCGTTTTGAATAATCTCCAATTTCCTTTCCAATTGGCATATTCCATGCTTTCTTTTGGAAGTAAAGAGCTAATTTTCAGAAATAACCCCAAATTTTGAAGAAATAAAAATGCATAAGGACTTTATAAGTAAAGAGAATTCATTTACCATTCTCTCTTTCAACACGATACAAAGGCAACTGAGGCATTGAGCCCTGTGGGGGAAACGTGGTCAGTGACCTGTTCTAACACATTGTGTGGTATCCTTTAGCTGAAAATAAGTGAAATGCTTACCTTTTTCAGATGTAACCGGATGGCTGCAGAGAGAGACAGTGTTATAGCGGAGCAGTGGTGCAGGTGGAAATGTGGCAAGTTGGGTGGAAAGACAGGATGAGAAAGTGAGAGAAACCAAGTCAGAGTCAGAGACAACTCCTGGAGCCCGGCACCCTGTCTCGCTGGAGCAGTTACATGTTGCTGCATAACACACTGTCCCGAAACAGTGGCTTAAGACAGCAGACACGTACCATCTCACAGTTTCTAAGGGTCAGAAACCTGGCTGGGGGGCGGTTCTGGCTCAGGATCTCTCAGGAGATGGCATTCAAGCTGATGCCCAAACCTGTGTCATCAAAAGCCTTGAAAGGGCTGGAGGAGCCACCCTCAAGAGGGCTCATTGACACGGCCATGGGCTGGAGTCCTCAGTTGCTCACTGGCTGTTGGCTGAAAGTCTCGGTTTTCTTCTTATGAGTCTCTCTACATGGCAGCCACCTGAGTGCCCTCCAGACAAGGTGGATGTCTTTCCCAGAGCAGAATGAGATCCAAGGTTAGTTGATAAGACTGGTTATCCAAGAGAGAGATAGCTCTAGATAGTGGCTGGGGTCTTTCTAACTTGATCTCAGGAGTGACATACCATCAGTTCTCCTTTTTCTGTTTGGTTACACGGACAACCCTGGTGCAGTGTGGGAAGGGATGGCACAAGTGTGTGAACACTGGAGGGGGATCACTGGGAGCCAGGTTGAAGGCTGGCTGCTGCGTCTGCCTGTTTATGCCCCAGCTAAGAGGAAGACGAAATAAAGTCTGCAATGGTCCTTAAATCTGACCATTTCTGTAAATCTCTCGTAGAGACAATTATTCTTAGATTGGTTGTTTGAGCCACAAGGTGGATAGAGATACCATTTACTAAGATGAACTCATTGTATAGCAACGTATTTGTTAAGAGTTTTATCATGAATCATGAATTCTATTTGGACATATTTAGTTTGAGATGTCTATTTGACTTTCATGCTAGATGTGATTATAATGTCTTAGTCATGCATTTATTCCTTCAACGTGGTCACTAAGCACAAGCCAGTGACCTCACCAAAAAATAGATAAAAACATTTAAGTGCTCCAATACAGGAGGAAAATCTGGCTATGCTGGACTTAATAAGAGGTGGTATGTCAGTCTAAGTAAGGCATCTTCCACAGAGAATTTCAAGAACAATTTTGATTATACTTAAGGAGTGCACTGCAAGTCTAGTACTTAATATCATCTCCTTGATAACTCAAAATTACAACCCAGCTCTGACTTGTCCCCTGTATTCCAGACTTGTGAACATAATTGCCTACTTGACATACACTACACACTTGAGTGTCTAATAGGTCTTGAAACTTAACATTTTCAAAATAGAGCCCCCAGTCTTTCATGCAACCATCAAATCTGTTCCTCCCTGAGTCTTCCACATTGCAATATATGGTACCGTCATCAATGCAGTTGCTCAAACAACGTAGGAGTCATTTAAAATTCTTCATTATTTCCCATACCTCAGGTATAATTATCATCTGATTCTACTGGTTCTGGTTCCAAATATATATCCCACCACAAGTGCGTCTGCCTCCATATTTACTGAAATCACTCTAGATCAAGCCATGATTCTCTCGATCACCTGGAATGCTATTATTGCCACTAACTAGTTTCTCTGACTCCATTTCTAGAATCCCCTTCATTCATTCAGCACAGCAGTCAGAATGATCCTTTACAGTGTCTAAGGAGGACCTCAGCTTATGTTCTTGCTTAATTTCCTTCAACGGTTTCCAATACTTAGACATAACCCCGAAGTCTTCACCGTGACTGCAAAGCCCTGCCTATGCTGTGTCCTCAACCTCACACTCTCCCCACTTTGCCCCATGCACCGCCACCCTTGCCTCATTCCTGTCCCTGTAACTCACCACACTTGTTCCCATGGCAAGCCTTTTCTGCTTGCTCCTTGGGGAATCTCTTCTCCCAGGTGTCTGAATAAACTTACTCTTCTGATTCTTCAAGTCTCAAATACAATGTCAGCTCTGGAGGTCTTCCATGATCATCTGTGGATGTTGGTCCTGGTTCCTAGGCTTCTTCATCACGATTGGTCAGTATTATTGTCTCATGCCACCTGGCATTATTACAAACGGTATGTTTCTTGATCATTATCTTGTCTCAATGGACTATAAGCTCTAGGAAAGCATGGATATTTCCCCTCTTATCTATAATCAGTTTCCAAGGATTTACTACAATATATACTAGTATTAGATCTAGCATATAGTTGACAGTACAGATTTGTTGGATGAATTAATAAATCATTATGAACTATCCAGCTGTCAGAGTTGGGAGCATTCTTTCCTAACTTATCTAAGTGCTTGGATTGGCTCTCTCTAGGTCAACCCTTGGGTTCCCCTTTAGCACTGAGACCTTGGGTGAGAGGAATATGGAAGCAGAGAGAAGAGCAGGGCAAACACACACAGCGGTGGGTGGACAAGAGGTAGTCCTTTTTTCAAAGCTAGTGGCTCAAATGGAAGTGGGGATGTGGGATGGCACAGATGATACGAATGAGGATCACACACGTTCAACAGAACACAAAATCCCTGAGCTAGGGAACCACCAAGTACGCTGGCAAAGAGCCGTTTAAAATATCATTGAGATATAAACTTCTTGAGTGATGATTTGGTTTGATTTTCATTTTGAATTTTCCCTGCTGTTTCTGACAAGTGCCAAGAACAGGGCCTGGTGCATAGTAGGAGCTCAGTGAGAGTTTTTGGATGCATGTGAAATGATGGAGCAGAACACTAAAGCCAGAGTTCATTGGAAGCCTGAATCTGGGTAGGCATCCAGAGAAAAAAAATATGTTCAGTCCCCAGGCATTTTAGAATCTGGGCTAAAAAAAATGCCAAATTAAAGAGACAAGTAAGTGTGATATCAAAATCTGTCAGTGACAATACAAGAAAATGAAATGGCAGACAAATACCCCTCATAAACACTGACTCAAAGAGCTTTAACAGAATAATAGCAAATTAAACCTAGCAATTGATAGATATAGAGGAGAATTCATCATGACCAAGTGGGGTCTATTTCTGCAGTGAAAAGTTGATATGACATTCAAAAATTAATCAGTATCTCAAAGAGACACCAAACCTACACTGTTTCGTAAGGTAAATTTACCAAACATTCAAGGAACAAGTCATTTTCATATTATGCAAAATATTCCATGGCATAGAGAATGGTGTGTGAAATCTCAATTCATTCTATGAAGCTAGCATCATTTTGAAACCAAGAGAAAGAAAGGAGAGAAAGATAAAAGAAGGGAGGAAGGAAAGAGAAACAATGAAAACAAAGCAGTAAGTCGTTGCCACTTATGTACTTGTAGCCTTAAAATACATATTAATAAATCAGATTAATCAATGTATTTAAAGACTAAAACATCATATAAACAAGCAAGGTTTAAACTAGAATTTTAAAGAAATTTCAATATTTGATAATCCGAATAAACAGGAAAAAAGAAACATGATAATCACAACAGTTATGGGAAAAAACACTTGATAAATTCAACACCTCTTCCTGGTAAGCAGCTTTCACTGGAAACAGAAGGGAGTTTTCTATACCAGCTGAAAGGAATCTCCCAGTTAACCACAACCAACACCGTAGGAGGGATGAACCATCAGATACAACCAAGGATAGAACCAAGAAAACTAAGCTCATGGTCACAGGAACTAGACGTTGCAAACCATAAACGAGGTAAGAAAAAAAAAAAAGGATGGAAAAACACAGAAGCATCTATCTCAAAGTGTGACCAGTGTACCAGACGTGTCAGTTTGTCAGACGGCAAACTGTCACGCCCCATCCCAACCTGAATCAAAGGAAACTCTCAGATTGGGAAACAATTCGTGTTTTTACAAGCACTTGTTGGGGAGAGGGAGGGCTGTTCTGACAGGTGCTAAGATTTGAGAACCTTGTGTAAGCAATGCTGTTGGTGCCCCAAGTCTCCTGTCCAACCAGGCACTCCGACCCCCAACAACTTACTACGAGCATTGGTTTCCCAGGGTTTGCAGCTGCCCCGGGTCTCCTGAGAACTGTCCTCGGTGGAAGGAAAGCCACGCGCTCAGAAATGCCTTGAGGATTCTGCCTTGTATCTGGGTCAGGATGCAGCCACTGACTGACTGACAGGGTGTCAAAGGCTCTCTGCTTCCAGGTCACACAACAACACTGTGGTGCTGTTCACCACCCACAGGTCCTGAGGGATCAGACTGAGGCTGGGCCACGGCCGAGTCCCATCTTCGCCCAGCTCCTTTCCCTGCCCTGGTGTCACCTGAGAACATGCCTTCTCTAGAAATCCTGTGTCAGGATCTACTGCTGGAAAACCTAGTCTGAGGCACCAATTCTGAACAACATGGTTTCCCACCTAGAATTTTTTAAATGATCAACCATGAAACTATTATAATAATTATATATATTTTCTACATATATTCTATACTTATGTAACACTATGTGTCAAGTTCCTTATGTATATTAACTCATCTAATGTGCACAATGCTATTCTGATACAGATACATTATTAGTATCCCCATTTTACAGATGCGAGGACCAAGATACAAAGAAGTTTAATAGTTTTCACGATGCCATGTAAAAAATCTTTAACAGTGGGACAACACATAAAGAATCAAATGCAGTTTGAGCAAATAAGATAACAGTGAACTATTAGAAATTTTAAATGCAACAATTAAAAATTTTAAATGAAAATAAGAGTTTATCAAAGTGTGGGCACAGCTAATGACTGTATTTACAAGGAGCTTTATTTGGTTTTAATTGCATACATTTACTTCTTTTTGTACGTAACTGTGGCAAGCCTCATCAAACATAGGTATCCCTGCTCTCCCACCTGGATTCTAAATTCAAAAAACTGAATAAATTCAGACCAGTTTTTGGATGGCCCCATGCTATCTGAATCCTCTCTAACTGTTTTTAAAACTCAAGAACCAAAGAGGCTTGGAGAAGGCAGCTTCCCTCACTGTCAGAACGTGACACTCTCCAGCACTAGGAAGAGAACAGATTGGATCTGGAGGAAAAAGTGAGCCCCACCTTTTCCTTCTTATCTCCTCAACCTTAGGCAATGCCCTCAGGCTAATTCTGGCCAATATATGAGTGGAAAGAACCCCCAAGGCCACCCCCAGGCTGAGCCAAGAAGAACACCCAGATCCCCACTCTCACTCACGTGGTGGTGCTGTGGCCTGTGACCATGGAGGCCACGTGTCCCCTTTGTGCGGCTGCAAGGCAGAGGCTACATCAGCCTGGCTCCCCAGCAACGACGTTGAGTTGGGTCCACGCTGCCTTCCAAGGACATTGGTACAAGTGAGAGGAGAACAAGAACATCGCCATGTGCAGCAGCTGAGATCTTGGTGTTGTGGTACTGCCACAGTGCGGCCAGACCCGTCTTTACTAGCACAGCAATTACGTCTTGAATCTCAATCAGTGGGAAAGGATAAACTAGGTAAGGAAAAGAGGGTGTTGAAAAATTTAGAGTAAAATGGAGTTCACCTTCCTCCATATAATACAAAAATAAAGGCCTGATGAAATTGTAAGAAAAATTATTAAAGGAAAATATAGGAGCCTATTTTTTAGTAATATTTTGATAAGACAAGGATTTTTATACAAGGTGCCCAGTTCAGATATCAAAGAAAAAGAATGGCAGACATAACTACATAAAATGTGAAATTTTCTGATGGAAAAAGATATATTAAAGATCAAAAAAATTTTCCAACGGCAGCAACGTCTTTGCTACATACCTGCGTGCACGTGCACATGCGCACACACACACAAACGTGCGCGCACGCGCGTGCACGCATGATGCATACCCAGAAAACCTGGAAAGAAATTCGGTATATCACGTAAGAATAAGCACTTAATAAATGTAAAATAATAATGGGGAAAGGATAAGAATGGACACATTACAGATGAAGAAACCCAAATAGATAATAAGGAAATTTACAGAGGTCCATCTTCCTTATAATCAAGAAAATAAAAGGCTAAGAATATATTATTTTCATTCTTTAAACTGATAAAATATTCGGGGAAGAGTTATAAAGAAAGGTGAAAAACCAGACCATGTCATGTAGTGTTACATGCTGTAAACAGAAAAAAAAATCTCTTGAAGACAATTTAAATGTATTGATCAATTAAACAAAAAACTTTAACTCAGCAATTCCACTTCTAAGAACCCCTCACAAAGAATATTTAACCATACGCACAAATTTTATAATAATATTCAATGTACCATTATCTGCAGTATTTCCAAATTGGAAATGTAATGCACATCAAAAAGGAGTTAACAAGATAAATTATATTGTATCTATATTAAAGAATATGATGTAGGTATTTAAAGATTAAGCAAGATGTTTACTAACATGGAAGAGTGTCTCAGATTTAGTATAAATGAAAAATGCAAATTACAAGCAATGAGTATAGTTCCATCATTCTTATATAAAAAGAGTCTGACTGGAAGCACGTGTATGCATTATTTGTTAATTTGTGGAGAATAGACAATCCTGTTAAACTCTGTGTATTAAAATGGGGATGTATTAGCTAAAAAATCAATTGAATAAAAAATAATATGCAGAGCTTTCTGTAGAATCATTAGTGTATGTTATATCTTTGATTACTGCTCCCAAACCTTAGCAATTAATATAATCTACTTCTCAGTTTTGCAGAATTTGTGCATACTTATATTTACAGACTATTTTTCTTTAAATCAACTCACCTTCATTCTCATATAAATGTATTTTAAAAGCTTCAGCCATTGCAAAAAATGAGAAAGGACTACAAAGGCCAATGCAAAAGATTATTCAGCTTCAAAGGAGATTGTGCAACTAAATAATAGATGATATAAAGCAAATGTAATAAAAACTAAACTTTTTAAAAATGATTGCCTGAAAGTAAGTTACTTAATGAGAAAGAGAGGGATATTTTTGAACAGCTAGGTAAAGGATGTATGCAGTTGGACACATTGGGGGTCTATGTCAACAAGACAGTTCGCTGAGTTTTGGCTCATCAGCACAAGTTAGGTTACCCAGTGTGGCTGGGAAGGGTAGAATATTCCTCTGACGCTGTTAAACGTTGAGAGTTCATTGTTATTCCAAACAAAGTGAGTTGTCCAATCAACTTTTACTCAGGAAGACTTTTGCACACCCCACAAGATTACATCTTTTCCTGAGTTTGTTCATTTCTATGTTTACGTGGTCGTGTCCAAAAAGGGTGAAAAAAGAAGTGACTGGTCCAGCATTCGCTGTCCTCATCTGACTTGAGAAAAGACCCATGAACATCATACCTTAAGCCTGTCAACCATCTTTTCATGATGTTCAAAATAGTTCTCAGCTTCTTTATAGGCGTTTATAAACGTGAAGCACGTTGATCAACAATCTGATTGAATGCGTGAATGTCCCAGAGAACTCACTCTCACGGTCTGGGTGTGCTTGTCTGATGGACAATTACAGTTAGACTAGCTGCCGTTTCCTGAGCCTGAGATGCCATTCCAGACAATCTGCCCACACTGTACCGTTTCATTCCCATTCTATCCAACAAACTGGGATCCCCACTACTCAGCTAAGAATCTGAGTTTCAAGAAGCTACTCTGACGAGCCTGGGGTCATACAGCCAGGAAGCTGCAGTCTAGGTACCAGCATCAAACTGAGCCTCGGGGAGGAAAAGCAGGGGTCAGGGGGAGGGGTGAATTGGGAGTTCGTGATTTCCAGATACGAACGACTGCATATAAAATAGATAAACAACAAGGTCCTACTGTAGAGCACAGGGAAATGTATTCAGTGCCATGTAATGGCCTATAATGAAAAAAATATAAAAAGGAATATATATATATATTCAGTTATATATATATATATATATATATATAACTGAATCACTATGCTAACACAACATTGTAAACTGACTACACTTCAATAAAAATTGAAATTAAAATTAAAAAAAATTGAGCCTTGGAATGTTGAATTCCAGAACTATCTCCTTATCTTCTAAATTGGAAGTAGAACCTGCAGCTACCCCCCATCATCCTAAGAACAACTAGTGTCATGTCCCCTCCACTGGGACTTAAATTGGCCGGGGGACCCTATTCAGGCGCCAGGGCCTCTAGAATGTGCAGATGAGGGGTTTCCTGGCGCTGCTGGTTCAAGGTGCCACAGTCACACCTTGACTGAGCCGCTGGTGCGCAGAGGTGCCTACGAGCCCAGTGTGTGTGTGTGTGTGTGTGTGTGTGTGTGTGTGTGTGTGTGTGTATGTGTACAGCCGGCCTCTCCCACCTTCCTGGCTCCCTCTTCAGCCCTTTTCTTCCTTCCTCCCAACTCCAACCTGTACAGCCAACAGCCCAAACCAGCCCTACCTGTGTGTCCCGTTCCATCACAGTATTATCTAAAATCATCCTGCAAAAACTGGGACATACGCATGACACCTTTTGGAAACACTAAGCTGGACTGAGAACAAATACTCTCCCGTCCAGGCTTCCTCGCAAATGCATTTAGGTGTGTTTCGCGGGCGCGTGACTGGCTTTCCCACCCTGATACTGCAGTCGTCTGTTCAGCCTTCACTGAAATAACCACAGTCAACAACGACTGTGTTCAAAGTTCTCTACATGTGTCTAAATTCAAACTAGTATTTCCCTGTGCTCAGGCCCCGGCCTTCTGTCGTTAGTCTCAGGTACTGACAGGTGTCAGTTCGGGTCTGGGACGTAAGCTGAGCTGACAGATGTGGTCTCAGCTCTCCTCCTGCTGCGAATCGACCACCAACGCGTTTCAGCCCAAACCCAGACTCTAAGCTGAGAAGCAGCTTGATGTTCCGCTTTGCTGTTTAATTGTGCCATGTGGTCTTTAAATGGCTTTTTTTTTCCTTTCTTTCTTTCTTTTTTTTTCCTGAACAGTCAAGATGAAATTGGCTTCTGGTCAGCAACTTTTTTTCTTTTTCCCTCCTCTGAGGTAGAGTAGCCAAAAAGGATTTTGTTTTGTTCCATTTTGCCTGCAAAGCGACGGGTAGCCAAATATGACTACAAATTATCTACATTGTTTTTATGAAGAAAAATATATTTATTTTTCCTAGCACTTGGAAGCATCCCTTGTGAGGGCCAGGGAACTGACGCCGTCCCCTGATTCCTGTCCCATTTGTACCCTAATTGGAGAGATCTGAACACACCATAGGATGTATGTGGCTAAATTGGGGTATTATGAAAATAGTTCACAAAGCAACTAGAAAGCTATATATAAAAATGATATTTATTTCTCATTTTAAATGAAGCCTAAGACAAAAGGCATATAGGTAAACACAGCTGCAGCACTTTTAGGCATATAATCAAATGCAAAAATAATATTGGAAAACTATGTTAATTATTGTAATTAAATTGTGAACAGTATTGATAGAAAAATATCTTTAAAACATATAAAATCAAAGTGGAGCTCATCACATCATGGGAGTTTGCTCTCGGAGACGTGATGTGCCCAGGTGGATGTCCCGTTTTGCCAGCTCCCTCCTGCTCCCCAGCACTTGACGGGAGACGAATGGACTGAAAGGAGCCAGAAAAGGGCTCCACACCAGTCCGCTCCTCAGCCTTGATTTCAAATTTTGGAGAAGTATGTTTGTCGGACCCAACTCCAGAAAGTTGGCAGAGAATTCTGGCAAGCACACTGACTTGGAGTCGAGTTGATCTGTAATTGAAGCACGACCCAGTCCTCCTTCATCAGCCTGATTCTAGTCTCCACGTCCTCGTCTGTACCATGAGTCAAGGGTCCCGAGCCCTTAGACATCCGCGTTCCACGTTGACAAAACGGTTGTCCTGTGCAAGAGGAAGTGCGCCCTGTTCCCCACATAGTTTGCTGAGCCTTGTTATGACATGGACAGGAAGTTCTCGTCCTTGATTCTAAGTGCCTTGGGGTCTGAAGAGTGGTAGAGCAAAGTTGGCTCAGTCATCAAGACACCACACCCCCGAAGTCTCAAAGCCTGTCTTTGGCTGCCTTTAGCCTTAGTGTTTGCTTTCCTCATGGCTTTCTTTGTTCATGATGACACTTTAACTCCAATCGAGGTTTTTAAACCAATGTTGGAGTCCTGTTCTGTTCTACCATGCTTCCCATGTGCGGTGTTTTTGGTTGGAGAAGAACACTGGTCATCCACCAGGAAGCATGCGGGTGCCATGTCTCCCATTGACTTTGTATCATCCAAGAAACAAACGCATCTTCAAGTTTCCCAGTCAACTTCACTCACAGCAGAGGCTGGTTGAGGAGACACACTGGAGTCTTCCCCATCTGTTGCTTCGTGGAAATGTTTGTACAGGATCTGGGCTTCCTGCCGAGTCTCATTTCCATCATAAGTCTTGTGTTTCCTGTGCATATTCTCGCTCTACACATTAACCCCCTTTTCAGTTTTCACTTAAGTCTTATCTCTCACTTGATGAGCAATTTTTTCACTGGCTGGATCGCTTACAACAGTTTCACAAATGTCTCTTTCTCATTTCTGTAGGGAGCTTGTTCATTCCTCAGATATGAGCCACCGCTGAATTCATTTCTCTCTTTAATTTACTCATTTTTATATTCTGGCGAAGACGCCTAAGTGGCTTAGCTTGTCTCACTTTTTCTTAATTTTCCTCATGTGCACAAGCAGTTGGCTTTTTTAGGGGGGAATATGGACAATTCTTTCACACAAAAAAACTAAATTTTTAATAAGCGAACACAAATTACTGCATATAATGGCAAATAGAGATGACTCAATCCATGAAGTGGGCTTGCTGGCACAGATACCGAGCTGGCTCAAGCCTGGACCCCAACCGCAGGGCACAGATAGGTACTTACCACACCAAAATGTCATAATATTTGTCTAAGGTCAGAGTGGCAGAACCAAGTGGATGTGTTCAACTTCTAACCCTCACTTCTGTCACAGCACATTGTAAGTCACATACGCCAACCAGCCCCAACTTACCTGTAAGATAAAAATCAGCATAATGATGTCTGTTTCACAGTGTTGTGAAGATCAAATAAAATACTATTTGTGAAAAACATTTGAAAATTGCTAAGCACTTTGCCATTAGAGTATTTTCTTTCCTACTACAGGAATTCTATTCCAGAATAGTCCCCCACACTCTGCCACCAGCCAAGAAGAATCGTGCTTTAAGGGCTAGAACAGAATCTACGTGGGGAAAATGGAATGGGGGAGGGATGTGTGCAAAATTTTCCAAACCCTTAAAAAAATAAATGTTTTTACAACCGGTAAACAAAACATGGGACATTGCTGGTAGGAGTGTAAAATGGTTCAGCCACTGTGGAAAGCAGTGTGGCAGGTTCTCAAAAATGTAAATAGAATTACCATGTGATCCAACAATTCCTCTCCTGGGTACACACTGAAGAGAACTGAAAGCGGGGACTTGAACAGATACTTGTACGCCCGTGTTTGCAGCCGCATTCTTCACACTAATCTAAAGATGAAAATAACCCAAATATCCATCGACAGATGAACAAATACACAAAATGTGGTATGTATCCATGATGGAATGTTAGTCAGCCTCAAAAAAGCATGAAATCTGACACAGGCTGCGATATGGAAGAACCTTGAAGACATTCTGCTAAGCGAAAGAAGCCAGTCACAAAAGGACAAACGCTGTGTCATTCCATTCATGTGAAGTATTTAGAGCAGTCAGATTCATGGAGACAGAAAGTAGGATTGACCAGGGGCTGAGGGGAGGGGACAGTGGGATATTAGTGTTTAATGGGGACAGAGTTTCAGTTTGGGAAGATGAAAAGTTCTGGAGGTGGTTGGGGGTGATGGCTGCACACCAGTGTGACTGTACCTAACGCCGACAAACCATGCTCTTAAAATGGTAAATTTTGTGTCACGTATATTTTTTACAGTGAAAAAGGAAGTATAAGCTTAAAGGCACTTACCCCCAACAAACCAATATTAATGTCATGTCATCAACTTACATGAGCGATCATGTGTTTTGTAAATTAATTTCTCTTCATCATTCTTTTTCCCTCAGTTTTATCGGTCTTCTCTTTTAGTGTCGATGAGATGAGGGTTATTCATCTGCCTTAGCTGTGGATTATAAACAGATTAGGGGTCATCTATTTTGCTTTTATCTGGTCCTCCATCAAAATGCTTAATAAATTTCTGATCTTATATCTAAGAATGTCTTCCCTTTGCCTCCTGAGTTATGCCATGATTTCCAACAAGCTACTTTTTGTGGATTTATGAGACCAGAAATAGTTTGCAAATATTCTTCAGCCTCTTCCCAGTTTCTTCTAACATTCTCCATGTGGATTCATCTTAAATCCTTGCCATCAGATCCCGTGGGTCAGTCCCAGCTCCTCCTTTCCTGCCTGATACCCCAGCCATGCAGTGTTGAGATCGGATTCCTCTGCCTTCTTCCTTTTTTCTCTCTTTTAAGACTTCATTGCAAAAATTATCTTCTTTCTGTCATCTACTCTATTTCTCTTTTCTATCGATGATGCCACTTCCCTCTTTTTTTGTTTTTGCAGTTCCCCTAAAAGAGATAACATGCAACTACAGTACCTAGCAGCCAAAATTCTCTGTTGACTAAGAGACTTTCAGATTGTCTACCTTATTATGAAAATAGAATGTAAAGGATGGTGAATTGTTACAATGATAAGCAACTAATAAATACTTGTAATTGAAGCCAAGTGTCTTAAAAAATAATGACAAGGTGTCATTTCTAATGTTTAGTTGAAGAGATCTTGCCTCAAGTTCCACCCAAACATGAATGGTGGCATAACTGAGTGGTTAAGAGAATATACTTTGGAATCAGCTACAGTTGAAATAGCACCTAGCCTTTGGTATCAACCAGTTACATGATCTTGGGAAAATTATCCAAAGAAACTAAATTTTCATCTCATTCTAAGGATAATACCTACTATGAGGATTAAGTGAACTCAGCAGGCAAGTTCAAGATATACATTTATTCAATTTGTACATACTAACTACTATGCTAATAGTAACAGAATAGGAAATTATTGTTCTCTCTCTTTTATTATCAAATATATTTAACCCTCCTTATTAATCCTTTATGAAGTACATTAGTGAATCATTTAAAAAATATATATGACCATTCGTCAAAATATTTTGCTTCTAGCGCCTAAAGCTGTAAGTGTGCAGTTGGTGTTCCCCGAGCCTCTCCCTCAAAAGAATTCTGAATTAAATGAAGGCACAGGCAGTAGTTTCTAGAAATAGTGGTTTTGCCAGTTTTTCTGCCAGGCTTCTACCACCTCTGGAATCAATCCTTCTTTCTGACATATTTTTTCTGGCAAGTCAATCAGTACAATGCATGTATGTGTAGAGTCACTGTGTTGGAGGGAACGGGTATCTTGAGTTACAAATATCATCAGGTAGCCCCATGAGCACCTTCTGTGGGATCCAAGGCTCTGTGAGCAATGGAGAGATGCAGCTGGGCTTATCTTCATTCTTTGAGTAATGAGTGTCTTTGAATATGTAGTCCTGGCTACTCAAGTCACAAGATCGATTTGGGGCTGATGTGAAGGATAAGGGAAATAATACAAAGTCTGATCATCTTTGCAAAAAGCTACATGAGGGTGAGAGATTTTAAGTGATTGGGCCATGATGGTGGGATGTGAACTGAGTTTGGAGCATGAGTTGCCTCCCTTGAGTCTGACCCATTGTCTCAGCACCAGTAACATCTGAAGACTGGGCCCCTCGTGGTCAAGATTCAGTTCAGTGAAGGCCTCAGTGCTGTACTGAGGGGTTTGAACTTGGGTGGGTGCCGTTAGCAAAGAGTTTGACTCTTCTCCAACTACTGCCTTCCAGCATGCTTTGAAGCATCAGCCTTTTTTCACCCTAACATTAATTCCTGGCTACTTTCTATTATGAGCATTTCATTGGGGAAATAAAACCCACTTGAAAATATGTAAAAGTTCCTTTCATTGAATTCAAGCCTCCTCCCCATTCGCAGCTCAGGTCTGACTGTCTGCTTAAGAGCCTTCAGTGCAGAAGATGCGAGCTGTTCCTGCCTCGTCCTGTTAGTTATCTCCTCCTACTGCTGAGGCTAGTGAGGGTGACAGGAGACCTGAAAAAACATTCCAAACTCTAACTTGATTGATGTTGTTATAATGTGATTATGGGACCCTGTGAGTAAAACATGTCCAAACGCTGGGCTTATCCTTAGACACAGATATAAGGGGGCCTCAGAAGCCTTGTAGGATGTGAACAATGCATGCTTCCCAGACACACGTGGAGAGTTCTTCATCTCATTTCTAGTGGCCTCCCTCCCTCTGCCGCTCCTGCCCCCACAAGTCTACCCCATGGCCTCGTGACCCCGGGCACTCTCTTGGTGTTCATCTCTTTAAAGCAGGTCAAGCTTGGCTACCATCTTCGGCACCCCCTTTGGCCAGGGAACCCCACGTCACTGCCACGCCACTGGGAACGCAGGTCGCCTCATACTGGCTTCATCATCCTCTGGCTTCTCAACCCTCAGGTTGCTGGGAGTGGAAGAAATCTAATAACTTCTCCTTTGAGTATGGGGATCCATTATCTCTTCTCTCTTTGAGCACTAGTCAAGGTATCTAGACTAGTCAAATCCAATTCAATACCCTGTTACACATACTTGTGAAATACATCACCATAGTCTTGCTGTAAATGTGTCAAACAGATAAATGAAGAAATGAAGAAATCCTTGTGGGTGGGAAGCTTCCTGTGTATACGGCTATAAACTCGATCAAAAGCTTGTGAAGAGCAGAAAAAGCCCTGCATCACGTATTTCCTTCAGTCATATAAACACACATTGGTAATGATTCATACCTTACTGGACTGCTCAAATACCTCAGTGATGTATTTCTTGCTTTCCCATTTTGATTCAGTCATTATTGATATTTTGAATGGACTTATCCATTTAGGAGCATAATGAAATAGATGTGCTGACAGGGCAAATAAGTAATATGAAGAGGATAATGTCAGGTACAAAGGTATGCTTGGAGTTCTTGGAGAAGAGGGAAGGAGAAACGATCACTAAGATTGGTTAATCACCTACCATGATAATCACCTATACAGTGTCTTTCTTATCTCCTACCACAGTACAGCAAGGTGGCCAAATTATAGTCACAAACCTGGGCCCTAAGATATTAAATATGTGGCTTAAAGTACGTAGCTAATAAGTGACAGACCGGGTCCAAGTTCAGCTCTGTTTCAATAGCCTCTTTTGCTCAGTCTTGAGGAACTCAGGGTAGAGAAGTTCAAAGTGAACTCTTGGGTGTTCTTGGATTAAACTGCTCCTTCGGATTTCTTTTTCATTGAATAAGTTTTCTTAGAGAAGTAAGCTAACTATTTCTCCCCTTGACCATAAGCTCCATGGCAAGAAAGAACATATCATTTTTAGATCTCTGCCCCCAGTGTTTGGCACAGTGCTTCTTGTCTTGCATATAGTAAGTGCCCTCTACATTTAAATAAAATAGTAAACAGTATGTGATGAGGCAAAATGATACCTCAGGAAGAGGAGAAATATATAAATATAAATATACAACTTGAGTTTGATCATCTAAAGACAGGTTTTAGGAAATGCTTGTACTTTTTAGGTTAAAAGAATACTGAAATTTGACACTTTAATTTTTTTGTGAAATGTATTGGTGCAAAAAGAGAGAGAAAAAGACAGAGATGGAGAAAGATAGCTGGTTTTATTTGAGACTAGCCCCCTCCATTATAAAACAGGGAGCAGATTGCAGCAGCTGAATGGAACATTCTGGCAGACTGCATTAGGAGAATGATAACGTGAGAATCGATGTTTAAAACGTTCCCCTAAAAACCAACTCTTAAAATTAAAAATGCAACCTCTGAGAAATGCCTGAGATACTTAAAAGGTATAAAAAGGAATGAACAATTCACCTTATTTAGATTTTTCATTCCCTAATTGTTTCTGGCCTGGTTTATAAAGATCTCTAGACAAAGTTAATTGCTTTTAAATATCAGTATAGCAGCCTCTGTCTTCCACTACTGTCTTTTATATGTCTTATTTTCCTGAAGAGCTCACAATTCTACATAGTGATCTCAAAACCAGGATATTACAAGAAAGAAAACTGCAGACAAATATTTCTCATGTACATAGAGGCAAATAGCCTCAACAAAATATTAACAAATTGAACCCAATAATGTGGAAAAAAAATTTACACTACAACCAAGAAGGATTTCTTCTATTTATGCAAGGCTGGTTCAACATTCAAAAATCAATGTAATCCATATTACATCATAGACTAAAAAATAAAAACTGCGTGATCAGATCAACAGATACAGAAAAAGCATTTTATGATTGTTTAAAATTCAATAGTGATTCATGATTTTAAAAGCTCTCAATAAACTAGAAATATAGGGGAATTTCTTGAACACGATAAATAATATTTACAAAAAACCTATACTTAGTGGTAAGAAATGTGAAGCTTTCCTGCTAATATCAGGTGCAAGTCAAGGTTGTCCCCTCTCATCACTCCTTTCCAACATTGTACTAGAAATTCTTGCTAATGCAATACGACAAGAAAATGAAATTAAAAGTTTACAGATTAGGAAGGAAGAAATAAAACTCCTTGTTCACAGATGACATGATCATCTATAGAGGAAATCTGAAAAAAAAATTTTAGAAAGCATCACAGGGCCAAATGTAAAAATGCAAAATGATAAAACTCCTGTAAGATAACATAGGCATAAACTTAGATGGCCTTGGATATGGTGATGTCTTTTTATATATGACAACAAAGATATGATCCACAAAAGAAATAATTGGTAAGTTGGACTTCATTAGAATTAAAACCTTTTGCTCTATGAATGACAATATCAAGAGAATGAGAAGAAAAGCCACTGACTGGGAGGAAATATTTGCAAAAGACACAGCTGATAAAGGATTGATATTAAAAATATACAAAGAACTCTTAAAACTCAGCATTAAAAAAACAAGCAGCCTAATTTAAAAATGTACCAAAGACCTGAACAGACATCTCACCAAAGAAGATACACAGATGGCAAACAAGCACGAAAAGATGCTTTGTATCATAAGTCATTAAGGAAGTGCAAATTAAACAATGAATGCCACTACATACCTATTAGAATGGCCAAAATCAGGAGCACTGACAACACCAAATGCTGGTGAGGATGTGGAGCAACAAGAACTCTTATTCATTATTGGTGGAAGTGCAAAGTATAGCCACTGTGGAAGAAAATCTAATGGTTTCTTACAAAACGAAACACTCTTATCATACAATCCAGCAGTCATATTCTTTGGTATTTACCCAAAGGAGTTGAAAACGTATGTTCAAACAAAAATCTGCACACTGATGTTTATAGCAGCTTTATTCATAATTGCCAAACTTGGAAGCAACCAAGATGTCCTTCAGTGGGTGAATGGATAAATCAACTGCGGGTACATCTAGGCAGTGGAATATTATTCAGAACTAAAAAGAAATGAGCTATCAAGCCATGAAAAGACATGGAGAAACCTTAAGTGAATATTACTAAGTGAAAGATGTGGATCTGAAAAGGCTATATATTGAATGATTCCAACTATATGACATTCTGGAAAAAGCAAAACTATGGAGACAGTAAAAAAAAAGAAAAAATCATTGTTTGCCAGGGGTTGGGGGCATGGGGTAGGAATGAATAGTCGGGACGCAGAGGAATTGCATAGCAGTGAAAATACTTTATGTAATACATGTCATCACACATTTGTCCAAACCCATAGCACGTGCAACACCAAGAATGAGCTCTAATGCAAATGATGGGCTTCGGGTGGTTATGATGTGTCAGCGAAGGTTCCTTAATTGTAGCAAATGTCCCCTCTGGTAAGGGAAGTTGACAACTGGGGGAGGCTGTGCACGGGTGGAGTCCGAGGTATATGGGAAATCTCTGTACCTGCCTCTCAATTTTGCTATGAACCGAAAACTGCTCTCAAAAACAAAATCTCATCTTAAAAAAAAGGAAAATAGTAACCTCTGAAGGACTTGGAAAGATTGAATTTGAGCTCATCAAGACCACATCAGTGTGTCTGTCACTCATGAGTCCAAACTCATAACTGACAGTAAACGGGCTGAATGAATTGTTACAAGGGTTGCAAATTTGCAGACTAACAATAAATTAAACTCTATATGTGTTATGAAAGCAGTGAACTTCCCAGGTTGCACACAGTGTCCCAAAGTCAGTGACAGTCCTACAGGAGGTTTGGGGAAGGCCAGCCAGCAAGGGCTGGACTTTGAGAAGTGGACGTTGTTTGGACATTGAAAACTTTCAGTTGTATCACACTGGTCACTGGAGGGAGGCTGGCTTTCACAGCAAGGTCCCCAGAGGGAAGCAGTCCCTGATGGACCATTGTCTACAGTTGTAGGGCTGACTTTGGTTGAGCTGTTACTGATTTTTCTAGTTTTCAGAATCATGACCCCCACCGTGGGAGTCAGGCGGTGACACATGAGCTCAAGATTGGCTGGTACACAGAGCATGTGTAGCGATGTAAGTTTCTTTAATTAATAGTGGCTACTTATTCGAAACTTGGGACTTAGGACAAAGATCAATCCTTTCCTTTCTTGAAAATTAAAAAAAAATATATTTTTAATTCTTCTCATTCCCCTCTTTTGGTTTTCCCTCAGCCAAACCTGTGGGAAAGGCAATAAAGATTTTCCAGAAGGTTATGTGTAGAGGCGTGATTGTCAGCTAGTGTGGCCACTGACATGATCGAAGCCCCAGTTACTGATGTGGGGAAAGATCTCTGCTGATTTTTGTGCTTTACTGATAAATGCTGGATACAGGGCATTTAGGACTTCCTGACAAAGCCAATGTAAGACACAAGACAAAATCATTCCACGCAGGACACGCCCTGTATTGGTGGGAGCACATCAACCCCACAAGAAGGCATGACTAGAGGATGTTTTATCAATATGTTACTAATTTCAGCATGAACAGTCACAAGCGTAAAGTGTTAAGATGAAGTCTGGTGATTTAATCAAGGCAGTGGCTGCACCTCTTCGTCCATCTCTAATCCATCATTTCAGTCTCTTACTTGGAACTGAATGCTTTCACACTCCATGTTTCTCCTGAGGCACATGTGCGTGAGGGGAAGAATTCCAACGTGAAAATCTCCAACATGACAGACATGAAACAATCTCACATCTGAAGCGCAGAAATAAAGACATTGGAATATTTGCAAGTTCTCTTTGCATGGTCTAGACATTTAAGGCTTGAGGGATGGCCAAAGATTTCATTTCATCCAAAAACATCTGAACACTGAAGAAGAGACAGACCATTTGGTTCGCCACATCTCACTGTTTTGCAGTCTATTTGCAATCTAATTGTTTATTTAATGACCTTCCTCTTTTTGCCTTAACTATCTTGCCTGGTAAGCTATTCCACACATTTATGATTCTCTGCGTGGAAAAAAAAAAGAAAAACACTTCCTGACATCTGCTCTGAATTTGTTTTTCTTTAATTTTCATTTATACCCTCTTGTTCTATCATCTGTGTTGGACTCAAAATAGGAAACCATGTTGACATTTTCCAAACCATTTAAATTTTATGTTCTTTAATTAAAATCCCCCTCTTACTAACTAGATAGACATCTAACCTGGTGGGTAGACACTGTGACACCACATCTGAAGAAAGACTTTTTTTTCTAATCTCCCCCACTCTTACAGGAAAGGAAAATCTTGAAATTACAGTATTTCTGCAGTATTATCCAAAAACCAAAGAAGAGATTCATACACTCTTGTTTTTCTCCACAAGTCAAGAACTAACTAAACGTGACTGCAACTAAGTCTGAAATAGTCATACACAGCTTCAA
The DNA here is from genome assembly GCF_009834535.1 of Camelus ferus. NCBI lineage: Eukaryota > Metazoa > Chordata > Mammalia > Artiodactyla > Camelidae > Camelus > Camelus ferus. The sequence continues at coordinate 4,732,283 of NC_045710.1, forward strand.
GACCCAGCAAGCTGGCACCACCGGGGGGTTTTTTATAAACACCTTTTTTTTTTCTGGGCAGTAATATTCATGTTGGTCTGAAACCCTGGCTACACAGATCAATTCCAAATTTCGCAGCTCGTATATCCTCTTCCCAAACTTGGAAGCTAATATAAGCCCTATATTCTGGATCATTGTAGAAACTACACAAGTAAACGGATTATATTTTTCTTGAGACATCGAGGTCACATCAAACTTAAGTAGGAAAGAGTAAAAGGCTTTCTTGGAGCACGTTTTCCAGTTACGTCATAACCAATGTATTCAAGACTAAATTGTTTAAAAGCCAGACATGAACCATGTTCTATTTAGTATCTGCATGCCCCCTTCCACAGTGTCTGGAAGACTATTTTGCAAATAAGTGATGTTTAGTAGTTCTTCTTTTCCTCTTTTATTTTTCAGATGAGTACATATACCTTGTAAATGATAAAGAGTCATTTACAAAGGCCTCAGAACACCGCAGAAAAAAGCTAACATTGGGAAATGTAATCAGCCTACATTTGTTTATAGGTACTGTGCTAGGAATAAGACACAGAGCTGCAAACACAGCAGATTTGGTACTTGCCCTCATGGAAACTTTGATTCTGTTGTGGAGATAGACGGTAAACAGTAAAACCGCCGATCACATCTCACAGATTTCAATAAGCACCATGAGAAAAAAATTAAGGTTTAATGAGAGATTAATTAGGAAGGACCGGCTTTAGATTGAGTTGTCCAGGAAGGCTGCACTAACTTAGGTGGGACCTGAAGGGTAGGAGCGAGAGGAACAGTGTTCCAGGAGGTTGAAACAGCGACCGTGCAATGGATGATCTGTTGCAAGGCATTGCCCACCTAAGTCCCCTCTGCAATGGGCGGAGAGTTTGGGAACAATGGAATCTCCCAGGATGTCTTTCCTTGTGTTGTCCAAGATGGAGTTTGTCAATGAGAGAAAACCACATGGATCTTAACTCCATGATTCTCCAAAGGCGGTTCCATCAAACCTGAGAGCAGAGGCTGCTCCACAGACCTCTGGGTCACACCTGCCTGGCTGCTACAGACCGAGGCAGTTAACAGACACTTTCTCAGGCACTTTTGAGAATCATGGCATTTTCCAGTATGCCGCTGGGAACGTCCACCTTCCCTGTCCCAGGCTGAGGCCTCCAGGTCTGCCTTCATCTCCCAGCTGAAGCTCGCCTTCCTGAGTTCTCCCAGTAGTCATGTGAGTCCCGAGGTCCACGGTAAGCCCGTTTATTCCCAGAATATTTACAGCGGCTCTATTTTCCTACCCAAACCCACACTGATGAGATGTGAGAAGGTCTTAAGGAAGGAAAGCCCTCAGCATGGCCACAGAAGTGAATGCCAACAAGAAGCAAATCCATGTAGCCTTCGATAGTTACCCTGAGAGCCGTCTGTGTTGTCCCCTAGCCTGGAGCATTTGGAAGATGCACGCACACATTTGCTTTTTCAGTCAGGTTTCACTCTTAGTGAGCAATAAAGATCCAGCATGTCTGAAAAGTTCAGATATTGTTGGTCTTTCTCTCTTTCTCTGATCTTTCTAGAAGGAGTGAGAATTTCCATAGCAACGTACAATGGCACTTCTCTCCTCTGTTGGTACAGTGGGGTGAGCCGTGTACACGCTGTGAAGTGCATAGAGTCAAGGAGAGCCTCTCCACTCTTCCCCAAGCTCTTCCCCAGCAGGGCATTGATTGTTTAGAAACTACAAATTCGCTTTCTATTAAAATACATATAATTATGTGATTAAATATGGGGAAGTGATGTCCTGCAAAACATTCCCAGTCTACTAATCCGAAGTAACTCAAATAGTTTGTTTAAATTAAAAAAAAAAAAAAAAGTTCTTCATGTCCGAACTAGGACTACACAGGAGAGGATTTATGTTTGCTTTTAACCAACTATAAATCTTATCCTTTTGCAATAAGCCTGAGTTTGCAAAGGTGTCCAAGCTCAGGGGTGAGTCTGAACAAGTGATGGTTCCATCCTTTATGGGAATTCGACTTAGACTTTGCTCAATAGCAAAGCCACTGATGGCCAGCTCTGGTTTTGTACCTGAAAAAAAAAAAGTAATCATGAGATGTTTATTTCTAGTTTTATAATTAAAGTATAACTTACATAGAATAAAATTCACTCTGTTAAGGTAAACTCTACTTGGCAAGTCTGGACAAACACAGCAAAATCAAGATAGAAAGTCGTCCTGCTGCCCTGCCCACCTCTCCCCACCCCTCACCCACCCGCCCCCGCAGAAGCACAAGAGTTTCATCTCTTCATCATCTGAAACACGCTGATCTGAAACCTTCTTTGGGAGAATGAACTGGGGCACTTTCCCCAAGCCATCCAGCAGCCCATCACTGTCTCTGGCGATCTTTGATGAAAGCAGAGGGTGGCATTCAGGACTCAAGTACTGCGCCTTCCCAGCCCTGGAGGCAGACCCCCTGGGCTGACACCCTGATGCTGTCAGCTTGATCAGTGAATTTTTGGGAAAATCCATTACTGTTTCTAACTCTCAATTTTCACTTTGGAGAAAAAGGTGGTCACAACAACGGCTAACACTGAGTGTAACGGAGAGGAGTACACAGTCGTGCACGCAGGGCACACAGTTGACACGCACAGAAGGTGCTCAGAGATGACCCAGCACCTCCGGGGTGGGTCCTGTGCCACAGCTCTCAGGTGAGGCTGCTTCTGCTTCACCTGGTCCTAGAGAAAGGAGGCTGGAAGGAAAGAATCCCACCGCACAGATGCGGAGACACGAAGTAAGAGGGGGAGGGACGGGGTCAAGCACACGTGGCCCTTCACTCTCGCCCATCCATCTGGTTCTTTAAGACGCTGTAAGGTGACTTCACTGCGTCTAATCATTTTCTCTCCTTTCAATCCTGGGGGCTTTATTTCCCTCTTGCATTTGGTTTCCTTGGTATAATTACCTACTCTCTCCGAACTGCTTGTCCTTTCAAAGTGCTTACTTTGTGCTGTCGCAGAAGTACACATTTTTGGCCAAAGTGATGGAATTTGCAGCCAAATGAAAAAGAATATGTGCAATTAATGAAAACACAGCAATGGACTATAATTTACAGATTATTTGGCAGAAGTGAAACGAGTGAGACATGGCCCACTTTGTTCCCAGCCTTGGTTCCTGTAAAGTCTTCTTTAAATTTGTTGCAAATAATGTATCCAAGAAAGGAACACTAGGGACGGTAAGTGTGGGAGGATTTCACAGCGCCCTTTCACTCCGAGGGACAAATATTTGATGGTCTGCGACAAGCTCTCTGCCATGCCTATTTCCTACCCCCAAATGGGGCCATATTGAAACAATTCCTCCATAATCTCTCTGTCACAAACATAATTTTCCATGTAATTAAAAAGATTTACACAGCATCTTTAAAAATGTTACACAAACTAAACAAGTCATTTGATATTAGGGTAAACTTTCAAGGAATTTGGACTCTGGGGCCATTTGACAGCCATTGAGTTTGATAGAAGAAAGATAATATAAATTCTTCCAGAGCTCCGAAAACAAGACCTGCCATGTGTAAAACTGAGTGTAGCCTGCAGTGTTCTCATCCTCAGGAACATGTTAATGAGAAAAAGAGACCAAATATCTTATGAAATGAAGAAAAGAGGAAAGATTTTGGCCATGGTTAATTGAACATGTCAGCTTGATGGGGCTAACGGATGCCCAGGTGACTGATAAACGTTATTTCTGGGCGTGTTTGTGAGGGCATTTCCAGAAGACACTTAGTGTTTGAAGCAGGAGAATGAGTAAAAAACAAGCTCCAGCACCAGTGCAACTGGGTACCGTCCCACCCAGTGACGGTCTGAGCAGAACAAAAGCTGGAGGAAAAGCGAATTTGCTCTGTGCTGAAGCTGGGACATCCACCTTCTCCCGCCCCCAGACATCCTTGCCCCTGGGTCTCAGGCTTTTGGACTCAGACTGAGTCACACCACCAGCTTTCCCGGAACTCAGACTTGCAGAGGGTGGGTCATAGGGCTTCCTGGCCTTCGGAACTGCAGGCATTCAGACACACATACAGATCTATTCTATTGGTTCTTTCCCCCTGGAGAACCCCAGCTGATACAATTGTGAAGTCAGAAACATTTCAGTCTCTGCTCTGTCGCTTAGTGTTGTTAGTTGTGTAATTTGGTAGAAGCCGTTGATGCCATCTGATCATCACATCTTCCGCGGAGGGCACAGGCAGGGCCAGAGCACCCAGCACCATGGGAATACTTGCACTCTCTTGTACATGGGGAAGCCATTCAGTTATTGAACAGGGAAGCAATGTTTCCTCTCTGTATTCTCAAAGACCCCTGGATCAGTTAGCGCTTTTTGTTACAAACAAAAGAAATCAGTTCTGAGTAAGTAAAATAAAGAAATCTGAAATGAGAAAAATCTCTGAACAAGGAGCGCTTACAAAGGCTGAGGACCAGGGTACTCTGGGCAGCAGGAGGGATGGAGCCTCAGCTTTCCGCTTCTCCCTTCACTCTCGCAGCCCTGGCCCCAGATTCCAGCTCCAGACTAAGCATCTCATGGTCTAGCTTTGGCCACATGCCCCCAGCCTCAGCAACGGGAGGAGAGGGAGGGCTTCTCAATCAACAGCCCCACTAAGGCTGACGCAGTGGAGGGGGACAGTTCCCAAGGGGCAGTTCCGGGGTCAGTGCCAAAATCAGGAGTTCTGACCCTCGAGAGCACAAACAGGCAGCACTCACTGCCACCAGGATTACTGACTTGGGGGCAACGGGGCAGAGGGAATCAGGAGTGGAAGAGAAGTGACGGGTTGGAAGGCGGCTTCGGAGGTTCAGGCAGGAGCTCAAAGTGACCCGGGCTGAGTGATGGCAGTGGAGGAGGACCTGGGGGCAGATCCGACACAGTTTCGAAGTAGAACCAGCAGGCCTTGCTGGCGGGCTACACGTGGGAGTCAAGACGGGGGGAGAACTCAGTGTGATGCCAGCGTTCCTGGCTGAAGACGGTCATCAGTGGATTTAGTTTCGTGTGATTCGTCTTAATCTTATCGTGAGTACCGCCTTAATAAAGGAAGATATGTGCATATGGCGGATAACATTTTGAGCTTAATATATTCATATAGGGAACAGAGATACGCCGTGTGCATATGGGCCACAGCATCTGCATATCTATTTAAATAAGCACTTTTATTAAGCTTAAAAACAAGCGCTCCTTTTTTCTTTTTTTTTAATTTGATGAGCATATTTGAAATTATTTCTTGATTCAACAGAGCATTGCTTTAACTTGAAATATTTTGAGGTCTTCTCTTCTTTTTTTTTAAATATTTTAATTAATTTATTTATTTTTAGTGGAAGCACTGGGGATGGAACCCAGGACCTTGTGCATGCTAGGCACGTGCTCTACCACTGAGCTCTACCCTCCCCGCTCCTTCCTTTTCTTTTAAGTGGAGCTCTAATCCACACTTCACTCAGCACTGGTCCCGCAGGAGACCCTCCCCTCTCTAGAAAACATAGCTTAACAGAGCAGGAGAGGATAGTGAAGAAGGGAGGGAGGAAAGTGCACACATTATCTCAAGACTAAAAATACCATCTCAAATTCTAGGATATCGGTTCACGCCTCCTGGAGACTATTAGAATGGGAGTTTCAAAAGTTCAGAGGCTATTTTGGTTAGAAGTCTGAAGTTCTTCTAAATAACAGCCAGCAGCTGCCTCTCCCCGCACCCCTCTCTCCGGCTATAAATACAGGGCACTTGTGGAAGTTTTTGAGTCAGCTGTGGAGTGGGTGAACACTTATTGTCTTTTTCCTTTTTTTCTCTATTGTGTCATATTTCTCTATCACAGAGGTGGAGAATTAATAGTGAAAATTGAGTTTCGTTTCTCCAGAGAAGAAGGAGCGCTGACCAGCGTTATTGCTCTGGTTTTGGGGGCTCAGATTCCCATTAAAATAGAAAGGTGAACCCTCCCTACTTTACCACTATTGACTCTGGGGTTCTCTCTGGGTTACTACGAGGGGTGACTTAGAGATCAGCGTGGGAAGTGGGGAGCAGCAAGCGCTTGGGGTCCATGGGCCCTGAGAAGCTCAGCCCGGCTCTGACGGGTACCAGCTGGGCCACTCAGATGTGACGTGCGGGGCTCTGAGATGCATTGCTTATCCGAGACGAGGAAGCGTGATGCCTGCTTCGAGGGCTGTGACGTGAGGAAGCACAGCCACCGCTGTGAGAGCGCCCACCTGGCCGTGTGACGCCTGGTTTGCACAGGACGGAACACCATTGTCCTTACTCTGTTTTCCGTGATTATCATGACGCACTTTCTCCAGGAGCGTGAGAAGTACAGAAAGGAAAAGGACGCCGCGGTGTCCACGTGTGTCCACGCATGTCACAAATGCTGCTCATTTTCCAATCAGACTTTTTACGATAATAGGTTTGCAGCTGGGATGGAATGGTACCACTCAGGGAACCGTGACCAGGCTGTGCAGAGTGAACCCCAGCCACGTCGTGGGGAACCCAGCTGCCCCCTCCCCCGGGGGCCCTGCTTCCGCTGCTGGGTTTGTGCTGTGTGCACTCATCCCCACTTTGAAGCTGACCCTCCTTGGTCCAACCTGGAGGGACTGGCCTTCATCCTGCTCCAGAGGGAGCATCCTTCCAGCTGACAGGTAGGGTCTGGTGCCAAAAAGACCTGGAAGGCCTTCTCTTGAGCAGTGTTTAGATACCCAGGGTCATCTGTAGGAAATTTCTCTATGGTTCGTGTCTGTTCGTTCATTTGTTTATTCATTTGTTCTCAGGTCACCCCATGTCAGGTGTGGGCAGTGCAAGTCAGAAACATGTGTGTGGCCCCTGTATTCCAGCAGTTAACAGAGACATGACACGGACAGTGACAACAAGGCAGGAGATGGGGCATCCTGAGGACACAGTCACACAGGGATGTAGCCCATCCCTAGCCTCCTCTGGTCCCGGAAAGGAAACCCAGACAAGGTTACTGCCGTGTGATCTGGAGGGTGAGAAGCTGTTAGCCTGGGACAAGGGGAAAAAACAGCCATGAAGTCTTAGCGGCAGAAGAGAACAGAGCAACTCAGAAAAATCAGTGCAGCTAAAGCCCAAATTAGGGGAGAAGGAGAGCGGAAGACGGGGCTGGTGCTGGAGAGATGGGGAGGGGCTGAGAAATTAAGGGAGGTAGACATGTGTGCACGCGCACATGTGTGTGTGTTGTATATAAGTATGAATACATATATGTATATATGTTAGTTTTAAAATATTTTCTAAGAGTCAGATTCTCCTGTGGTCACCAGTCCAGGAAACAAACCAGAAAAGCCCCGAAGCAGTACAGAGCCAAGATCCAGATAAGGCTTCACGAATCCCCCTTCTTTCCTCTTCCCCCCCGATTCCCAAGAGAACAAGTGGCCCAGGTGCCATCGCAGGGAGAAGGGCTAGAAAGTGTATCTGGAGAAATCCGGGCATTTACAAGGCACCACAGTATCTGAATGTAGCCACTGAAAGATACATGAGTTGAATTTTTGTTAAAAGCTAATATTTCCTCCACGAGGAGTCTGTGTTCAGACTAGAAGAGCCTGCAAACTCATCAACTGGCAAATCCTTAGGTTCTCCTGCCGCCCAGCAGGGCGAGGGCTCATAAGGAAGAAAATCAAAAAGCTACACTTCATTTCCAAGTGGGATGCGAGAGTGTGTGGCATGTTCAGTCCTGTAACTGAAGCCACGGAGACTAGTTGAGCTCCATCCTGATACCCACCACCTGGGAAGCCACGAGTGGATGACATGATCAGAGAGACATTTTAGCAGAATAACTACGGTTCTCATCACATCATAAAATGCCATTAACGAGATACCGAGAAAGCACGTCACATCTTCAGCTCAGAATCAATATAAGTGAAGCCAAAATTTCCCTTTAGTGCCATCTCTTTAGGAGACTATATTGCAAGCATCTCTCCTGCCCTGTAGGAGCCGTGAGCCAGGAGCAGTAGGAGGCGGTATTCAGCAGCTGCCAAACATGACTCTTCTGGACAGGCTGTCTCATCCTCAGCGGGGGACATCTGGAGAACAGCCCTTCATCTCTTGGCCTCTGCACGCCCGGCTACCTGCAAGGGGCCGGAGCCCAGGGCATGCGTGTGGCTGGAGCCCGGCTCATGTGCCCAACTGTGCCCCAGCAGCGCCAGGCAGAGAGAAAGATTTCCTTGCTTCCAGCAGCAACATCTGGTCTGGGAAGCCTTTGTCCGTTCCTCTACGACATGCACTTACGGCTCCAGCCAGCCTGGATGGATGGTCCCATCGATGGCAACCACTCGCATCTGACAGGTGCAGGCCCCCCTAGTGGATCACCTCCCGTGGCTGGAGACCAAAGCATTCCAGGAAAAAAGGCTGCCTGTCGTGAGCTTGCCACCTGGCTCAAGGATATGTGGCATCAAATGGAAGCAAAGGGGTTATTTTTATTAATTCCACTAGAGCAGACCTCTGCACGGCAGGTGTCCTTTGCTCCCTGGAGATGTGTTCTTGGGGCTATTGAACACACAGTGTAGGGGCCACGAGGTGCTTTTGCCCTCACAAACAGCTCAACCTGGCCAAGCCCTCGGGTTATAATGCTGTCCTGCTCTTTTGCTTGAGGATACCATTGCCAAAGAAAGTGAAAAAGAGAAATAATTTGTGGTCCCATGGAAATGTTAAGTTGGTAAAAGAAATGTGGAGAGATACCACCTTGTCCATCAAGTCATAAACTCTCCAAGTCAGTTATGTGATTAACAGTGATTTGTGTATATATGGGCATGCTCATGCATTTTGTAAATACCTAAAAAAGACCTGGAAGACTGGATTGTGTACTGTCAGCAGCGGCCAACCCTAGGAAGACCAGAGGAAGGACGGTTGGTGATGGTGGGTCTCTGAATTCAATATTCAATGTTGTCTATTGAAAAATTATTGAAGAGACGGCTCATTATGAATGAGATTATGAAACAAAAAGAATATGAGTCTCTAATTTGGAGCAAGTTTGTGATGAGTGTCCACCTCTCCTCATCAACCTGGAGGCATCATGAGGAAGTGCACCTTGGGCATGGAGCCCAGGTCTGGGTGTGACTGCAGCTCCACCACGCATAGGTGGTGTGGAGAATTACAGCCTCCTCTTCCTCCTCTGTAGAATGGTGCCAATGAAATGCCCTTCATGGATTTGTTCTAATGAGTGTAATAAAATAATACAGCTCTGGCTTCTGGTGCCAAAGAGTCCAGATCAATGCTTCCACAAGGCACTGTGGCCCCTCCGTGTCCCCATGGCGGCCAGCGTGCCTCTACGTCAGCTCCTAACATAGCTCAGTGAGGACATGTATTTATCGACGAATAAGGAGAGAAGACTAAGTGAATATACCAATGGTTGATTAACAGTGAGCAAATAAATAAACAAGTGAAGCCATAAAACCTCCAGGCCTGTGTGTTTAGCAGATGACTTCACATTGTTGGAGAGCACCAGTTTCAAAATAACAAACAAGTTGATGACCGTAATGGGATAATGATGATGATAACCGTTCACGTTCCATAAGCCTGGAAACGTTCTAAGAACATGGCTTAAGTCATTCAGTCCTACCCAGCTTTCCACAAAGAAAGTGCTCTTAGTTGTCTTCATTTTAGCGACGAGGAAACCAAGGTGCAGCGAGGTTAAGTATGTTGTTCAAGGTTTCTCAAGTGGCAGAGCCAGGTGGTCTGACTTCAGTACGGAAGCCCTCACGATATCTCTACAACATAGTGCCTCTCAGTTCATGTGAGCCTTCTCCGTGTCACCCCTCTGGGTAAGAATGGATGAGCTGGAATCTGGCCTGAGCAGGTGGGTCAATCCCTCAGCCTTGACAGTAATGAAGTGGGAGTTGACCAGGACTGTCGAAGGTGACCATCAAGCATCAGTTCTTGAGATGTAAGTTTAACCCAGATCCAAAGCTGGTGGGTTGTCCAGTCCCCTTCCCTCTGAGGTAGAGGACAAAGGTTGTCCCTGACCAGCAGGCACAGGCAACACTGTCCCTCACTGCCACTGGGCTCTGTGATTTCTTGGGGAACAACAGAGAGTTCAGCTGAACAAAGCAATTCTGTCATAAATGTTGCTCGTTCAGACTGGGTAGGGCATTAGTCATTAAGCCCTGGTAAATGACCGGTTTTCTGTCACAGCTGCTTTGCGGCTCCATCTGGATGCAGATTACGGGCTTTCCGGCCCACGTGGCAATAAAATTTGCAGTTTCTGATGGTAACATTCACTTTTCATGGGACCCCCTTAGTGACCAATTTGGACAGAGATCATTGGCAACGTCTGGTTCCTCCCTGGACAACTGAGGAGAAGCCACTGCCGTTTAATTTCAGGGAATGACTTTTTTGGTTTCAGGGAAAGACTTTCAACTCATGTAAACTTCCATCCTTCTCCACGCTGACTTGAAAGCAAGAGGAGGCATTTCTCAAGCTGCCTTTCCCCCCTTGGTGCCAGCTATGGAATGATGGGGAGACATCGACGCAGTTGTAAAAGGGAAAGGCAGCAATCTGGAGCATGAAGACGAACGAATGAAATCACCAGACGTTCAGGCCGATCGAAAGATTCCTATCGTGACCAGCGTGTTACTTGACGGGAGGGGGAAGAAAGTGCTTTCTCTGAGGGCGGGAATGAAATTATCCTCCCTGAGAAGGAAAACCTGCTTTACAGGTGGAGGCCAAGGAGGCCAGTAGACGTGATCACACCTTCTGCTGCTCTCTCCTCTCCCCGGACATATCACGAGAGAGGTCACTCATCAATTTGAGACCCACGTTGGGAGAAATGAGTTTTCTACCAGACTGAACTTCTTAGGTGAAGTTTGTTTTCTCATGAGCTGAAACACTGCACAGTGGTCAAAGCTGGACTATGGAACTGAATCAGTGGTTCCCAACTTGAGCAACGTTTGTCCCCCGCCAGGACACCTGGCAATGCCTGGAGACACTTTTGGTTGTCACACTGGGGAGGGTGGTGAGGTGCCACTGACATCTCGTGAATGGAGATGGAAGATCCTCTCATCATCCCAAATGCATGGACCGCCCCATCCAAACCACCCCCTCCAGCAAAGAAGGACCCTGTCTGAAATTGCCACGTTGAGAAACAGACAACCTTGAACTGCACAGACCTGGCCCATACACCAGCTTCACCACGTATGAGCTGCCTGACTTGAGGACACAGTCTTAAACCTTGCTAAGCGTCAGCTTTCTTACCCCTAAATCGAGGGGTGCCAGTGAACATCCCTCATTAGGATCGTTGTGAAGGACAGAGGACATAATGAGAGTCAAGGGCTTAGGGCACTCCTGACAACCTGTAATGCCCTGCATTTCATACATATGGGAGACATTTTTAAAATATTTGTTAAATGAGATCATGGAATTTCTCTCACTAAGTCACGTAATCCCAGCACACAGCAAAGACACTTGAAGTATCAGAAGGCTCTGAATTAGGGACAAGAGCTTTCAGGTAATGTTAGTCCCCAGAAGGATCAGAAACCACCCCCTTTATGTAACTGGAATCTAAGACCAGAGGAACACATTTTCTAAAAATAATCTTTACCCATTCAGAATAAAAAATATATACTATATATAGATGTATAAATATGTGTATTAAATATGTTATATAAATGTACACAAACTCTTGATCAAGTAATAAATTTAAAAATATTCTAGCACAGGGGAAGGGTAGAGCTCAGTGGTAGAGTGCGTGCTAAGCTGGTTCAATCCCCAGTGCCTCTATTTAAAAAAAAGCAAACAGACAAACAAACGACCTAATTGCCTCCCCCAACAAAAATATTAAAATAAAATTTTAAAAAATATATTCTAGCACAAAGTTCTCATGGAGATGCTGTGCTGATTACGTGTTTTATACAGAAAGTTTTTTTTTTTAAAAATCAATTCACTGGCCTCCCAGCAGAGACCCCAGCTCCTCCCTTTCGGGGCTGGGCAGTGGGGCTGTGCCCAGGACACCTTAGAAACTCACTCGCACTGCGAGTATAAACCACGGGTCCTGCTTGCTGGAAACGAGGGCGTAAATAGGTCACAGCCACTTTCGGTTTTTCTATTAAGTGCTGTAAGGCTAGGTCACAAGGCACTCTGTTCTTGGGAAATCCTCCTGACTCTCCTGGGTGCTTTTAGTGCTGGAGGCTGGACCTCTGTACGGCAGCCTTTGAGTACTTATCTCATCGCATGGACCGCGGCATTGTGGGTTTTCTTGTCATTTGCTTTTTGTTTTGCTTTTGTGTTTTTAATTTATATATATATATATATTTTTTAATTTCAAGTGTCATTTGATTTGTTTTCAGAATTCACCTCATATCATGGTATCCATGGACCATTATGATTTCTATTTTTTAAAATATTTTTAATCATCTTCAATGTTTTATTTTATGGCTTCTTTCATGTGGTTCTGTTTTAGTTCCTAGGGTGGAAATTTTGTGTTTGGCGGTGCATCACAGTGGTTCATTTCCCCAAGGGGCGTGTGATTTTCTCACGTAAGCCATCTTCAGCAGGGTTTGGTTTTGTTGGGGTGTCCCACAGGCCCTATGTAAAGTGCTCTACAGAGCAGTCTTACATTCCTGTTTGCTGTGGGCCCACCTTGGAATTGTCCTGCACAAGGTGTTATGGAAACTTCCCTGCATCTTTGTCCACTGTGGGCGTTGGATGAGACACAGGTCTGATGCCTTAGCAGAGACATCTCACTCCTGTCCAGAGCCCTGGTCGGATGCTGAGCTTCCTTTTAGATTCTTCAGGCCACACATGTAGTTTTTCCAGTACGTCCCATTGAAACACTGATCCTTTCCAGATCCTGTCTTTTTACATGGATTCCAGCTTCTTCTCTCCACTTGACCCAAATCAAGACCTATGACGTCTGTGTGAGTCACCCACTTGCAGGACCCATGTCCCACCAGCATCTCCCTGGGCTCCATGGAGCCAACAGAACTCCACAGCATGGGCTTTGCACTCTCTTGGGTGTTGCTGTTCAACTATGTTCTTCTCTTCCTTCTGAGCACCCCTCAATATTAGAAAACAAAACAAAACAAAAAAAAAACCTGTCTTGTTGTGTGTCACTCAGCACTTCTACGCATTTTGAGGAGGGGTCTTCATCACTGGAGTCTCAGTGTCACCTGGCTGCATTTGCTTTTCCATCCACCCCCCAGCTCACTTTCCAATGAATGTTCTATCCAAGCTGACAGCCCTTACCCTCACCGCAAGGATGCTTTATCCACATCTTCCATTACTTTTGCAATGTTCCCACCATGCCCCTCTCTTCAAACATTGCCCACTGCCAACTCACATCCTTCTCCTCCAAAAAGCATTTCTAACGTGGAGGAAGCTCCAAGTTTTTTCTTCCCCATAGTCCCTCCAGCAAAAATTATCTCCAACAATTCTTCTGGCATTGTTGTGTGTGTGTGTGTGTGTGGCTATGTGGCTGTGGATTTAAATCATGGACTCAAGTAATCAGAAATATGACTTTATTTATTTGTTTGTTTCTTTGTTTATTTTACAATGTATCTTACTGCCCATCTTGGGCTCACATTTCAACCTATCACAGAAAAGTAAGCTTTACCAATTTAAGGAAAATTTGGTCACTTCTAATTTCCCTTCTCTGTCGATCTGTAAATTCAGATCTTTTCCCCCTTCCTTCTTGCCTTCAACCTGGGCTAACAGCACTCCCGGTAGGCTCACGGTTCACAGGACAGGTGGAGGAGGGCCATCCTGTTGAGGTCAGACTGTGCCCTCCTCTGAAGTCCCTCTGAATGGGGCTCTTAGACCCCTGCACCCCCTTCTATGACCTTTGAACTGTCATGATCTCTGCTTTGGGACATGGGTACCCAAAATGCCTTTCCATTGGCTCTTGTCTCCACTGGTAAAGAATAAAGGCTTAAGACATGTTGGAAAATCTGTGATCCTCCCCCCGATGCCGTGCTGGGTGAACCTGGGAGGCTTTCCTGCTCAGTTCCAGTCTGGCTGGGGGAGCCCATGAAGAGTCCCTAGGCTAGATTCTGTAATGGTAAGATATAGGTTCCCTTGTTTTGGATCCCCCACACTGTGGGACGTTCAATGACTAACACCCCAATTGGCCCCTTTCTAAGATGGAATCTGAAGTGAGCAGACAGTACAAAAACCCACACCCAGTCTAACTCTTGCCTGAATCCAGCTCTTCGGAACAAATCTGACTAGCACAGCTGGTGTGTGCAGCATTTAGATTCCCTTTCTCTGGGATACAGGTGGGATACAGAAGAGAAAAGGGACCATTTATGTCCACAGTCTATGAAATCCTATTCTTTGGAGATATATTGGATGCTAATTCCTTCAGCTTTTGACTCCTGATAATCAAAACTAAATTCTGAAAATCCAAGCTAAGGTATGACTAGTCTTTCTGACTTTTTCTAATAAAGAGCCAGCTGGTAGGGGCAGTGGGGAAACACGGAGAGGAACAATTTCAAGGCACATAATTTAATTTCAGACACGACCCCCAATGCTTTTGCATATAGTGTACTTTTTTTTTTTTTTTTGTATGTGGCACCACGGGCTCCCCAGAGAGGAGGCAGGGAGCATCCTTCTTCCTTGGAACAGTGAGCCCCAAAGGAAAGAGCTGGAGTCAGTCTAACCAAACACAAGCTTTAGTTCAATCTCAACACGTGTGAGTCTGTCACTGTGGGCACTGGGACAAGCATACCTATTTCAAATCTAAAACAAGCCATTCAGTTTTTGTTTCTAAATTAATTTCTCAGTCATGTGTACTATAAATACAGTACCAGGTGTCCTATGAATATAGTAAAATGTACACTCATTAACAGTATGTAAATTTGATTGTATATTTTTTTCAGTTGCATACCATCCAGTCTCTAAACACCATGTAATTCTCAGCACTTCCTCAAGTCTAACTGTCACCCCAGTATTAGCTAGGGGCTGAAGGTCAAGGAGGAGGTGAGGATTTCTGTTGTCTGCATTACTTCATAACACCTTTTTCTTAATGATAATTCCAGGGGATTTTTATCTTAAATAACCAAATACAGGTATTAAAATGCCCATGGGGTCAAAGCAGCCTTACCTTCATAAACGCATCCATGAAGATCGCTTTTACTTACATTGCGTATAAATGATTAAATGATAGTGACTAATTTTTCTTATTCTCAAACTTTTTTCACTGATGTTTAATTTTTTGGTATTTCATGTGACATTAGTGTATTAAACTGTTTCTCTAGTTACTATTGAACAAGCACCAATATTAATAATATAGAATGAGCATATTATAATACAGATTTAAACTTGTGATTAACTTTATAATCAACCAGTGGTTAATTGAGCTAATGAAGCATATTTAATTAACAGTAATGACAACTAGCTTGTATAGGATGAACAAGATTCATGTGAATACCATCACGTTGAACTCTGAGCACGACCTTGAAGGGGGTGTATGGTTATTCCTGCCGTATTCAGCAAGAATTGGAGACTCAGTCCATTTGAGGTACATGTCCCAAATCCCACAGTTAATATGTTGTGGAAACAAGATTTGAATCCAAATCTGTCATTTGCCTGCGTTTTCCACAACTGATCGGCCTCCTAATTAAATCTATACATTCTGAGTTGGGCAGAACAGTCCTTTTCTTCTTAGTAAGTCCAGTCCATTCCCTGCGTGTTTCCTGAGCA
This sequence comes from Camelus ferus, assembly GCF_009834535.1. Taxonomy (NCBI): domain Eukaryota; kingdom Metazoa; phylum Chordata; class Mammalia; order Artiodactyla; family Camelidae; genus Camelus; species Camelus ferus. The sequence goes on from NC_045710.1 coordinate 4,747,918, forward strand.
CGTCCCTCACCTTGTTAAGGAAAACACGAAGGCTTTGCCCTCCTCATGCAGCTCTCTGATGCAAAGTGAGGACTCTGCCATCTTTTCCACTTCGGTTACAGTGCTAAGAGGCCAGCCCAGCTCCCTAACAGTGTGAAAACCTATTACACATAAGGCTTCTTCAGAGCTGCATGCTCCATCCATTACCAGCCAGAGAAAGAGAGAGAGAGAGAGAGCCACTAACCGCTCCTTGCTGTATAGACCACGGTCGTTAGAGGCTAAATGGATGCGATAAATTCCAGACCTTGCAAAGAAGTCGGTTTTCCCTGGAAAACCTGTTTGCGAATGGTACCCTGCCTCGGCACTTTCCCACTTTGTGAGTTTTCCACATCTGCTATTTAAATATAACAGCACATATGGTAGCATCGTTTTGCAAAGTGATATAGAGAAGACGAAAAAGCCATTACCTTCCCTGCTGCCTTCCCCTGCCCCTCCTCACTGTCGTGCTGAGGATCTGCAGGGACCTGAGCGCGGGCCGCCCTACACCCAACTTCCCTCTCCTACGTCACCTGCCCCCATGTTTCAAATCCTCTTCCACCCAACCATCCGAATCCCATTCACTGGAGATCAGTGGGTCCCAAGCGGCACATTTCTTACGTGCTATTAGCGCAGGCATTTTATAACGGATGGAATCTTCATAATTGCTTTATGTTGCTCTGTTTAAGACGTGAAAAGGCTGTTCAAGTTGCATTTGGTGACAGAAGTCGGAGCAATAAAAAACCTCTTAGGTCACCTCATCTGTCCCTCTGCCAGCAACCCCTGTACATCATCTCAGCCGACTTTTTAAATGACACAAGTGACCAGCCGCTACTGACAGGGAAATCATTCATTGGTCTAATAAAACTCCACGGTAAAAACCCTCCCTTCTTTCTGACTGAAATGTTCCTCTTCTAATTTGATTCTGTTCACACTCAGCTGAAGGGATTTCCCCACTAAATGGCTTTGCCCCACCATGCACGTGTCTGTCACCCTCCCCAGCTGCAGGGCTGAGCTTAGAGCTGGACCAGGTGGGACCTGTAGGAGGAAGTGCTCCCAACTGCCTTCAACTCTATGAGCAGCTCTGATGCTCAGGACCAGGAGAATGGGCGGGGGACACAGCGTAGCTGAGGGTGGAATCAGGCTCGCCCAGAACCCTTCAAGGAAACCAGGTCAGTTTCTCCAAAGGTGTATTCTGGAACAAAAGACCTGGAATCACTCTGAGGTCTGGCTACCCAGCGTGAGGTCTGGGGCGAGACGCATTGGCATTGCCTGGGAGCCTGTTAGAAATTCAGATTTGCAGGCCCCATTCGAGACTTGCTGAATCTGAACCAGCATTTAACAAGGTCTCCAGGTCTTTCCTGGGCACATCAGCGTTGGAAAATCCTGCCAAGTCCTGGTTCTCAAAATAGGTTCAGTGGAATCACTTGAGAAACTTAAAAAATTTCAGTTGCCTGGAGCCGGCCTCCAGAAATTCACATTTAATTGGTGCAGGATGTGGCTGTGCATGTGGATTTTCAAATCTCTAATGCTCAACGAGGTGTGGGAACTGCTGCTGTAAGGCACACGTCCAGCCAGCTTCGGGGTCCCCTGGAAGCCCGTCGCCCTCAGCACCTCCTTGCAGCCCAGCCTGGCACAGCTGTTGCATTACCCCTGGGTGCACCTGGCCTCAGCCCCCCATTCCTGTCCACCTGGCACGGGGAAGCACAGTGAGGAGACCGCGGGCTCTAACCCCACTCTGTGTTTTTAGCTCTGCACCTTGGTGTCAGCTTGCTTTAAGATGAGGTTAACAAGGCACCTGTCTCTTCATGAGAGATGCTCAGATGGCAGGCTGAACAAGCCCTTTCATCCTTCTCCCTCTAAAGAACCATTGAACTAACACTGAAGAAATTTCCATGAAACCAAAATCATCTCCAAAATGGGAAAGGGGCAGGGGTTGGCTGTCAGCTAGTACAGAATTTCAAGCAACTTCTGAAAGATGGAAAATGGCTGGAAGCCTGTTGGCAACTGAACCAGCAGGGAAATGTAGGTCCAGAGAACTCCGGAGGGAGAGTGGGCAAGCTCATCTTCCCAAGAGCTCCCCTGGGAGGGTCCGCGCTGAGAGCTCACAGTACCAGGAGGTGGGGTGGAGGTGGAGCCGGACCAGCTGGCATGAACCACCAGCCACGGTCCCATTCAGCACCCACCCACCCGAGCCTGGCCATGGGAAGGCTGTCAGCTGGCTTTTCCTGGCCTCTCATTCTCTCTTCCCAGAGATGATCCATCAATCTGGTTTCCATGTCTCATGGATGCATCTCCTGTTGATCTTGTCATGCAGCTCTGGGGTGTTTGTCTGTCTCTAGACTGAGAACCCCTGGAGGGCAAGGCCAGGCCTTTGTCATCTTGCCAAACCCGTGATCTCCAGGATCTGCTCAAATAGTGTTTATTGAAAGAAAGTGATTTTTCTAATTGCTTTCATTGCAATCCATAGCCTGGAAACTTCTCTCTTTGCCCAGCATAGGATACAAAAACATACCTGGGGCTGCTGTCCCTCAGACAGCCAGCCCCCACGTTCTTCTTCTGACCCCACAATACACATACACCACCTCCTTCCAGAAGCACTACTTTCTAGCCATGCAAAATACAAAAGCTCAAAATAAAGGCATATTTTGCAAATGGCCAAATGCTGCACTATGGGCTTCCTAGCTGGCCATCTCTCACGAGACGACATTTCCTTAGGGAGTTACCCTCTATCCTTAGTCTGCTCCTGAGCCTCACCTGTTCAGAAATCTTAATTTATCATCATCAAAATAGAGATTTATTTTTTTCGTGACAGTCTCCTATTAATCAAGCTAGCAAGACTGATTTATAAACCAGATGCTAATTTGTGGCTGATCCACCCACCTTTTATGTCCCAATTCTGCCTTTAGATGTGTTAATGTAGTCAGTTAAGGCTCTCACTTCTTTAAAGCTAAGATTTGCAAACTTGGGAGCTGTGCTGATGCGTGAAAGTACTCTTTCCTCTCGCTTCTCCTGAGCCAGGCTGATTTCACCGGGAGCACTAAGTTCTATCTACTGCTCCTTCCATGGGAGAGGAGACACCCTGATGTGGTCCTCAGGCACCAAACTGATTGCCCTGTTCTGAATGTCCCATTCTTGTCTTTACACTCAATTTTCTCTCCACCCGAATGCCTTTTCTAGACTCACCTATTTACTCTGACATATATTTACTGACATACATTTACTCTTATTTTAGGATCCAACCCACATGACACTCTTGTTATAAGCTTTTCTTGAATCCCCTAGGCGTCTCCTTTGAAAGCAATTCACACTTTGCTCATATTTCTATGAAAAAAAAAACTCATTTTGTGCAAGGCAACATTAAGCATTAAGTTCTAGGGCTGTAGAGACAGGTCAGACACATCTCTGCTCTTGAAGAATCAAAGATTAGTGAAAGAGGCAGAAATTTAAACACAGTGATTTTATGATTTTATCTGGTTTTGGCCTCTGGAGAGGGCTGTCGTAAGGAAATCCCATTTCCCATTTTCTGTCCCATTAAAACTATGTTAGTCAGAGTACTTGGTTATAAGCCAAAGAAACTGAGTCTGGCTGAAATAAGTGTAAAAGGACTGTATTAAAATGTTGCAAATGAACTTCCAAAAATCACTGGGAGGACTTGAACACTAAATGTATTGGCAGATCACTAGGAGCAACGCCCCCAGATCACACGGAACTGGTCTGCTGGGAACAGCCCTATTGCCGCTGCCCGGCCACAGCCCCAGCACCTTGCACTCCCTGTGACACCCAGCCGGGCCCCAGGTGTTGCTCCCAGCACCCCTTCTCAGTATGCAACCACCACTGCCACACCATGGATTCTCTGGTGTCTCTGCATCACTGTGTCACTGAGTGTTTACACTGTGGCAAGTCTGTCTGGCAACGGATCCTAAGTCTGTACCCAGGCTACAAGGGAGTCCACTGGGGCAAGAACCTGGTGTATGAAGCTTCTGCACTGGGAAGTAGGTTCTAGAATCCATCAAGGCTCACAGCAACCTATGAAAGTAACAAAGTTCTCCAAAGAGAGGTAAGATGCTCAGATGCTGGGCAGCCCAAAATCAAGAAGTATCCTTTATAATAAATGTCTTGTTAAGGAAGCAGGAATATTGGAGGGAGGGAGCGCATCACAATGGTGCAGGCCAAGGTCCACCTGAGAACAAGGCCCTGACGATGCTTAGATTGGGGCTGGGGAGGTGAGCAGGGAGAAGCATGGGGACCTATCCTTTTCCTTCTCCTAAAGGGAAGTAGGTAGAAACACATATAGAATTAAGTGTAGGATGAAAACACACTATGGTTATCAAAGGGGAAAGGACAAGGAGGAATAAATTAGGGGTTGGGGATTAACAGACACACATTACTGTATATAAAATAGATAAACAACAAGGACCTGCTGTAGAGCACAGGGAACTATATTCAATTTCTTGTAATAACATATAATGGAAAAGAATCTGAAAAGGAAATATATATATGTATGCATATGTATAGCTGAATCACTTTGCTGCACACCCTAAAACTAACATTGTAGATCAACTATACTTCAATAAAAAAAAAAAAAAAGAATTAAGTGTAGGATGGAGAGGAGCCCTGGAGAGTGTTTAGTTTAACTGCCTCATCTTATATATTACACACTCAAAAGCTCAGATCTTACCCAAGGCACAAGGCTGAGTAGGAAGGAGTCAAGCTCAAACTAATACTGAAATCTCCGGCTCTCTTTCTTTATCTTTCCACTAATTAGTTTTTTGAAAACGTTTACTCTCTAAATTACTTCCGAAGGATTCTTGGCACAATATAGATCTCTATGCATGTTGGTCTGTGATGGGTCAAAATGGTGTCGGTAAGTCTGGCCATAATAACTACATCTAACTATCAGACTCTAAACTACATAATTAAATATTGCCCAGGAAATGTCCCAGATCCTCCAGGCAATCATTTTTACAAGACCTGACACAATAGCTTAGGGAAATTTCACTGCCCATAATGCAGGTTTAGAACTTACACTATTTTGATTTGCTCTGGCCCAACAGTATAAATCCTCACACTCTGATTGGTTGATGAGTACATTTGAGTGGTTCATTCTGGTTGAGGGTGAGATATAAAAAGCATGTTTGGGAGAGTTTTCTAGCAACGAGTGCTCCACGCAGACTGTTTGGGTGATAGATGATGCATCCGATGGCCACATTAGTCATTCAGGTTTCAATCTCTCCTTCTGGGCTCTTTAAAATCCAAGCTGTGAAACAGCAGCTGAAACTTTATGTCTGGCCACAGCAGCCAAGACCACACAATGGGGCAGGCATGCTTGCAAAACGTGGGGCAGCCTGCTGTGGGCACAGGCGGGGGGTCTGTTAGCGGATCATGCTCAGGAGTTCATAACTCCTGTTATTTTATAAGACCCTCAGCCTGGAAAAGAGCTACTTTTTGTAATTCAGAGCCAAATGGGAGGGCTTTAAGAAGAAAGAAGCAAATGGGTTCCTATGACTTGAAGCCAAAATGAGACTCAAGGTTTTCCCCATCATTGAGGAAGGGCAGAAAGTTTCAACATCGAAGCAAAGGTCTCCAGGTCTTGAAAACCATCACATGATACTGTGATGTTCCATAGGAACCTCACTTGGAACTGTTCCAAAGCTGAACTCACCATCTTCCAACCAAATCTGGTCCTTCTCTGGGATCTTTCCTCAGCTGCTGGTATCATCTCCCACCTAATCACCTCTGCTAGTGTTGGGTGAAGGTTTAGAATGTTGCTATTCAGACTGACAGAAACACTGATTACAGCCATTTCTGACTCCTAGAGAAGAGACTAACTTTCTTCCTAGTTCCATAACTCTTTTACTTAGCAAAATATCTTAAGTTGCCTATTTTGCATGGAAATTGGAAACCCCTGAGACTTGATCTGGAAAAGAAGAGGTGAATTACTCAACAATACAAAATAATAGGAGTTGGAATATGCTTGGGTGCCATAAGAGGGTAAGATGACCCAGAAGGAAAAAATGGAGAAGAAACAAGAAGTGTATAATGAGTCATGAAGGATGTTTAGCAGATAAAGTTGAAGTTAGAGAAGCAAGTTATCATGAACAACCATTGGAAAAAGTTGTGCTAGTAGCCTGTGTGATTCTGAGACCAGCAAAGTCTTAATATGAACAGACAGAGGGCAGGCGCAAAGATGGTCCCTGGGCAGTGATGCCAACCCTCCCAGGGGGAAAGCTGTCCCAGTGGGGCAGGCAGGTAAAAGCTACATTACATGAATGTGGCAAACACAAGTCATTCTAGGCAGATGGCTACTCTAAGGGGTGGCCCTGGGAGGACCATAGGGTGGGGTAGCAGACTTCTGAGTGACAGCTTGTAAGGGTCATGAGCATCACCTGATTCTGATCAGGGCTCCCATATCCTGCCATCAGAGTCTCTACGTGAGGGAATAGCCACCAAATTTTGTTTTGCTTCTTTTTCTCTTCTTTGAAGCCTGAGTTCCATCCAGATGGCCCTGGCATGTGCAGATACAGTTGAACATTTTCTGGGGAAGAGTGGAAGCTATTGAATCCTTCTCAGAAAAGCTCCATGGGCAGAGAAGGGGGATACAAGTGGAATGCTATTCAGAGAATCCTACAAAAAATTTGTAAAGAAATTCCCCAGCCTTGGGGCTGTGTTATTTCCTAGTGTTATGGTCTAATTTTCAAAAAGTAAAAGAAAACACAACTCTCCTACAAATATAAACACATGCCAAAGATTTTTTTTCTTCTCATTAGTTAATGAGGAAGCCACTAAGACGTTAATACTGATTCACAATGAAAATTTGAGGAGCTGGATATTTATAAGATTTATAAAGGACTGTTAGACAAATATTGCTAGATTAGCTGTCTAATTGATTAATATTCTATAAGGGCATATGCCATAATCTTTGGGGCTAATTTTTCCCACTGGTCAGAAATTATTTGCATCTCTATCAGATAAAAATCTCCACATTAAAGTCTGCCCCTGCAGAGTTGTAAAACATCCCAGTTTATAGGAAGTCAATCAAAGGGCACAGCACTGCATTGAGAAAACACCCGGTAGTCTTTTTTGCTTATAACCAAATTTCAGATAATTTTTATCACACTAAAACGCTTTAAGGCATCTCCTCTTAGGACTTTCAGACAAAATTATATTAACATGAACTAGAAAAGACAGTTCAAAGATCCTATTAATTTTGAATTATCTTTAAGGTAAGAATAAGATGTGAAAACAAATGTCCCAGCCAATGAGGCTCCAAGAAGGACCTAGATAGTATTTGGACAAGTTAAAAGAACAGATTGCTCAGTGCCACGTGTGTGAAGGGATATTTTTTCCCCTCCTGACACAGATGGAAGAATTTCTTGGAGCGCAGACTCTCAGAGGAACACATTCTTTAGCTTGTCTTCCAGTGCATGAAGGGTTAAGTTGATCTTTTTTTTTTTTTTTTTTTTTTTTCATATAGGACGCTTACACTAAACTACCCATCTAGGGGAAATTGCCCTATTCCTATTTGCTTTTTCTGAGCTTGCCCAAAGGAATTAGGTCATCTATCATTGAAAAGAAAGAAAATATTGGGTTCGAAAATGTTGGCCTCCCTTTTAAAGTGCCTTTAATACCTTACCCTTCAAAGAGAGATATTTTCTCAGACACAGGTCTCAGAATAATCTTTTATTTCAGAAGACTCTCCTAGCAGTTACCTTTTTTGTTAGTCCTGCACTGAAAGCTTGAGTAGACCCATTGATGTTTGTATGACGTGGGGATGCAGGAAGAATTATTTTGTAAAAAGTAAGCGCTCCCAGAGTGCTGAAAGGGAGCCTGCCTAGTCTAGAGGGAAATTTGGGGGTCCCCAGCAAGGATGACCTGCTAGAAAATACTCTGCAACACTATGAGCCCCGCCTCCTAGAAACTAAAGTGTCCCTGGGGCCATTTCCACTGGCCGCAATTTCTTACACCTCTGCTTCTTTGCTGAATCTGCAGTGAACAGACACGAAAGCAACCTTCCCTGAGACCTCAGCCCAGCTTCGTGGTCTAAGCAGACTCACCAAACAATCTGCACTGTTTCATCCTCTAGGACTTTTCCTGCTCTAGGAAAGGGAAGAACTGAATGCATCCGCCAAATATCTTTATAGCCAGAATTTTCACTCTAACAAAAAGATTTCCAAGTCCTAGTCACATTTAGATCAAGGCGCATTAACATAACAGATTTCGAAGTCTAACTCAAGAATTTTGATGATCTATTACAGTTTGTCATAATGGGATTTGGCCTTTACCATAATTGAGGGCGAGAAACACAGAATTGGAGCCCTAAGTCCAAAATTGCTGGGCAGAGGAAGCTCTCTTCAATCACGTTATAGGATGCATTGATTGCTGGAAATATCATCTTACTCATTCCATGTGTTTCTAGCTTTCAGTTTTCTCAGTGCCATAAGCCTACCTAATTTTACCGTGGGGCATCTGTAGACATATTTCTAACATGGAACAAAAACTTCAATAAATCTATCCAGTTAGCTGTGTATGCCATTATAGCTTCAGGGTTCTTTTTTTTTTTTAATTTTATTTTCTTCCTTTCTTTCTTTTTCTAAGCAAGTTAATAATATTTAAACTATTGAAACGACCCTTTTCCTGTTTCCAAGCAGAAATTCAGAACTTATTTGTGCATAATGTTCAAATGCTAACAAATAATGCCTTGGCCTGGCATGCTCTAAATCCACCACTTAAGTGGAAACTGATACCTTAAAGTCATAAACCCTTTGCCAGGGACAACCAACCCATCAGCAAACCCAGAAGCCTAACGATGCCCTTGCTCAGAAGGCAGCACCTGGGTCAGGGTGGGAGGACGTCAGTACACAAGTCAGTACGGTCCCTGTAGAGAAACAGAAGGTGTGCTGATGGAAAGCGCAGGCCTGGGGTCCCCCACCGAGGGTGACAAGAGCGCTTTGGGGACCGTTTTGAACATTTCTCACATACTTTTAGCTTTGGGAAAACACGTGCCTTCTCTTTTATATTCACATCTGTTTCCCATGTTAGACTATAAACATCGTCAGGGAACATACAGCAGTCCTTCCTGCACTTCCATATATCTGAGCTGTGCGTTCAGATGGGCTTCCCAGGAAGAACGTGCAAGAAACACACAACCCGAGTCCTTCTCTTGCCGTGTGGGCTCTGAGTAATAGTAAACATTCTGTCACTTTTATCCCCCAAAGCAGAAACACATGAGGGGAGGAGGATGGCTTTAGAATGTGTTCTTCATCTCAGGGTCCTGTCCTCTGGCCATCCGCTAAACACACACATGCATGTACACACACTCATGCACACACACACGTGAACTGTGTGTGCAAACTTGCAAAGATGTGGTTCAGGGCTGGGTGGAGAGCTCATGGTGAGTCTCGGGAGTGCAGGGAAGGGGCTGAGGGGGTGCAGGAGTCTATGAGAGCCATGTGGGCCCTCCCAGCCCTGGGTGAGGAATCTGATCTTGGTTGAGATGGCCAGAGGTGGGAACCCCACTGGGACCCTGACTTTGATGCATGTAGTCAAGAAGGGAGGTGGCAGGAAGATCCCATAGGATCCGGGAGATGCTGTGAGTACAAACAAGAAAGAAGACCATAGCTTGGAGAGGAAGAAAGGGTTTTCCCTATGCTGTGGGCAAATCTGAGTGGTCCAGCCATGGCTGGAGGTGAACAGAGACATGGGAAAAGCCAACAGCACACTTTGGAACTGGGGTGGGCAGCAGGATACCCACACTGAGGCTGTGGCCGGGGAATCTAGGCGGGGAGCTCATGGATGCTGAGTGACCTCACATCCTACCAAAAAAGACATCATCTGCTGGGTACCTAGGATGGGACATTATTCTGCTGGGAAAAGGAAGAAAAGTCTGCTGTTTCCAATAACATAGAAGGAACTCAGGGGCATTAGACAAAGTGAAATAAGAAAGAGAAAGACGAATATTGCATAGTATCACTTATAGATAAAACCTTAAAAAAAATGTCAAACGCATAGAAACAGAGAGTAGAAAAGTGGTTTGCCAGGGGTTGGAGGGTGAGGAACCTAGGGAGAGGTTGGTAAATGGGGACAAACTTCCAGCTCTGAGATGAATAAAGTCTAGGATGTGAAACATGATGATGGCTGCAGTTAATAATATTGTATTGGACCATTGACATTTGCTAAGAGAGTAGAACTTAAATGTTCTCAACAACAAAAAAGAAGAAGAAAAAGAGGAGGAGAAGGAGGAAGGGGAGGGGGAGGAGAAAAAAGAAAGCAAAGGAAAGGAAGAAAGATACCTGCGTGAGGGGACGGCTGTGCTGACTGGCTAGATGGGGGCGCTCCTTTCACAGCCCGCACGCGCGTCATCAGGACGTGTACTTTAAATACCTTGTGATTCTGTTTGTCCGTTATGCTTCCCTGAAGCTGAAGAAAAAGTAATGATGATAATATTTTTAAAAAAGAAAGAAAGATTGCAGCAAGACTTCAGTGACTGCTGGGGGAGGCGGCTTGTTCCGACACAAGGGCAGAGCCAGGCTTAAGAAAACTGGGGGCTGCGGTGCCCCGGCCCCTTCTCTGACTCCTCCCTCGCACACTCCTGATCTCCAGGCTTCCCTCTGCTTCCCCCACCCCCAGCCAAGCCTCGTGTTTCTATCTAGAGCGACCCTATGGCATCTTGGTATATGATTTGTTGTCCACGTGATGCGTGACCGGCCGCATCGGGACACGTGGGGAGCGTAAGACGGAAACGACTGGCAGTCGCGCAGGGACACAGGTGTGGACGGGTCCCCTCGCGTGCAGGTATGTGGGCATCCTGGTTTACCTCAGTAGGAGTTAGTATTTTAATCTTCCACTGGGGCATTTCTTTGGTAGCTTTCCTCTCCTATTACTGTGGTCTTAGGAATTAGAGAACAGAGGTGGAGATGTTTTAGGTGACAGAGAAAAGTCCCTCTGTTCCTCAGAAGACAAGGAAGCCGTTTCCCTGGCCCCACCGGTCCTGTGTTGTCTGCCTTGTGCAGCTTCCCAGCAGCCCGCTGCCACTTCACGCCGCTGCCTGCGGAGCGGGGCCATAACAGTAGATAATGCAAACAAGAAGCGTCTGAAGGTGTCACGAGAAACGTCATCGTGAAGGGCTTGGCGAACGCTTGCCTGTTGCTGGACTTATCACGACGGTCAGCATCATCGTCATCACTCTCTATTCTGAGGAGGATTAAGGACACTGAAATTAGAGATGAGTTCCTGATCGCTGCTCCTATTTATTCTGTAAATGGCTTCACACTACTATGAAACCCCTCTGGACTTCAGGTGGGCAAAGAGTCACAGGGAAACGGAAGCTAGGAAGGGTGTGACCTCCAGGGCACCCTGACTCATGGGGTGGCGCCCGCAACCTAGTACTGACGAGGCAGGAGTGACTTGCCAGGTCCGTCTTCCTGATTTCATAGGTTCAGTGCTCCCAAACCAAACCCTGGGCAGCAGATGGGGGGGGGGGATGCAGAGATGGGACTGAAAGTTCAAGTAACTTACATGAAAATATACTTAAAATCTCACATCTCAGAACACAACGTGATGAAGTTGAAAGCGAGCAGTTTTTTTTCTCAAACAGAGAAAAAGTGGAAGAGGCTTTCAGGAGGGGTCCTGGGAACACACAGCCCAGGAGCACCTAAGTCATCCGAGGTTTTGATGACGGAGAAGCCCCTGCAACACGTCCAGGTGTGATGGTCCAGCAGGCTGAGCCAGGTCTTCGCTAACGTTCCTTCTAACACTCCAGTGTCCTGTGAGCATTCAAGAAGGGAAACACCGTTAAAAGTCGAGCAGAACACCGCGCATCCCTCCGTTTACCAACTGCTCCCAGAGTGACTGAGGAAGGAGTGCCTCTCTTCTGTGAGCTCCTCTCTCATCTTTTGATGATGTTAATGCGACGATGATTATGTTGATAAAACATGCTGAGAAAACCTTTGTGTGTATAGAATAAAATATTTTCCAAGGCATTTCTCTTTCCCAGTGGGAATCGATTTGAAGCAGAATGTGTTACACGCAATTTCTTTATCTGTAAAATAGCCCTGAGAGGTATGGAGTCAGACAGAAGTGGGTTCTATCTCTTGGATGGAACTCTGTCGAATCCTCAAAAGCAGCCTTATTTTCTCCATCTGTGAAATGAAATTCAGACCTTCCTGTGGAGCGTTCCACACATTATAATGTCGACAGCATTTAGCACCGTGCCTGGAACACAGAAAGTCCCAAGGAAAGGAACAAGTTTGTTCACTCAGAAACTGGCACTTCCTGCTACACACCAGCCCTCTCCTGAGCACCTGGGATACACCGACAGAGAGAACAGGCATTATTTTTGCTTTCAGGGATCTCAGAACTAGTATGAGGATATCAAATAAATAATAGCACCAGTACAGCTTTGAGAAACACCCTCATCAAAGAAAAGAAGAAAAAAAATGAAGGTCAATGGAAGCACAAAGGCAGAGACTTAATTTAGTCTGAAGAGTTGTCGAGTTTTCTCAGATGAAGTTACATTTGATATAAAATCTGTAAGAAAAGAATAGATCAAATTTGTGTGGAGAAAGAAGATCTGGGTAGGGAAACCGAACAAGTTGTGCAAAGGCCCTGGGGCAGGAGGCAACCTCTGGCAGGATGGCCAGTGGTCAGCAAGTGGAGGGGGAGCAACAGGGATGAGGCTAAATTGTACGCATGAGAGTTTTCACTCTGCACTTAGTTGTTGTTTACGTTTCATTTTCTTGCCATAGGCACCTCGTTGGAGCAGGTGCCTTCTTCTATCCCTGGCATCCAGCACGACTCTTGGAACACGAAGTGTTCAATGAATTTGCATAAAGCTTGAATATCCCCTCAATTTAGCCAACTTGCTAGCACTACTCTAGGCAAGGTTCCTTTAAGATGTGGTCCCTAAATCTTCTGGATTCATAGACCTAGGCGGCCGCTCTCACCCACACTCAGGCCCTCCTGGCCCAGGTTTGGCCCTTTGCATGCCTGGAGCTCCTCTCCTCATCCACACCCCCTGACGTGGGGCTCACGTCTCTCTTCGCCAGCAGGGGAAGGTCTCCTTACAATGGATGGAGCGGTAGAGATTAGGTCCTGCAGTGAGGAGCGGCGATCTCTGGCACAGTTATTTCAGTTCTAACACTCAGACTGCTTTCCGTATTTGCGAGGAGTGAGTAGGGAAGATGGCTTAATTTGAGCTTAAGGACTACGTCACACTCTCAGATCTCTGCTGATTGCTTTTCCCCCACCAAGGGTCTACGATTGATTATAACCTACGATACCAGTGCAACTTCTGACACCCCACACCACCTTCACCCTAACTTGTGTGCCTGTACACACACCCACACACACAAACACATACACACAAAACACACACACACAATACACATACACACAACACACACACACAACACACACACACAACACACACACACATTACCAGAATGGTCTGTATATATCTGGATTACACCCAGGGGTGTGATTCAACTCCTTTCCCATTGTGTTAAGAAATCAGGGAACGAGCTAGCTCAGGGGTCTGCGACCTTTTCCTGTGAAAAGCCAGATGATAAATATCTTAGGTTTTGTGGACTGTAATCTCTGTCACAACTCCTCAACTCGGCCACTGCAGCGTGAAAGTGCCCCCAAGGGATATGTGGGCAGGACAGAGTTTCAAGAAAAGTGAAAACTGAATTTCATATAATGTTCACATCAAGAAATCTTTTGATTTTTTTCCAAAAATTTGAAAATATAAAAACTATTCTTGGTTCTCAGGCTGTCGTTTGCCAACCTGAGCAAGTGAGTTGTTGGGTTTCCTTCCAGGCATTCGTGTTATGCCCAGGGCACTCCAAGGTCAAAGGTGAGGGCAGTGCTGGGGACATACACCAAGGTCAGCCTCTGCGGTGCCCACAGCTAAGTTATGATCTAGCCAGGAGGTCCTGCCCCAAGGCCAAGGGTTCAGTTGGTTGATTGAGTGAAAAAATGAGTTAATCCGAAATGAATGAATGAATGAATGTGTGAATGAGTGAGCAAATGAATGGAAATACGTAATTAAAGGAGAGAGGGTTTGTCTGGGAACCGGGAGCGGATGATCCGGACCCACCTCCCGACTGTTTTTGCACCTCCACACGTTTCCCTGACAGTTTTCAAAAGCAAAGCCTCCCGTTTGCATCTCTAATTAGAAATGCTTCCTGACTTGAGCGAGAGGGAGAGACTGGTCCTGTGTCATTACGTGGCCTGGGGACGTTAAAGAGAAGCAGGAACGGAGGCTGCAAGTCCCTGCTGGGGGAGGAATCTTCAAGTCCCCCCCAAAGTGGGTTCCAACAAGCCAGCACATGCAAAAGAGTCACAATGTTATACCTCAGATGAGAAACATGCTCCCAGGAAACAAGAAGCTTCACGGTTAAGCAGAAAACAGAGAGGAAGCACCCAGTGGCTCTGAGTCTGTCATTTCCCCCACAGAGCAGTGAATAAGGGCTTTGATACATCAAGCAGTTATCAAACAGTAACAAATTAGCTCTTCGCCATCTGTGATCCAGGAGAGGGGGTGACAGTTTTAGCGCAAGATTTTAAAATATGAAATCAGCTGTCTATGAACTGGGCTCAGAGTCTCCGTGTCTACCCCGTCTCTTAAAGCAGAGCCACAAGTAAGCTTTGAGGTTTTCAACTAACAAAAGCCAGCAGTTGGGGCCCCGCTCTTTAAAATATGCTAATTGCCGCCTGACATTTGTAAACAAGATGTTTCGCTCACCAGGCTCTCAGGCGCTCACATCACTGCAGAGAAGCAGCTTCACGCACGAGTCTGGAGATGACAGTCCCTCCCGGCACAGGAAGTCCACCCTCTCTTGCGACCTCGGCCTGGAGCCGAGCCAGAGGTTGACCTGCTGGATTCTTTGCTGCCCCAAAGTCCTGCCCTCGGGCTCCCCTGGGACACAGCCGGGCCCTCCAATCTTTAGTTTCAACCATGCAAGGCGCCCATCAGCTTTCCATGGTGTGTTGTGTTGCTGTGTTGTTAGGCTGTGTCTGACTCCAGGCAGCCCCAGGAGCTCCAGACCCAGGCAGAGGATCCCCAGGGCCTCCTTCCCCGCGGGCAAGGAGCCACTCTGTCCCCCACTCCCCCCACCACCTCTGATACGTTGGCAAGAGAAATCAAAGGACTCCAGATGCTGGTCCTCATCCAGGGTTGGACCCCTAGCGCTGCCTCTGGTCCCTAACGTGACCCTTTTTCCTATATTACGAGCCATTTCCCAGTAGATAAAGGGTCCATCACAAGGGGAAGGCTTACAGTTCTCAAAGGAGCTAGTGATTCCTATTTTAGGAAACAGGTAAAGGGCTCATAAATAACAGCAAGCGGTTTACTAGGAGCAGAGGAGAAAACCCCGCCCCCGGGATGCTGGCTTTGGCGTCCCTTCTTGGCCACACCACGGTCTCCTCCTTAGGGAGTTGCTGCAGATTTTCAGTATTGCCCTTGTTGTTGCGTTTTCTCCTCCTCCTCTGCTCTTTTATTTTTTGAAGTGGGAGGCTGCATGGAAGTAAGTAAATGACAACATACTCTATTTGCAATTTACTAGAATGTTATAGTGGGAACCCGGCCAAATTCGCAATCAGAAAGAGAGGTGTGTTCCAGTCTCAACTTGGTGTCACACCTCAGCGTACGAGGCAGACGAATCACTCCAACATTCTGCACCTACATGTTCTTGCCTGGAAATTGGGAACAATTGCCAACGGATCAAATGAGGAGGGGTGTGTGAGAGTGCTTCTTACACGCCTCGTGAAACAAGAGACTGCATCGCGTGGGCGGATGGCTCCTCCTCCCTGAAGGTCAAGGGAGATCATGTCCACGGGCATCCTTCGCCAACGACAAAGCGCTATGTGAGCAAACCACAGCCCCACAGGCTCTCCCAATAACTCACTGCGAAATCTTAACCATATCAATGACCAGTCCACGCCTGGCCCCTTCCAGCTTCACAGGCCAATGGACCGAACTACACAGTGGTGGTGATTTTTAAGATTTCTGAAGGGCTGCCGTCCCTCTGTGACTTGAGGACTTGCGTGCCTCAGTCTCTGAGCACTGACCGGCCAGGCGCTGGTCCTGGGGCTGTTTCTGGTTTTCTCACTGGGGTGAGTGGAGGGGTCCTGGTCTTCCTAACTCTATCTGGAAACTGGCTGGTTGTTTACAAATTCAGCACAGAGTGTACTTAGATTCCTCAGCTCCGAAATTAAAGAGTATCTCTGTTATTTATTTACACGACTTTGTACTGCCAGAATTCAAACCAAATCAAACTCCAACCCCAGCAACAACAGCCTGATGAACTTTTAAAGAAACTTTCCAAAATCAATCTATTTGTTTGGCTCGGGTTAAATTGGGAAAGATTCCACCACTAAGAAAGAGCTTTGCTTTGTCTTCTTTGGGAAAGTTAGGAGACACACCGCAAGTCACCACACAGCGGTCGCACGGTCTTAAACGGGAGATGCTACTGCAGGTAAAGAATGTAGGGAAACACTCGTATTAAGAGTTAGTTTTTTTATGATAAATGCTCGAGAGGCTGTGGAGAAAGGGAAGCCTCCTACACTGCTGGTAGGAATGTAGTTTTGTGCAGCCACTATAGAAAACAGTATGGAGATTCCTCAACAAACTAAAAAACAGACTTACCACATGATCCAGCAATCCCACTCCTGGGCATATATCTGGAGGGAACTCTATTTCAAAAAGTTGCATGCACCCCAATGTTCACAGCAGCAATATTTATAGCAGCCAAGACATGGAAGCAACCTAAATGTCCATCAACAGATGACTGGATGAAGAAGTTGTTGTATATTTATACAATGGAATATACTTAGCCATAAGAAAAGAATAAACTAATGCCATTCGCAGCCACATGGATGAACCTGGAGGTTATCATTCTAAGTGAAGTAAGCCAGAAAAGAAAAATGCCATATGATATCACTCATATGTGGAATTTAAAATAAGAAAAAAGAGAAAAAGAGGACACTAATGAACTCATCTACAAAACAGAAACAGACTCTCAGACATAGTAAACAATCTTATGGTTACCGAGGAAAGGGGTTGGGAAGGGATAAATTTGCGAGTTTGAGATTTGCAAATGATAACCGCTATATACAAGAATGGGTTAAAAAACCATATTTCTTCTATATAGCACAGGGACTTATATTCAATATCTTGTAGTAACTTTTAATGAAAAAGAATATGAAAACAAAGGGACATTGCACCAGAAATTGACACTTTGTAACCCTATACTTCAATTTTCTAAAAAAGTTAGTATTTTTAGGCATTGAGTGCTTTTTTATGTGCCAGATACCAGGTTACACAGAACTTAAAATTGTGTTTGTTTGATTTTTGTTTGTTTGTTTTTGAGGGGGGGTGATTAGGTCTATTTGTTTATTTTTTGACTGGAGGCACTGGGGATTGAACCCAGGACCTCGTGCATGCTAAGCATGTGCTCTCCCACGGAACTAGACCCTCCCCGTAGAACTTAGATTTTCTAATACTAATGTTATCATCTCTGTGTTACAGCTGTAGGTGCTGAGATTCGGAGAAATTTAATGGCTCTTATAAGATGAGACTCTGACGGAGAAAAGGCAGACAAATAGTTTCGCCTTCCATCTCCGCGTCTTTTTCACTTGACCCAACCTCAGGGCTCCCCTTGCACACAAGGGCTAAGATTTTTTTTTTTTTTAATCTAGTGTGTTTTCTAACGAATACTATCAGGAAGTCCCAGAAGACATTTCACAGTAGTCAAATCCGTCCTCGGGAAGACTGACGTTTTCCAGGAAGTTCTCGTCCACAATCCTGCTCGTCTTAAACGCGTTTCTCAGTTCACGTGCCGCCCAGCTCAGCCGTCGGCAGGCCAGCGGCACCTGGGACATCTTAATGAGGAACACAGACAATGATGATGTGTAAGGGGACTGTTTTCATGATAATTCCAAAGCAAATTCTACCCCCCCCCAAATCTCCACAGAACTATTAGAAATTTAGCTGTGTGAGTAAGACAAGGGAAGAGGTGAAGATGCGAACTGTAAGGCAAAGGCAAGCTCACGACTTCACAGAAAACCCAAGGGAACCTCATTCTCACGTCCGCACGGATGCCTCTGCGCGTTGCGCCTGTGGTTACTGAAACGTGGTCTGTGAAAATTGTGTCTGCGAGCTGCTTCCTCAGCCAGAAGGAGACTCATCCCCGCCGCTTCCTCGTCTCTCCTCCCGGCCTTCCCGAAACACCGGGCCTGGCCCTTCTGCGTCCGTCGTAGGGTCCGCTTCACTCCGGCATCCCTCCCTGGGCTGGGTCCCCGGAGCCCTTCACCTGGATTCGCAGCAGCCCACGCACTTGTCTCTGCCTCGGAGCCAGTGCAATCCAGACTCCACCCAGGGCTGAGAGCGAGCCTTCTCAGGTACACTGACCAAGCTGCCCCCTGCAGAGAAGCCTCCAGGACGCTGATAAATCCATACAGAGGGCCTCCGGGCTGTTTCTGGCTTTGGCCCTGCTTCCTTACAAGCTTCATCTGTCCCTACAACCCCACCCCACCCTCTAAATTCTAGCCTCAATGGTCTTCCTCCCCTCCCTCCATCCCCACTTCCTTCCCTCCTTTGTTTCCTTCTTTCCTCCCTTCCCTTTTTCCATCCTCCCTTACTTCTTTCAGAGCAAAATGCCCCTCTTAATTCCTCTCCTATAGCCGGTTGCTCTCTATCTTGCAGACCCGGACCTCCCTGTGGCCTCTGCTGGGAAGCCTTCCCAATACCCGCCCAGCTCAGTCTGATGTCGGTGCTGTGAGTTCCCACAGTCAGCACACCCGCGCCTCTCATGGCCTAGTGCCTGCCTGTCCGAGCGCTCGTCTCCCACTCAGATTCACAAGCTCCGGGAGAGAAGGCCCTGTGTCCTTCTCACCGTCAAAGTGCCAGTGCCTAACCCAGCCGTCAGCGTGGAGCATGTGCCCAGTCAATGTTCCCTGAAGGATGGATTCCAAATACGCTGCAACATTAATAAAAACGGGACGTGCTAACCAGACGTTGGAGGACTAGCAGCCCAGACCACTTCTGGCGGGGCCAGAACCGGAGCTCTGCCCATCAGACGACTCCTTTAGTACTCCTTTAACGCAGGCTGGAGGAAGGAGCTCCGTGTCTAGGGCTGAGTCTGGGTGGCGTCATAATGAGCCAAGTGACCTCAATCAAAGAACTCCTTGAGCCTCAGTCTCCTCACCTGTAAAATGGGAGTGACAACACCTGCCCTGTCTTCCTCTCCAGGATATTATGAGGCTCTAATGAGATCATGTGAAAGGGCGTTGTAAACTGTAGAGTGCTCCATGTCCTACCCGCACGTTCCTTCCAGCGGTCCAGGTTCCGGGCACAATGCGTCGTCAATGTCCGCAGCAGAGCCGAAGATCATGAGAGCTTATGTTCTCATTCAGCAGCACCCCTTGGTGCGACTGTGACATCACAGAACCTGCCCAGCAGACGCCCCACTTGGCCGCCATGTTGAGCCACCGTGGGCCACTGTGGCTGGCAGTGTAGCCAGTGTGTCAGTTCCCTGGGGCGGCCGTAACAAATCACCACAAACAGGGTGGCTTCAAACAGCAGAAATGTATTCTCTGGGCGTTCTGGAAGCCACGAGTCTAACATCAGGTGTGGGCAGGGTTGGGTCCCCCTTGGGAATTCAGAGGGAAACTCTGACCCTGACCTCTTCTGGTGGCTGCCAGCATCCCCAGTGTCCCAGGGCTGGTAGGGGTGTCACCTTAGCCTCTGACTCTGTCTCCTTCTGGTGTTCCCTTCACTCTCTCTTGTCTTTGTTTTCATTTCTTAGAAGGACCCCAGTCATTGGATTAGGGCCCCCTCCAATCCAGGATGACCTCATCTTAACAAATTACGTCTGCAAAGACACTGCTTCGAAATAAGGTCACTGCTATGTACTGAAATGTGTCCTGCCGAAGAGTTGAGGCCAAAACCACCAGCGTGACTACATTTGGAGTGAGGGCTCTGGGGAGGTAATTGAAGTTAAAAGGTCATAAGAAGGGGACCTTAATCTGATAGAGCTCGTGTCCTTATAAGAAGACAGAGAGACACCAGCACGCTCTCCCTCTCCACCACGTGAGGACACAGTAAAGGGGAGGCCGTCAACAAGCCAAGAGCAGAGCCTCACAGAACTTGACCTTGGTCTTGGCCTTCAGCCTCCAGAACCATGAGGAAATAAACCATTGCTTACGCCCCCCAGTCTGTGGTGTTTTGTTATGGGGGCCTGAGCTGGCTCAGACCGTCAGACTTGCAGGTTCTGAGTGAATGTGAAATTTAGGGGCATTCTACCCCCCCCCATAAGAGTCAGTGAACCCCCATTCACTTCTTGTCTTCAGACACTGGGCAGGCGGAGAAGGCAGTAAGTCTCTTAGAAAGATCCTCATTGACATTTAGAAAAGAAGACCTCACTTATCCAATGTTGTACTTCACAAAGACTCCCTTGTTTCTCGTGATGCAAGGCAAGTGAGGAGTCGTGCAATAATGAGAAATAACGGCTACTCTTACTGGAGTTTAACTGACTGGGGCGGGGGGCTAAAATCTGGTTGAGAAACGTTTGCCTTCCGTGCGTTGGCAGTTTTGCTGCTTTGGAAACGTTATTTTTGTTGAAGTCGAGGGCTGCTGCCTCTGCACATGCACTCATTATCCCATTCTTGTGTGGACATATGGCACAGAAAGTTTAGAAAATACTGCCCAATTTGTCTAAATACCAACTCATGGCCTGATTCACCAGGGCGCCCATTGTGCTGGGAGAACACAGCTGTATAACCTTAGCAGCGCTGGCCAAAGCAGTGCCCACCAGTTCAAACGCTAATCCAAAGCGCGTATTTGCCTTGGCACACGTTGGCTGCACATTTGGAATGAGCAGGTTGGTGAGGGAATTTGAGGGGCTGGAGGAGGGAAGGCGGGAAGAGAGAGTTCCTATATGTCTAACCTCTACACAAATTCAAAGCAAGTAGCCAACTTTTCTGTGCCAAAAAATTTAAAAAGAGTACTTTTCCCCCCACTCTGGAATCTTTCCTTCTTATTCCAAGATGGTTCCCATAGTTCTTATTTTGAAGGCACAGAATTCAGAAAAATCATTGAAGTTCTGCTTTCCTCCATGGTGGAAAGGATGTTTCTTTCTTAAATCCCATCTCCTGTTCATCTGGGGAACAAGAGAACCCACGCAGAGGCTGTGAGTTGGTGACTGTCTGATTTCCTTTCTGGACCAGCCAAACAAGGGGGCAAGTGAACATTCAGATAATTTAATTAATAAATAATTTGTAACAATTGGTACCTAACAAAGCACTAGAATATTGGAGAAAGACCACTTCTTATTAGAAACGCATTAATTCATACACTGATTGTTAATTGAGCACTAGCTATAAGGCAGGCACTGGGCTCTGAGAGAAAAAAAGATTGAAGTCATGATTCCAGCTCTGAAGGAACTCATAACCGGGACGGGGCGAGGGGTGGATGGGGCGCACACAGCTTCACTTCTCACCACCTGGGCCAGTTGACCCTACAGCCGGGGCTTCAGCCTTCTTGGCCGTACAGTGGAGCTCTTTACAATACTACTTTCAGTGTAAAATTGCTACGAGAATTAAACAAGTTAAAATTAGAATAATCAAACAGTATTGGCCAGGAGTTGGGGGAGGGACCTTAGGGAAACGCATCACATAATGACATTTCACTAAGCATACAACCTGCATTCAGACAAAAATGCTTACTAATGAGAGCTAGAGAAGTTTCAGTAAGGGGGGGGATGCAGTTGGGCACAGGATCATTGGAAGAGTCCACCTGGGTGTGCAGGTCTGGAAAAGGGCCTCAGGCTGACCTCAACAGCTCACAGCCTCAGAAGACCCGTGCTCACTCGTCTTTATAGAGTGAGCCAATCTGTGCCCACACCTACTGTCTGGAAAGCATTCGGGACCCTGGGTTTGAATCCCTTCTGCTGTTTGAAGATTTCACCTTGTTTTGCTTTGATATTACTATTTGATAGTGAGGACGCTCTAGCTAATGTCTAAAGGTCCTTTTCCAGCTGAAATGTGCTCTGTAGCCTTTGTCAATAATGCTTACTTCCTGTTTCCACTTACACAGAACATAGGTGGTATGTGCTGGGGAGGGGAGGGGAACGGAGAAGCTGTAACTTGGGAATCTGCAAACAAGCTCCCTTCTCTCTGGGCTCCAGCTCTGTGATGCGAGCTGTCTCGGGCTGGGGTGTGCGAGGTCTGTTTCTCCAGGGGCTACCTCAGCCAAGAAAAAGAGACACTGGTATTGTGGACAGCGGTGTGTGGTCCAGGTCTCCTCAGAACACGCACTGTAGACCAGGTATCTCTCATCTCTCAGAATCTCCGTAGACTGTGAGCATGTTAAGGGCAGGTGCTGTGTTAACCAGATGTCAACACCCCCAAGGCTAGCAGGACACCTGACGTGAGGTAGGAGTTGAGTAAACACTGAAGGACTGAGTGGTGCTGGGCCAGCAGGGTGTTCTGAGACTCGGGGAAGCCTGCCAACCCTGGCAGAGCAGAGATGGTTTCCCTCCTAGGGTCTCAAGTCCCTGCTTCTGAGAATGAAGCTACTCTTGGGAAGACCTTGACCTCGTGCACTGCAGGGTCTACCCCATGCCAGGGGCTGCGGGGGTGGGGGTGCCCTGGGTGTGAGCCTGTGTGCACCATTTCCTCCTCAAGAGGACAGACTTCCTCCAAGCGCCTGGAAGGCCCCAGCATGTGGTTGGAGAAGCCACAGAGAAAGGGCCTGCTACCCACACCCATCCACTTTTCTAAGGGGAAATCCAAATTTGTCATTTCTACCTCTTCACCTTGTCAGGGGGGAAGAAATTTTCCCTTCTAAGTTCTTCTGTCTGGTCTAAGAATTAAATTAGCATGAGACAGAGTAACAGGAGAAAATCAAATGAAAGTTTAATAACATGTATACATGGGAGCAGCCCAGGAAAACTGAGAAACTCACCAGAGTGGCTGCAGCCCTCACCTTAAATACCATCTTCAGCGAGAGACAGAAGAGGATGTTGGGGCTCGTGGTTTGGGACCTCAAAGGGGAGGAAGGCAACTGACATGGAGACAGAAGAGCAAATGTTCAGTAAACAAAAGCTCGCTGGACCAGGCAGAGGCAAGGAGACACACAGAGGAATTATAGGCTCCTCCCTGTTTGCACACTTAGTTCATACTGTTACTGATTTCAAGTTCAGCTGCTTGCTGCTCAAAAGCCAATAATTCCAGAGGCAAGTGTCAGTAGAAAGAGAAGCAGCTTTATTCAGAAAAGCTGGCCATCTGGAGAGAAGGTGAACTTGTGTCCAGAGACCAATTCTGAAGATTCTGCTCAGCCGTGACAGTTTCTAAAGGGAAAAGTGAGGGGTGGGGAAGAATCTGAGTGAACCATCGAGGCAGGAGGTGGGGCTCTGCATCCTTCTCCATTGGGTACAGACAGGCTGACTCTTCAGATGTTATCTTGCCCATGTGGACTACAGTTGTCTACCCTGACAGCTCCCTTCCTGGAACAGGTCTTCTAGCTACATCCTTTTAGGTGGTTAGGAGGAAGGTCAAAGTTCCTTCCTTGACAGTTTCCAGCTTGAAATAATCTGCATGCCCAAGAGACATTTTGGGGTGGCAAATTTTGTTCCCTACAACCTCGTATGAAACTCTTGAGAGAGAAAAAGGCAAAGCTTCCAGGCGTGTAAGTCTGTGTTACAGAGCTGATGATTAGAGGGTTCGCATTGACTGTGGAGGAAATGAGAGGACCTGGAGAGAGGGGAGTTCTCAGACCTTGAGTACATCCAGCCAATGAAATATCTTCAGTGCCAAAAAGAAATGAGCTATCAAGCCACGAAAAGACATGCTGGAAACTTAAATGCCTATTATTAAGGGAAAGAAGCCAATCTGAGAAGGCTAGATAGTCTATGATTCCGAATGTATGACATTCTAGAAAAGGCTAAACTATGGAGACGGTAAAAAGATCAGTGGTTGCTGGGGGTTAGGGGGAGGGAAGGATGAATAGGCGAAGACAGAGCATCTTTATGGCCATGAAGATCGTCTGCACGATACTGCAGTGATGGATACCTGTCAGCATGCATTTGTCCAGCCCATAGAATAGACAGCACCAGGGATGAACCCTAGATCTCTTTGCGTAATCATGACATGTCAGTATAGGGTTATCAACTATGACAAATATACTGTCTGGTGGGGATGTTGGTAATGGGGGAGGCTGTGTGTATGTCGTGTGGGGAGTATATGGAAAAATCTCTGTATTTTCCTCTCAATTTTTCTGTAAATTTAAAGCTGCTCTAAAAAACAAACAAAAACAGTCTTTTTTAAAAAAGTCATTTTGATGATGCCTAAGGCAGCTTCAGGGATAATTTATGCTCCAAACGGGTCCACTGTTTCCAAAGAAACCCGTGGGGTGGTTGGTGCCAACCTCTTCTGCATTTCTCTGCAGTTCTCTTCTGCAAAACTGGGCTTTGACCACGAGACTCTACTATGTAAATGCTCCCTTTTCTTGTCATCCAACAGGCATCCTTATCTGATTCAACACTAATTGCACTAAGAGGAGCCTGCAGCAAGTTAATTACACCCAGTTTCTGCCTCAAAAGCACCTGATAGGATTTCAAATGCAAAATTTCAAAAACAGTTCAGGCTCGGACATGACCGAACCATATGCCCTGCATTACCAGCTTGTGTTCTGCAGATCTACTCTGTGATCGGGTTTTTAAAAATTGATTGCAGCATTTGTGGACTGCAGTAAATTCTGCAGATTACATAAAACCGGGATGTTTTGTATTTAGTTGCTAAGGAAAGTCATCTCTACCTGAACACAAGTAATGGCAAACAGATAGTGTCTGCTCCTTCTCTTTCAAAGATTATACATCTAACTCTTGATAACTTCATTCAGTGTTAAGCCTTGAGCAGGAAGAACTTGGTACCGATAATAATATTTTCTTGCAAAATGAACTTTCTGCCATGTAACCAAGACTTTGAAGGTAAAAATCATTTGACATGCAGTTGTTCTAAAACTGAAACTGGGAAAGCTTGCAGCCAGCACAGCAAAATGCCTGAGATGCGGAAGTGTCATCCATCTGTGTTAATTAGCATACAACCTCCCAGTTCGTGTTTGGATTAATTCTTTTATAATTCTAATGACAAAGTTGGAGGAGGCCCATCCTATTTCTTCAAACCCCTGTGCATTCAACTTATATTTCTTATTCCAACTTACATTTATAATAGGTTACATATATAATATTATTTATAATATACTCCACTTGTATTTCTTATAACTTTTAGGACATGTAACAAAATCATTAGGAGTAGGAAGCTGGTAAATCAAAATAATAATTCCTCTCCACCATAATGAATTCCTCGGTAGCTGAGGGAGTCGTTTGGCTTTGACTGCAATTCTTTGTATTTCTTCAACCTCTGAAGTGGTCATATTGTCACCTTTTGGGGTGCGGACCTTCTGTCTCCTCCAGGCCAGGGGCGTCCTTCATCTATCTGAGGGTTCTGAAGCATTTCCTAATTCAGAATCCAGCGGAGGTCTTTTTCCCTTCTAAACTCACCAGACTCCTGCCGGGCCTGCCCGGTTTCCACCCCACAAAGGCCACGTTACTCCAAGACGCTTTGCCTCGGTTTGATTTCGGGCACCGCCTCCTGCACCGTTTTACAAGTGACATTGTTTCCTCTGTCTCCTGAGGTCTCCACACATGATCAGATAGTCTGGGATAAAAGTCAGTTTTTTTTGGTAGAATTTACTGGAAGAGCTAGAGGTCACAAACACTGAAATGTCCCTTGACCATTTGTTTTCTTTCTTTCTCTTTTTATGGAAGTATAGTTGGTTTACAATGATGCGGTAAGGTCTGTTGTACGGCGTAGTGATTCGGTTATAATATATATATATTCCCTTTCAGATTCTTTTTCATTATAGATCATTGCAAGGTATTGAATATAGTTCCCTGTGCTCTAGAGTAGAAACTTGTTGTTTATCTGTTTTATATGTAGTAGTTAGTATCTGCAAATTCTGAATTCCCAGTTTATCCCTTCAACCCCTTCTCCCCCGGTAACCATAAGTTTGTTCTCTATGTCTGTGAGTCTGTCTCTGTTTTGCAAATAAGTTCATTTGTGTCATTTTCTTAGATGCCACATATAAGTGATCGCATATGGTATTTTTCTTTCTCTTTCTGGCTTCCTTCACTTAGTATGATGAGCTCCAGGTCCATCCATGTTGCTGCACGTGGCATTATGTCATCCTCCTTGACCACGGCTAATCTGACCTTGGAGGGGATGAAGACTGTGGCCCCATCAGGAACAAAAGCTGGTCTGAACTAGAAGTTGGGATTATTATTTAAAAAGAAAGTATTAAGTGTAACCATGCCAGGTAGGCCCTGCCCTGGCAGCTGGCCATCCAGAGTCAACACGGATTTCTGTCAGTGCTGTTCTCAGGACGGTGTGTGAGCCCCAGGATGTACGACCCACATTGGCCACCAGCCCGCGGTTCCCCCAGCACCTCCCACGGCCCCATCGTCCTGGAGGTGCTGCTAGAAACCAGTGTCCACGCACACTGTCAGCAGTGAGGGCACAGGGTTCAGGGCCATGATCACTTAATCTGGGTCCCTTTATTAGAACACCGTCTTGTCTACACTCGCAGATATGAATCATACACATTCTTGTCTACATCTGTGGACATGAACCCATATAACTCTGCTTAGAATGTTTTTATGGCACCAAATCACTTTTTCCTCTGATCCTGAAAGGATGTGAAACAACTTCATAGAAAGGACACAGTCAAGTGAGGACAAAGGTGGTTAAATGTAGGTAGAAAATCAGAACCGAGAAAGGGAGAGGCAGACACACAGAGAGCAGCAATAGTTTTACTTTGATATCACGTCCTGGCTTTGTTTTGGCTTTGGTCTAAGTCAAAGGGTGCTTATAAGAAGCAGCCATTAAAAAAAAAAAAACCAAAAACCCTTACTTTGGTTAAAATTATCAAAAAAGAGCCCATTATGCTATATTCAGGTCCCTTCTATGGTACTGAATGTGAGAAACAGCTTCTCAAATTTATTGCCAAAGCAAGTTTATCTACACAGATTGGTTGTCTCCTTCTTTCTGATGTTACGTGTCGTGTAAAATTAGGTGTGTTTTCCCTTCTTTGCCCCCTGGTTGCAGGAAGCACGGAGCTCACTCCACTGCTTGTTCTCAGCAACTGCACTGGTATCACCCAGCATCCAGGACCTCGTCTCCTTGCTGTGTCTGAACTGGTTAAAGGATGAGCTTACTGCATGTAGAGACGACGTTAAGAAATGTTTTGGGAAGCACATCACAAAATAACTGACCAACTGCGACTTGCAAAGTCATCTGATTATCTCATAGGAAATAAAACTGGATACAGCTGGTACCAGAGTTGATTCTGAAGCTCAACGGACTTACCAAGGACCCCGGTCTTCTCTCTTTCCTCTTCTTCCATCCCACTGGGGCTGGAACGTCTCCTCTCCAGGTCACAGCTGCCTTAGCGTTTGACACTGCATCCTCACGGAACAGCCTCGGAGAGAGGAGGGGCAGGGGCTGTAAGGCCCTTCCCCCACATCACCTCGCTCTGCTATCAGGGAGCAGAAATTTCCCAGAGCCACAGAGCAGAGCTCTTCCACCACACGGGCCAAAATGAGGCCACAGCAGGAGCATGGCTAAAGAAGAGAGATGGCCAGGACCACCTCAGTCCAATCACCACTGATCCCCTGCGCCCAGGGATCTACCACTTAGAGGGTGAAAAAAATAATAGTGATAACAGAAATTCTTAAAATGTGGATAGAACTTATCATGAGCTAGAAATCACTGCAAACATTTGCACTCATCCATCCACTCAAGTCTTTTAACAACTCGCAAAAGTTGTTAATCTCCAACTTAGGGATTTGGAAATAGGCACCAGAAAGGTTAGGCCACCTGTCCAAGGTCACACAGCTAAGGAGTGGTTGAGCAGAAACCCAGGCGTCTATGCGGCAACCACTGTGCATCTGGCCTGTCTGTGCTCCTTGGACTTTCCTGTAAGTGTCCATTCTTACAGCTTGACTTTTCAGAGAAGTACAAGATGTAATTTTAGGTTACAAGGATGCTGGAAGACGCAGAGTTTACTGCAGCGACTGCAAAGATGAGCTTTCTAAGCTGACTTACCTGAGTGATTCTTCCGTCTCCTCAATGTACAGATGAGGAAACTCCTCTAGAAGTAAGAGCCATTTGTGCACAACCAATAAACTGACAGAGGTAGGATTAGAACCCGGGTTTCCGTCCACTCACTAACTCACTTGAATATATGTGACTAATATGTTTCCCTTTATCTTTCCCCTCGGAGCTGCCAGTTTCTTTATCTCCTCACCGCGCTACAATCTGAGAGGACAACGCGCGACGTGACTAATGGCAGGCAGTTGTGTGCATCACACAGGGGGAGCCCAGGAGAGCAGACGCTGGGACGACTGGTCCTGTCAGCTCAGACCCAGTCTCCAAATGGCCCCACACCAGGAGGAGCCACGCTCACCATGACTACACAGTAGCCTGGAAAACAAAACCCAGCAAACTCACTGAAAGCATTGGCCCTCCTCTGTGCCCGTCACAACCTCTCTGAGTCTCGGTTTTAAATTTGTAAAATGGGAGGAATCCATCCTGCAAAAATTATGAATAAATGAGATGATTGGCATGAAAGTATTTTTAAACTATGGAGTAAGTCAAAAATTCATTTTTTTTTCTTGTTTGTACTTTCTTTTACACAAGGACAGGATTTGGAAAACTGTATGTTCTAAAGCAGCTTATAGGTTTTTGGATTTCACTGCTCAGAATACATTGAAAATTGGTCACAACCTCTGGACTGGGGGCGGCTGACCAATGGCAGTGGTGATGGAGGAAGTCGTGCTGATAACGTAGGGTCTGCAGTGGGCACTGGGCTTGTTGGTAGCGGATGCCATCATGCCCCACACAGGTGGTGACATAGTGGAATGCAAAGGGGCAGCTCTCAGGCTATGTGCAGGGCACCGCCCCTTCGATGAAAGCTTCCCTCGGGAGCAAATCTAAGGCCTGGTGTCAACTGCATCATTTTACCAACCTCGTTTAGAATCTTCTTGATCTAACACCAGCAGCAGCGCCGGCTGGAGGCAGACAGCACTGCAACAGAATCGCGCGTGCCCAGTCTCGACAGTAACGATAATGTGAGCTCGAATTAACTGAGTACATGCCAGGCACGAGACCTACAGTGTTTCTTCTCGTAGAGGGATAACACGGGCATTTCTCTGCCTCTTGATAGGTTTTTCTAGACCATTGGAACTTAATTCTATTCATTCGAATGATTATTTTTGAAAGTATATCATATGGCGGATACCTTGTACAATTCTGCCCGAAGTGTAAAAGGCAGCCAAAAAATGTGACCTTCTTCCAGGCTCTTTAGAAGATTGGGAAGCAGGTTGTGGTGGAAAGAGCTCTGGACAGAGGTTGGGAGGTGCTGTTTCTATTTCTGGCTCTACCAATGGCATGCCGGTCTTTTGCAGGGCAGAGCCCTTCTCTGAGCCTCAGTTCCTTTACATAAAATAACGGTGCTCCCTGAGCTCTTCTCTCTCTGGGACTGAGGACCTCCCCGGAAAGAGAGGTTTGGTTTGGGCTCCATAAAAGAAGTCTCAGTGCAGGGCTGGGCATGCCACAGGAAAACAGATTCTGCTGCTGCTGCTGCTGCTGCTGCTGGTGACAATGAAGATATTCCCACTTCGTGTGCCAAACTGGCTTGTCACAGATAAGGGTGGTGTGAGCCAGGTCTCCGTGGACATCTGGCGCCTGTCCATCCGGCCCAGAAGGAACTCAGCGTCTGGGGAGAGCAACTCATGACTCAAAATCAGATCCTGCTGCTAACCCGGCAAGACTGTAATCAGGGGACGCTGGGGCTTGTCACAATCAATAGGGACAAGATTTCCACTTTCTCTCCAGCTCTTGAGTCAGCAAACCTTCAGTGGAATCAGTGCTTCCTATTATTCAAGTATTTCATCTGCCAGCGTCAGCGTAGATCACGCTTAGACCCGCTGGCATGTACACAAGCGCACACACACGCATGTACTCGCATGCACGCACACGCATGCACACACATGTGCACACAACCACCGAACAATGCCAGCTCTTGCTTCTGCATTGGTTGACAACACACCCAGTTTCTCATGATACAAGCTTTGCCTGACATTGGCAAATTCTGGTGACTATGAAAAGAAAATTTAACCTGTACATTTTTCTTTACCTGGGCTCAATTTTTCACTTACACGAAAAAGAAACAATAACAACAGCAAAAAATCAAAAAAAAAATCAAATGAAAATTAAATCAAATCAAAAAACCAAAAAAATCAAAAAAACCAAATCACTATAACTGTTAAAATATCCCAGACTTAAAATATACTGTATCTATTGGTCTAAAGAAGAGACCGAAGCATTGATGGACCTCTATCGAAAGCATTTGATTTCTAAACGCTATTTATACACGTAATTGCACAGGCCGGTGACACTGAAGCCTGCTAAGGGGGGAGTCAGGGCTTTGAGCGGTTGCACTTTCGTTGTGTTTTCACGTTGCTAAGACTTAAATGCTAGGTCTGGTTCAACTGCTGGATTCCTGCTACTAGTTACCAAACTGGAAAATGATAGGTAAAAAACCCAAACCCAAACCAAACATAAATCTTTGATTGTTGGTCTCCGTTCAAGGCTCGAAATGTCTCTTGAAGGCCAGAGTGTACATTTGTACTGAAATGGCAGGCTAACAACTTGCTGGTTGTAATTTTAGATGTTTTAGGTTGTATGATTTTTTTTTTTAAGAGAAACCACACTACACAGTGTTGTCATGGAGATTCTGAGCAGCAAGAAGACCTTCCTGAGCCGAGTCCTTCCCAACAGGCAGAACGTGCAGAGGGCGCCGTGTTGGCGTGGGGGGTGGGGAGGAGCAGGAGGGGATGACACGGTGCACCACGAGGTCATGTCGAGGGCAGCTGTAGTGATGGTCACGAGCACTCACTGCACTGGGTCACCTCTCTTCTGTTGCTTCTTCCCAGCACCCTCCCAAGGCAGGTGGTGTCAGTAGTCCCATTTCACAGATGAGCATGTTGAAGCTCACATACTTATGTCCTTTCCCCAAAACAGGTGTGGAGTGAGCAGTAGAATAAACCCATGACTCCAGACTGGCCTCACACACCCAGGTTCCTGCCCCAGTGATGCCCTGGTTTACCTCCAACACAGACACCACAACGGTCCATGCCTACACCGCTCCAACACCCATGGCTCCTCCAATATCGTATTAAGCCCAAGTCAAAAATACTCCATGCATATGGCTCTGGTGACCTCAGGCAAAATTAGCTGCTCCTTCATTTCTGTCCCCATGGAATCTTATAAGAACTTGATCATCTGTCTGGAACATAAGGCAGAGAGACTGAGTGCCATGGAATAAAGGCAGCATGATCCGTTAATACCACGGAGGAAAGGACTTTCTCCACCATGATAAGGAACTTCTTGTGCAGTTGCTATGGGCTGAATGTGTCCCCCCAAAATTCATAAGCCCTAACCCCCCAGTGAGATGGCATCCAAAGTCAGGGTAACTAGGTTTAGGATGAGGCCATGCGGGTGGGGCCCCATGGTGGGGTTAGTGCCCTTATAAAATCAGAAGATGTCAGAGCTTCTCTCTCTCTGTCATGTGAGGACACAGTGAAAAGACAGCTGTCTGCAAGCCAGGGAGAGGGCGCTCAACAGGAACTGAACCTGCCAGCACCTTGATCGTGGACTTCCAGGCCTCAGAACTTGAGAAATCAATGTCTGCTCTTTAAGCCACCCAGTCCATGGTATTTCGTTCTGACAGCCCCACTGACTAAGACAGTAGTCAGAGTGTTGGATGGATTTTATGCCAGGTAATATCATGATAAAAATATACAGAGAGATATATATTCCTTATTTTAAAAGAGAAAACCACACTTTAAAAGTTCTTTTTATTTATATAATTACAGGCATGGACAAAATGTTTTCTACAAAGAGCCAGCGAGTAAATATTTTTGGTTTGGCAGAAGATATACAGTTTCTGTCTTGTGGGCTTCAGGCCGTGGTTTGCTGTCCTCAATATAATAAAAGAAATTTTCTGAAAAAGAATATAATTTCTCAAAGACTTTTGTTTGCTAGGTAGACACCCAAATTATTTTTTTTTAAAGGAAAATTATTTTGGTGTCACTTTATTGCAAATGTAATTAATTATGTACCTATAAGGATAACTTCTTTTTTACAGTTTGTCATAGCATTTTTGTGCAGGGAATACACTAAAAAAATGACCCATGGCTTTTAAACAAATAAATAAATAAAGCAATGCACATGCGTTAAGCATCTCTCAAATACCAAGCATGCCCAGTCAGGGGAGGCTCAACTCCTGAAGGGTTCCAGTCGAATTCTATAGAAGTCACCAACCCATTCTCTGAGCTTCACAGTAGTTTCATTTTATAAAAAGAAGCAAGAGAAAAAAAGATCCCACATGGGAAGTGTTGCAGCCACAAAAACGCGGTTGCCTTTTCCTCTGTCACCTTATGTCTAAAAGTAGCCACTGCTGTTGAACCAGCTTCCAAACTTCTCACCTCACATAAAGATTTCAGCCCCCTCTACTCCACCAGAACCCACCCCAGACAAACAACCGACCTATATTTTCAGCCACTATCAAGGTTATTTTTCTTGCCTTGGGTCAAAGAATCACTTTCTTATCTATATATGTGATATACACGTTGGAAAGAGGGGAACTAGATCTTATTTCCCACTTCAACAAATTCTACCCTCACTGACCTGCGGAATCCTCCCAGCAGCTTCATGAGGTGGTCCTTCCTCCCTCAAATTTACCAATAATAAATTTGAACCTCAGAGACCTTTGAGATCACACATCTGATGTGATGGCTAAGGACAAGAATTGAACCCAAATCATATATTCCAACATCTGCATCCTCTCCACCAGATCGGATTCTTTCTCTCTCATACCTAATACATCTATCAAAGCTCTTCTCTCCAGCTCAACGCAAACCAGCAACTCTGACAGGCAGACTCCCCAGTCCTCAGGTTTCTCACTGGTGCCCCTTCCTCAGTTAGAAGTTGCCTCCTTCCCACCCCTATCCGGCAAAGCATCTTGAGCATGGAGGTGGTGGGTCACTGAAGGGAGCAGGGAAGGGTTCTCCAGCGGCTGTCCTCCAAAGCACACAGTCAGGGCTAAGACACAGAGGGACAGAGGAGGCGAGGGGCGTCCAGGGAGTAAAGGCAGCCCATTGCCTGCGTCAACAGAGCGGGGCGCCCGGCGTCGGAGCCCTGGGGTCCATGGAGCGCTGGGGTGGGAGCCTGCTCACAGAGCCGCCAAGTCTAGACTCCAGAT
Source organism: Camelus ferus (assembly GCF_009834535.1). Classification (NCBI taxonomy): domain Eukaryota; kingdom Metazoa; phylum Chordata; class Mammalia; order Artiodactyla; family Camelidae; genus Camelus; species Camelus ferus. The sequence continues at coordinate 4,781,318 of NC_045710.1, forward strand.
GTGCACTCACTGTCACCAGGCACGTCTGATCCAGCGGGTAAATATTCCCACCAGATGACACTGGGCTACAGCAGTGATGACAAAGGACCAAAATAGGAACAGAGTAAACACGGCGCACGGCTGCTCCTTGGGGGAGGTAAACACACACACACGCACACTCACACGCACACGCACACGCACTCTCTGCGTACTTCTCAAGATGCTGTTATGCCGGCAGATTATATACAGCCTTATACTTTCTCGCTAGGTTGAAATCGTTCCAAGAATTGAAGGCTATTGAAATCAACTAGACACAGAAAATGAGCTGAACTGGGTGCATAGAGAGGACACACGCGATTCACCTTCTGATTTTTAACCAGTAGAGAGATTGATTGTTGAGGAAAAGAGAGAAAGCAAACTTTTAAAAAGTCCTTCACTGCAGGGCAATGAACTGTCAATGTACTTTGAGAGATGAGAGTTTTCCAATTTTGTTAGAGCATCCGAATAGCCCTGCATAACGAAATTCTAAAGATAGACCTGCCCTGCACATTTGCTCAGCCCGAATGCTTTCCACGGTCTCCCACAACTACAATGTCACCTCCCTTAGAGCCAGCCCCAATGACGTCAAATGCTGGTTTCAGAAAGGTGACTTTTTACGTCTGCCTCAAGCAATTGGAGAGAAAGAACATAGGTTTTCAATAATTCCAGAGTTGTGATATCGCTTTGCTTAAAATATATTGGCACCTGGTAGGAGGTAAGGCTTCACTTCCTTGTGAAATTGCAATCTTCCATATGTCAGAGATAGCAGCTGAAAATGAATGAAATGCTAGAGTTTTTTTTATGAGCTCCCCCACTAAATCCACAGTATCCCACGAGGTATTTAGGTAATATTATGAAAATTTCACTTTCTTGTTACTTTACTTCTTGAGAGAATAAGATTCTGTTTGGGGCAAACTGACCTAAAACTGGGGTTTAAATCATTCCCTTAAGATTAAGAGACACAAGGGAAGGAAATTTCCACTTATCAGTTACCCTTTTCTAGACATTGCTTCTTTTATGACCTGTAAGCTTCACAGCAGCCCTAAGAGGTATTTTATATAATAGACAATTTCTCTGGAGTCATAGAACTGGTCTGTGACAGCCGGGATTTAAACCCATCCTGCCTGACTCCAGTTGGAACATATCCCAGGGAAAAAGATTAGAGTGGAATGGGGGAGTCAGTGACACTGATCACGCCATCCTCGGGCTGAAAATAGCATTCAATCTAATTTCTAAAACTTCAACTCTCTCATATAACTCAGTGAGTCCATAACTAATTAATATTTTTTCCAGATTTGTTTGAATGAAAAATTCACACACATAAAATTCCAGCTGAAAACAAAACCAAACAAACATATCTAGCGGATTCAGGATGGCTGTAGATCCTCCGATCACGGCTGGCTAAATCGGGAACTGAACTTAAGTAGGTAGAAATGTATCTGGTATTTATGTGGTCTCTGGGCTATTACAGTAGAGACTCAACCATTATATCATCTGACAGCCTCTGAAAGTCAATTATTTATGTGTTATAATATGACATATTATTTGTCATTATTTAAATTTTCCATTATTTGGATAGTTAAAGGAATGGGGTGCATGTTTCCCACTTTTTCTTAATTTTTGAAAGAGAATGTGTGAGTCACCCGAACAGGTGGGAAGGAAATAGATGCTCTGCAGATGTCTCGGTTCCCGGGGCCTCTTTCCCTCTGTCTTCTCATCGTCAGTCCGCGCTCGCTCTCATGCATTGTGCCACCTCTTAGCTGAGGACTGAAAGGCTCCAAGGCGGGAGTGAGCTCCTCCTGGACAGGCCTCAGGAGCAGCCAGCCGACCTTGACCCAGACCATCCTCCGCTGCGCCGCCTCCCCGCGGCCAGGAAGCTCCCCTCAGCCTCTGGGACTGGAAACATGGGAGCCCCGGGGGGCTCGCCGTCCCCTCCAGCCCGCCCCCCACGTCGGGCCCCCTCCCGCCGCCTGCCCGTGCCCCTCCCTCCACCCCACCCCACCCCCGCCATGGCTCTGGTCAGACCCCCGGCTTCCTCCTGCAGGCTGTCCTCAGTGCTTTCCCCCGTTCTGCCCTCCTCGCTTCCACAGTCCCTCCACTTCCTGCTGTTCTGACAAAGGAGACCCCCCCCCCAGCACATCGGGCTTCGAGGCTCCACCCCGCGAGCCCCCGCCTCCGGCTCCATCTGCACGCGCAGCCTCGGACCCTCGCTCCGCCCCACATGCACGGTTCCCCCTGCGCAGGGGGGCTTGTCCTGCCGTTCCCTCCACCAGCCGTGCCCTTCCCTACACACTTCAGCTCCTGTCTAACTGCTGCTGCCGCGGGAGCTTTCCCCGTGCTCCCCGGCGGGGTGGACGACTGCGGTCAATGTCACGGTGCCTTAGGGGCGGTTATCTCAGTATCGTGTTGTTATTTGATTAACATCTGTCTCCTTCGCCGTATCATAAGCTTTACGGGGACAGGGGCCTCATCTGATTTTGCTGACCTCTGTAGCTACAATTCTTGACACACATTCTGCTATTTAACAAATGCCCCGTAAATCTGGGTGGGAGGAAAGACAAGAGATGATGTAGGAAGAGTATGTGTACTTGCTTTCTGTTGTGCAGAACAGACTTCCACAGACGTGTGCCTTAAAGCAGCACAAGATTCACCCTCTCACAGCCTCCTCGGGAGTCTGGCATGCTTTAGCTGGACCCCTGCTCAGGGGGTCCCAGCACTGATACCAAGGGGTCACTGGATTTATCCTTATGTGAAGGCTAAGGAGGGAACACTTTTCTTGCTCGCCAGCTGTCAGCCTGGGGAACAAATCTCCCAGAAGCTGAGTCACGTCCCAGCCAGGTGACCCCATCTGTAGGTCCTCCCAGACTTTTCATCTCTCTGACTTCAGGAAGGGCCATTTTAAGGCCTGCAAAGGGATGACCTGATTAAGACAGGCCCACCTCCGTTTTGATGAACTCAAATTTCCCTGATTAGGAATCTAATCCCAGGAGGGAGACCCCACCATCCTCCCGGGTTCTGCCAGCAGTCAAGGGGAGGGCACTGGATGGACGTGAAAGGGTCCTGGGGTCATCCTGGAACTCCACTGACAACAGGAACACACAAGATTGGACAACAAAGGCAAAGAGCATCACCACTCTCTTATTTTGGTTAAAACATCAGCCTTTGGACCCAAAGAACTCTGCCATGTCCAGCTGGGAGATATCGAGCAAGCTACTTAACCTTTCCAAATCTTAGTTTCCAAATAGGTAAGAATGTAATCACGGTGATGCCAACTTCAAGAATCGCCATGCAAATTAAATGATTCACTGCACACAAGTCCCTGGGATGTAGAAAGTATTTGCTCAGAGATAGGTATCACCCCTGGGATTCTCAAGCAAGTTGTGCTTCTGAGAACAATGGACACAGTGTTTGAAACCCAGATCCTTCCCAGAATACCTAGAACATATGGTCTCCAAAATTAGCGATGCGCCATCCAGTAAGCGCGGTATTTCTGGGGGAAAAAAATCCCCTTGGAAACAAGAAGCTAAGGGACAACTTCTTCTTTTATTTTTTTTTAACATACAAATCAAATTCAGGCCCAGTAGCTGCCTATTTTATTAAGGAAAGTTCCTAGTTTCCTTAATAAAACAGTTATAAAAGAGTTTCCAAGCCTTATTTGAGAGAACTCTATAATTTTGTAAGTTCTAATATACACTGCAAGTGTAGCTAAAATAAAAGAGACTTTGATCTGACTGCCTATTTCTATTTTGTTTTATGCCAAGTTACCTCCTCCTAAATCAAAGTTAATAACGTTGTTCCCCCATTTAAAATACTCCCAGCATCCCACCACAGTTACTTCTGATGTTTCAAACTTCCATTCTTGCTGATGAGGACTCTTTTTTTTTTTTTCAATCCCATTTATTTGGATTCTGTTTTCTCCATTACAATGTGGGAACTTCCCACAGAGTTGATGAGATCACTTCCTGCTGACTCAGCGCATTGCTGGCGCTGAGTCAGGACATGCCAGGCATGGGAAAGGCTGTCATTAAGACGGATAGTTACAAATAATACAAAGCCTAGGGAAATGTCACAAGGACCCGGGGCATTTGGAGGAAGATCACCTTGCAGCACCATTCTCTTAGACCCTCTGATCCCACGAAAACGTTTGCCCCCACTGGTTGCTCTCCCCTCCTTTTCCATCACCTTCCTTGCTGGTTACCGAGCTGCAATGGTATCTGCCTCCCACAGGAGCAGCCTCGCAGTCTTTGCTTAGACTACGGTGGTAGTTCGGGTTTTTTAAGGAAGAAAGGATGTGGAGGCTGGAGCGTTAGTTTTAACCACTAGTATCACCACTGTGGGTGGCGATTTGTCCCTTTACAAACTTGGGCTTCTGTTCCCCACCTTCCCATGGGATAGTCCAGTATGTACCTTACTTTCCTCTCATCACTGTGTTCATGTGACCAGATGTTGGACGGGACCTTCTCTGCATTTGAAATCTGATTCAAATCAGCCCAGACACTGAATCTGGAGTAAGAGCTCAAAGCTCTGATTTCCATGGGTCCCAGCTGCTCCATTCCTCTGCACGCAGCACCCTGTGTCAGACATTCTAATATATAGCCTTATCATCTAATCCAGTCACCTCTGGACTTTCAGCTTAGCAGCACCACTAAAGATTGGGGGCTATGGATGATAACTTCCTAGATGGCAGAGCCTCCAGCGGTTGGTTAACTGCACCCCTGTCCTCTGAGCCTTCCTGCAGCAGAATCTCCTGTGGAGTGACGTCTGGTTCTCCAGGCTGGGGCTCCTCCCAGGACTGCGGCACCCCAGGTGAGACAGTCTCCTTATGATGGTTGGATCTAGCAAGTTATTAAGGCCTCTGGAATCACTTTGATAATTATGGAGCAATTAATAAATGTCAGGTGTAATTAGTATTATTTTAGGCATGATGGGGCATGAGAACTTTTTCAAGGTCAACTTAATAGCGTCAGCAGAAATTCTCCTTAATGGGTAGACTTGCAGCAGCAATAAAATCTTACATTAAATGTAGATCTTTTGAGTAAGATATCACACTTTGTAGGTATGTTCTTAAATAAGCTAGCCCTGCAGCCATAACCCCAGGCACTTCACAAAAGCCATAGTCAGACTATAAGGAGGTCCAGGCTAGAGAGAACGGTTGGGTTAATGGTAACATCACCACTTTGAAAAATAAAACCGACATCAAACTGAAATGCCTCTCCACAGCTAAAGAAATAATCAGCAAACTTAAAAGGTGACCTTCAGAATAGGAGAAAATATTTGCAAACGTTCTATCTGAAAAGAGCGTATTATCCAAAATGTATAAGGAACTCACACAACTCAGTAGCAAGAAAACAATCTGATTTCAAAACGGGCAAAGGATTTGAATAGATATTTTTCCAAAGAAGACATACCCGTGGACCACAGGTACATGAAAAGGTGCATGGCATCACGAATCATCAGGAAATGCGTGTCAAACCTCAGGGAGAGATCTCCTCACACCTGTTAGAACGGATGGCATTAAAAAGACATGAGACAAGAAGTCTTGGCAAGAATGTGGAGAGAAGGGAACCATTGTGCCCTGTGGGTGGGCATGTAAATTGGTGCAGCCACTATGGAAAACAGGATGGAGCTGCCTCAAAAAATTAAAAATAGGACCATCACGCAATCCAGCAATCTCACTTCTGGATACCTGTCCAAAGGGTGTGAAATCACTATACCCGAGAGATACTGCACCCCAGTGTTCGCTGCAGCGTTATTCACAATAGCCGAGATGTGGAAACCTAAGCTTCCATCAACAGATGAACAGATAAAGAGAATGTGGTATGCTATACAATGAAATATTATCCAGCCATAAAAAAGATGGAAATCCTGCCTTTTGCAACAACATGGATGGACCTTGAGGACATTATGCTGGGTGAAGTAAGTTAGACAGAGAAAGATAAATACTGTATGTTCTCACTTATGTGTAGAATTTTAAAAAGACAAGCTCATAAAAATGGAGAGTAGAATGGTGGTTATCAGGGACTGGTGGGAGTGGGGCTGGTGGTGGGAGATGTTGGTTCAAGAGAACAAACTCCTGGCAGTAAGATGAGTAAGTCTGAGTGGCTGTAGTTAACGACACTGCATTGTACCCTGGAAAGTTATTAAGAGAGTGGATCTCAAATGTTACCAGTACACACAACAAAAATGACAATTATGGGAAGGGATGGGTGTTTTAACTGTCTATTTGATAATCATTTTGCAATATTCACATATATGTGTGTTTGTATCAAAGCATCACATTGTATACCTTAAATTTGCATATGTTATGTCAGTAATATATCAATAAAGCTGGAAAAAAAGAAAAGAAGGCGAAAACCAAGCATAGTGTTTTTGATTTCGTCTTCCCCTCTATCCCACCAGTATTATAAAAGTGGGATGCAATAAAAATCTGTTTAATTAGTCAGCGAGTATTCAAAATATTTTACTGTTCTTCTTCTAATATTTTTCTGAAATATTTCAGGTGTACAAAATGATCTAAGGACATGAAAGGAAATATAAACAACCATGAACCTACCAACCAGCTGATGAAAGTAAATGTTACAAATATAGTTGAAACCCACCTTGTACCAACTCTTCCCCCCCCCCAAACCGCCTCAGAGGTGATCATCTGGAGATAATCACTATATTGAATTTTATCATTTCAATGATTTTGTTTGCTTTGCTTTTCTTTCTGACGCATATATTTCTAAGCAAGGTTTCCAGACAGGCCAGCTTCCTAGTCACTGTCCCGAGGCACTCCGGTGTAGCTGAGAGAGGTTTAAATCACCAAGTGTCTTAACCTTCTCAGGCCACTGTAGCAAAATACCACACACCAAGTGTCTGAAACAACAGAAGAGTCTTTTCTTACAGTTCTAGGGACCCGAAGTTCAAGATCAAGGCACCAGCAGGGCTGGGTTCTGGAGAGGTCTCTCTCCTAGGCTTGCCGACGGCCACCTTCTCCCTGTCCTCACGTGGTCTTTTCTCTTAGCAAGCATCTCTGCTGTCTCTTCCTCTTCTTATAAAGACACCAGTCCTATGAGATCAGGGCCCACCCTTATGACCTCATTAAACCACCATTACCTCTTTAGAGGACCTATTTCCACATACAGTCATTCTGCAGATTAGGACTTCAACATATAATCGTGGGCAGGGCACAGCTCAGTCCATATCACCAAGCTATTGATCCTTCTGGCCTTTACAATCTTACTGACACATAACTAAAGAATCATGAATAAATGACAGAATCACTGCCCTGGGAGCTGCTTAGAGCCCTCACTTATTCCCTGGTACCCGTTCTTCGAGTTTTCTCTCAAAACCCAAGACTCAGATTTCTTTGGGGAGATTTTCCAATTTTTCACATCCAGCCCACATCCCTAAGGCTTTATATTTGGACAATATTCTTGGGCATGAGTTTGATTTTTCCCCACGAAAATATCATGCTCTTTCCTTTCCCTGCAATCAGTCACAGGAATAGCAACTGAGTACAGGAGGGCAAAAAGATAGACACTTTCTTACTTAAAATTTCACTCTATTTGGTGTGCATCTCTCTAGCTGAATCTGTGCAGCATGAAACTTCCCAATCCATGCAGATCCAACACTCTTACTGGTTGGGAAAGTCAGCCACAGTGACCTTTCTCCCAGATTAGTCTGTATTAACTATTATAAACCTGGCATCAAATGGTCCAGGTTCCTCAAAATATGAAGGCCAAACACAAGAACCACCGGCAATTTTCCCAGAATCCTCCCACAGAAACTCCACCAGCTGCTGACGTCACATCACTAAGTCATTCTCATGGGATTGCCCTAACTGTCTGCAATTTAAGACAGCCAGGATACACAAGGTCACTTCATCTTCCCTGGGGACAACCTGCTTCTGGTGGAGGTCAATTCAGGGCACGTGAAGGCCCAGCCTCCATGCCTCCAAGCAGGACAACAGAGTCCAGAGCTCCCTGTGGAATTATATGAAGCAGGAGAGAACGTCAGGGATAAATGGAGGTAGTGGTCCATGGTACTGTCTTGTCCAAAAGGAGAACAAAAGCGTTTATCGCCATAGATAAGTTAGATAAGTTGAGTATTGTTATAATTACTAGGATGGCCACTAAGAGAATGCAGGAGAGAGAGGGACGAGAAACATAGATAAACAAAGCATAAAACAGCATGAATGACTGAAAACCAAATAGATCCATAACCATGTTTAATGTAAATGGACTAGATGGTCCACTAAGGGACAAAAATTGCCTGAGTAAGAAAACAAAATCCAAATATACTCAGTTTATATAAAACATATCTAAAACCAACATATATAGAACTGTCAAAAGTAAAAGCAAAGAACATAGACCATGTAAGCAGAAACCTAATGTAACTATATTATATGTACATTTTAAGCCAAAATTCATTAATAAAGGTCAATACATAATAATATAATGATCAAATAAGCCAGAAGATTAAAAAATTCTAAATTTGTATTCAATTAATAGCACACTTTCAAAATGGAGAAGACAAAATTACTAGAGCTAGAAGTGAAATAGAAAAATTCACCATTATTTCAGGAACTCCGGCATAGTTCATTCATTAGTGGTCCAAGCAAACAAAACAAAACAAAACAAAACAAAAAAACAGTGAAGTTATAGAGATTTCAACAACTTGATTAAGACATTTGACTTACAAAGACATAGAGTGGGACCCTCCCAAGCTGCAGAACACAGAATCCTTTAAGCCATATCAGAGGTACCTACAAAAATTAACTATATGGTGGGCTGTGATACAATGATTCGTTTTTAAAGGAATTAATTTACATAAAATATGTCTTCTGATGGCAACCCAATCATGCTAGAAGTCAAAAATAAACGAAGAAAAGACAATTAGAAATATATACATGTTTGAAAATTAAGACGTACATTGCTAAATAATCCATGAGCCTAAGGGGAAATTATAAGTCATCATGGAAATTATGGGATCTTTTGAAATGCATATATTAGAAAAGAAAAGAAGACTCATGAGCTAAATTTCCATGTCAACAAACTGGAATAATATCCCATACACAACTGAAAGGAGAGAATTATTTAAACGCAGGAATCAATGTATTTTTTTTAAAAGGCTGACAGTAGAGACGGTCAAAAAAATCAAAAGTTGATTCTTGGAAAAAGCTAAAAGATTGATAATCTTATGGCATCATTGGTCAAGAAATAGGGGGAAAAAAGGAAGAAAAAGAAAAGGCAAGATTCAAAATGAAAAAGTGGGGGATTTATCACTTTTTGTCAATACCAAAAATTTAAGTTTACTGAGCACATTCCTAGAAAAAACACGACTTACCAGAATTGACTCCATTAATTTAAATAAATCAACAACAAAACGTTTTCCTTTACAAGAATATTCCAGGCCCAGAGGGCTTAAACAGCAATTTTAACCACTTTCCCAAAGTCTTCCAGAGAATAAAGGGAAAAAAAATAGATAAAAAGGTACTCTCCACAAATAAGAGGTTAGAAGAAACTTGAACTCAATTAGGTCTGGAAAACAAAGGAAAATTACAGAATAATCTGATATGTAAACATAAATGCAATCATCCTAAAAAAAAAAAAAAAAACTTAGTATTTCCAGTCCAGCAATATTTAAAGGAACTGATACATCATGACCAAGGTTTTATATCTGGAATTCAAGATTGCTTTATCATAGTGTAATTCACCACTTTAACAGATTAATGGAGAAACCCCAAATCATCCAAATGAATAGATCAAACCAATTTGATGAAATTTAATAATCAGCCATGTTAAAAAATTACTGTCAACAAAAGAGAATTTGAAAGAGAATTCTTAATTAAAATAAACATCAGTCCAAACACTACAGAAATCCTAAAACCTGTAGTGGGAAATGTTGAAAGCTTGTCCTTCGAGGTCGTCAGCCAGATGGAATTCCTACTCGCACTGTCTGCATCTGGACGGTGCTGGTGCCCGGACGGGAGGCCATCTACACTGGGAAGAGAAATGCGGGGGGCCTCTGCTTCAACCTTCCACAAGAATGAAGTCCACATATATTTTAAACCTCAGTGGGGAAGGCAAAATTATATAGGTTTTCAAAGATAATAAAAAGTGGTATCTTCATTCCATGAAAATCTTTATCATTTTATAGTCGGAAAAGATCTCTTACCAAAGACCAAAAAACAAAAACAAAACACTAATCATAGGGAGAGAAGAATGATTATATGAAATTTAGAGACTAAGCATGCATGTCTTGCCTTTGTCCTAGCCCTAACACAGCTCCTTCTAGAAGTTTCTCTGGTTCCTAAAAGCATCATGATGCTCCTTTGGTCCAAGGTCCTAGAGAAACCCTCACAACGTTGTGTTGTATTATAGTTTCCACACCCGTCAGTTATGCCAGACTTGACTGCCCTCTCCCTCGTGGCAGGAAACCTGTCTTATTGATTCTATGCTCAGACTCATAGTAAACTATCTGCACAGAAGACATACAGGCAGTGGGTGGTGCCTTCACAGAAAAGGATGCCGCTGCCTTTATCTGCTCCCCATGCAGGACACCAAGAAGAATGTAAGACAGTCTTAAGGCACTTGTAATAAAAGGTTCCTTTCAAACTCTCTTTCTGGGGACACTGAAGGCACAGTACCTGTAAAAACCAGTGCAGAGGAGAGGGGGTGCAGCTCAGAGGTAAAGCACATGCTTAGCATGCACGAGAGGCCCTGGGTTCAATCCCCAGTACCTCTGTTAAAATAAATAAATAAACAAACAAGCAGGCAAACAAACCTAATTACCCTCCCCACCTCCCCCCAAAAAAAGAACAGTGGGAAACCAATGGAGCCTATAGCTTGTTCACGAAGTCTTGGAGTTGGAATGCTTCTAACAAAAGCCCAAATGTAGCTTGTGAGAAAAATGTGTTTTCATGTTCAAGTCCTCCGGGGCTGCACAGACGCAATTCAGCTGGGGATGCAGTGTGCCCTCCTCTTTGGACCCCCAGGGCTCCGCGAGATTGCTGCCCTGACCTGGCCAACAGCTGGAGGTCATTTTCTGTATGGAGTAAGGGGCTGAGCGATGGATTCACTCTTTGCATTGTGTTTCATCATCTTTGTCTTTTGCCCTTTCAGCTTTCATCACGGGTTGTAAAGGAGTCGGGAGCAGAGGAACTGAGGACTCAATGTGAGGCAGAATCTTGAGGTTTGCAGGCTGGGGGAAGTGTGAGATTTCTTCAGGAAAGGTCTTTGTTGGGAAGTACATAGGCCCCACATGCTTAGCCTTAGAGGTACCCAGAGATCATCTAATTCATCTCATCCTTTTACAGCTCAGGAGACAGAGACACAGAGAGGTGAAGTGACCTCCCCGAGATCACCCAGCATCCTAGGAGCTGAGCAGGGATAAAAGTCTCTCCCTCCACCACCAGCTTTCTTTCTCAAATACCATCCCTCCTACCTTGTCCTTGATCAAGCTATGAAAAATCTAAAAAAAACAAAAACAAAAAAAAAAAAAAAACAGCAGAGCTGCTAAGGTTATGTTCAAACTGTGAAGTCCTCTGACTCTGTCCAGGCATCAGTGACCATAGAAGAGGTCTGAAAGCAAAACAAAACACACAAATCTCTGCGCTCAGAAGTAATCCTTTCCCTCCAAGATCAGTCAGTGTTGTAAAGTGTCACACAAAGAGGGGCGCTCATAGTCCAGAGACCGCTGGTCCGTCCACAAGACACGCAAGAGGAAAAGAAGTTCCAAGCTGCAGTCGTTAGAGGAGGAACAATAGCAGCCGCGTTGTTAGAGGGTTGCAGCTCTCAGCTCACCCAGAGCCTCCACTCGCCCCGCCAGTAGGACCCGCATGCAGGCCCGTCAGCTCAGCCCCTGAGAGATTCCCTTTATCTGCTTGTCTTAGCTGAAATTTTATGTCACTTCACAAAATTTAAGGAAATAGGCAAGAAATGCATAAATATGATAAATAGGCAAACAAAGGTGATAAAAATAGATGGTATATCAAAATTTTAGAGAAACAATTTTGGCTGGTTTCCTCTGGGGACAGGCTATGTCCTGCCTCGTGGTTCCTGAGCTGCCATTTCCACCTCGGCCCTGGAACATTCCTGGGCTGCAGGTGACAGACTGGGGGCCAGGCTTCCCAGCAGACGGCAGATGATGGCAGAAAGGAAGATGCGATGGGAGACCCTGACTCCCTTCTGCATCATCCTTTACAGCTGCCAGTGAACAGGAGAAGGACAACAATGGGGACTCCTCATCTGTGTGTCCAGCTGCTCTGTCCAGACTCCGGGCAAATATCGATGAACCACGGCAAACATCTCAAGCAGCAGCCGCTCTGAGGAAGGAAGACAGCCCCGGGCAGAAGCCAGGAGAGGTCTGGCTACCAAAGAGGGATTGCAAGCTATCGCTCGAAGGAGACTGGCCTTTGGTTGGAAGGAAGCCAGGGAAATGGTACAGCAACCTAGAGGGAATGGGTGGCAGGGGGAAAAAAAAAACTTACATTTCATTTAATGAGGGACATGACATTTATGCCCTCAGACAAAAGAAACAAATTAAGAATGGATGGTAAAGTATGGCCAGGAAAAGTTCACTTGTGAGCAATTGGTATTTTCTCTTGTGAACAGTGCAAAGCTTCAACTTTCCCTTTTTACTTTGGTTAACGGGAAGCCCATGTTTTAACTTGCAATGCAACTTCACTAAGTGAATAGGACTTTACGGCATAAATCCCATGACTAACTTTCCCTCTGGTTTCATCATACCATTTTGCCTACTTTTTTCATCACATTGATCTTTAAGAATCTTTTTATTGTATTAGAATCTTGCAAGCCACACAGATTTTTTTTTTTTTTTTTTTTTTTGGAATAAAGCAGGGCAGAAATGCATACCTGGAGGGCAGCAAAACTTGAAAATAAAAAAGCAACAGCCAGTGATATAAATGATATAAGTGAGACTGGAACCCAAACATGGGGCACGGGAAGGGCCACAGCGTGGGGTACTAGGCACCTCTGTTCTGACTGGGTGACCACGTATGTGGTGGTAACGTTGCATGGAAGATCTCACCTCCCTTGAATTCAACTTCACCAAGTGTGAAGACGGAAGGGTTTATGTAGAACGTTGATAAGATCTCTACCAAATAGAAAAATGAACAATTTGAAGTTTGTACAGCCCATGTGCGCCAACCCGGGAAGGGGGCTGGAGTCAGGACAAGCGTTGATGGCCAGAGAGAGCCACCCTCCAGTGGAGATGCTGCTTGAGAAATGAGGCACCAGAGACCCACTGAAGAGTAAGTAGGGGTTTCAAGGACTTTATCATTCAAATGAGGTAAGAGTTGGCTTGGAAACTGGCAACTGACAAGCAGAGAGAGACAAAATTTGAGCTTCCATTTCACTGTGCTCAAAAGATCTGTCGGAGAAGAAGCAGGACTAACTCAGGCAGGACAAAAAGCCGGCTAACGGCCTGCTGTTGAAACCCCGGGGTTTGGGAGAGGAGCCACCGCCCTGATGGCTCTTACACAGAACGGCAACCCTCTGAGAAGTCCCAGGAAGCCCAGGGCAGCCAGCACGCGTCCTGAAACCCACAACGTGATTACAGCGTTGGGAGCGCAGCTCAGAATGATGTCCAGCGGTGGGCAAGCCTGCGCCGGAGGGAGCGGGATGCGCAATCATGTCCCTTTTGGGCAATCCCAAAGTGAGCCGTACAAACAGCACCCCCCCCCTTGGTGACGGGGAGCAATCCTGTGTTCAGTACTTTCTAAAAACACAGTCAGGTCAATGGAGTGCAGGGCTGGGAAGAGCCGGAACACAGACAGAGAGGCCAGCGTCACATCAGGGCTCTCCCTGGACACGCCAGTGAGCCTCTCCCACTCTTAATACATTGGACAAAGTAAAATGAATTAAACCTGACCTCACCTCCTCTTTAGCGCAGGATGTCTGAGATTTCTGCAGATAAGCTTAAGGGCAAATAGCGATCAGTACTTCTAACCTCAGAATCAACAGCTACTTTGTCCAGAAACTGTGTGTGTGTGTGTGTGTGTGTGAGAGAGAGAGAGAGAGAGTCCGTGCCCTGGATTGTTGTGTGCTGACCCTCAGAACCATGTACCTCTTGTCCAACCTAAGATCATCTTATTCTATAAGTGGGCCACCCACCCCAGTTTCCCCTGTGGCCTGAGACAGGGCCTGTGTGTTGGGACACATAGAATTTCAGAAGGACAGTGTCCCTTGATGATGTTTGAAGACATGAGAACAGGGACATGGGATGGGAAACAGCAGAGCTGAAGTCCCAGCAGTTCAGAGCAGCATGGCCCCAGGAGGTGTGTGGCTGCCTCTGGGCCTTCGCCCCGTGGTTAGGAAGAGGCGGTGTGGACGCCGTCCCACAGGAGTGGTGCAGCCTGAGTGATGGGCCCGTGGGGCACCTGATGCTCACGGGGTGTCCAGGGCACGCTCGTTCCTGGGCTGCCCTCGTGCTGCCTCCAGGAAGGGTGGGGCCCCCAGGCCCTCGGGTACCCAGACATCCTCTGACACTTCTCTTCCTCCACTGTGTCTTCCTCTGGAGACTTCCACCCTGCCAGGCCCACTCAGGCTCCTCAGGTGGTCAGTCTGTGCGGGACACATGGCGGAGCGAGGCCGAGGGCCAGGAGGTTGAGGAGGGGCAGTGCTGGGGCTGGGAGGTGGGGTGCGAGCTTGTCGCTGCTCAGCAATCAGCACCCTTCCAGGCATGGAAATGCTCCTTAGCGGTAAAGAGTGCTTGGGAAACAGCGAATCAGAGGTTAGTAATGGCACTCCCCCCACCGAAGTGCTCACGGCTGTGAGAAAGTCTTAAGTCAGCGGGACACCGAGCCCAGGGCAGTCCTGCCCAGCGGCGGGTCATGGAGGCAGAAAGGCTTGATGTTTTGGATGCTCCTTTAGGGCCAGGCCTGGCTTATTGTCCCTCAAGGGGTGGTGTCAGGGAAACTGTCGGGGAGACAAGAGGGTCAGGCCCTCCTGAACTGCCAGGGAGTAGGGCGCACAGCTAAGGTGCAGAGTGGAAGAATGTGATGGCTCAGTGGGGTCCTGTGGCCCAAGTCTACCCCTCCGTGTGGGGGGCCTGGGGAGACGGCATCACTGGAGGCTCTCAGCCCCGAACCTGGCCCACTTCCCCTTGTCCCCTCAGCTCCCTCGCCACCCCAGGGGCTCTCGTGAGCATGTGTGTGGACCGCCCAGCCTCACGCCGAGGGGTGGGCCCCCAGCAGCTGTGGAGCGGTCTGTCCTCAGACAAGTCTGTGCATACCCTCGAAGGGGACGCACAGGCTGCTTGGTTAGGGAACGCCGAGTACTCAGAGCATTGTCTAGAAGGAGCAGCCAGAGGGGTTCCAAGTGGGCCCAGGCTCCTGGTGCCACATGGGTTGCCTTGCCCTGTGGGGAGGGGCACAGCCAGGGAGCGGGGTTCCCTAACACTCAGGGCCCAGAGGGGGGGGGGCCCTCTTCCTTGGGTCAGTGCTGTTCAACAGGGCAGCAGCGGGGACCAAGAGAGAAAGCAAAGAAGTGAAATAGAAGATGAAGGGACGAGGAGGCGCATGGAGGGACCAGCAGAGGCTGTCTGGAGCGATTCTGAGGGGGGATGGAGGCCGTGGTGATGCCGGTGAATTTGCGTCCCTTCCTGTAATCAGACAAGATGCTGAGACTCGGCAGCCGTCTGGTGCTCTGCTGAGCGAGGACCGGGACACAAGCCGGCCTTCGCAGCTCTGCGCTCCCGGGCTCCTGGTTCAGGGGGAGATTTGGGACGGAATTCCTGGACGGGACGACAGGGCTGCCTGGGGCGAGCCTGTCAGACTCCACGAGCTCCACACAAGCATGCGGTCTGCAGTGAGGAAAGCTATTTTTTTTTCCCCTTACAAATGGAACGTTTCTGTATTTCTTCTAAATGCCTGCGATTTTAAAGTCTGGGAACCAGTTTACAATCAAGCATAGAACTGAATATTAGAAACATCTGTGGCCCAGGGCACCTCGGCTGCTCACCCCACAGCCCAGCTGAAGGACCTCCAGCACGGCTCCTGAGGAAGCCAGCGCGCCAGGGAGGTGAGGCTGGTTCCGTCTTGGTTTTGCAAGTATGTGCTTCACAAGGGCTTTCTCGCCCCCCAGACAGCTCTAGAAGGGCAGAGTAAGTGAAATACATGTTTTGCAGCAAAGATTCTACTTTCTACAACATTTGGGAGGCTTGACTGTTTCCTGCTAAGTCAGAGGTAGGTTGCATCCACCAGAGCGTGCTGTGCAGGGTGTGAGTGGCCTGGGAAAGGAATTTAGCAAGTTCCCGGTGCCCAGCAAAGATAAAGCATTCGCAGATTGTGGTCTGAGAGCTCTTGGAATCAGTGTCACTGACAGTCACAAGCTATTTATCAAAACTGGTTGGAAATCTTTTCTTTGGCCGTATTTTCTTTCCCATCCCCTGCAGCCGTAAGCAGATAGTGGTTAAGATAGAATGGTCCACGCACATAATCCTGGATTTGTAAAGCTTTTGGCAAAAGTCAAAGCAAAGAAATAACATGAACAAGTCTATAAGAAATGTGTCCCCACTGACAATTTTTCATAGCCTTTGATTATTTTTTTAAAGGTTATTCTCCTTGAGTTACCCTAGTTTTGAATTTACATAGTTTTGAATCCAGTGAAGAAAGGTTTTTAAATAGAAATATGTAAACATACATACCCCAATGCGTGAAGGACCCCGTGTTCCTTAATTAAACTGTCCATTCAGCAAGCAAATACTGGCAGCTTCCATGGGACGGGCGCCGTGTGGGGCGTGAAGGCAGCTGTCCTCACCAGACCTGAGAGGGCACGGTTTCGAGGAAAGATAATGGACTTGGAATTGAACAGTCTTTGTGGCTGGGATACATGACTCAGGCTTGCTAAGCCTCGGTTTTCTGGATGCAGTAACCCAACAGCTAACATGGAGCGTGGCTGATACAGTTCCAGATCCTTCCATGAAGGCGGGAGTTAGCATGGCCACCATTGTTTTCTTGGTTCCTTTGCAGATTCCTGTGTACTCCCCTTCTGCTGTTAAGGCTGTAAAACGGGATCAGCAGCTTCGGGGGGTCATCACGTAGCTTATTACGAGCTAAGCTTTAGCTGTAGGATTTTAGAAACAAAAGCATCACATTAGCCCTTTCCTCAAGAGATCTAAAAGTACATATTTCTGGTTTTTGTATGTCTTTTTGTTTCAACCTCAAACAAAACAAAACAAAATTAATGTTTTTTGATGAGCAGAGAAGGAGCAGAGCGACCAGCCAATACGAAATGGAAATCACCTCTGGGTGAGAGTCCGAAGTCCTGAACCAGGGCAGCGGTGGCTCTGGGAGTAGAAAATACATGGGCAGATCTGGAGATAACAGAGGATGAAGGACCATTTGTGTTTGCCACACGTTATGAGCAGAAAAGAGGAAGCGTGTAGAAGGGCCTCAAAGGTGAGAACGTGGGTCTGCAGCAGGGGAACCTTAGAGGGGAAGGGAGGACTCTCTCAGGCAAGAAAATATTTTTGGCTTTTGAAACTAACTTTCAAGATGGAGTGTCCTGTTCCTCATTCTTCTGAAACACCTCCCCCCCAGAGTACTTCCCATGGCTCAGGATATGCAAGATTCAGACATTAGACCAGGGTCCTGGTCCACAGGGACAAAGTAACGGCACCCAGTTTGCCCAGAGCCCCAAGTCTAACCGCTGGTTAACACTTTCCAGGCTGTCAGTTTAGTTCTCACACCACTGGAAGGACCCCACTGGTGGCCCCGGGCATCTGACTGTGCTTAACTGGGGCCACGGAGCAGGCTACAGAGTTGTGCCTCCGGGACCAGGCGCATCTCCTGAGACTCGTGTCAGGGTGTCAGGGGGTCTGCAGAGGTGTCCTCTCCCCTGTCGATTTGTGTGTCTCCAAATCAGCAGGAATCGACGCAAGAAACAGACTGACCCACACGGTAGGTTCAGACCGGGGCCCGCTGACTACGGAGTCGACAGCACGGCTGGTAACACTGATGTTGGAAGACACGCCTTTTGCCCGCTTTGTCTTTTACACCCTCACTCAGGTTTTTGCTTTACCTTCTGTTCATTCATTCACTCACTCAATCATTCAACAGACGTGTGTCATTCTGACCTAGTAGCGGTGATGGTGTTTAGGTTCACAGAGATGATTAAGACTGGTGACAGTCCAGTGGAGGGACCACCATGGCGACTACAAGTGGATTCGAGGGGATTCGAGGGGAAGCCAATGAAGAAGCAGTAATTCCATGACAGGGGTCAGAAAACACTTTGTAGAGATTATGACCATCAGACCAAATCTCAAAACACAAGGTTGTTCTCGCCAGAGCATCTAAAGGAAAGAGAACATGGGGCCAGAAGGACAGGAGTTCTAAGCATACGAATTAGGATTAACAGAAGCGTGACCTGGGAGCCCACACTGACAGCGTGGCGCGTTGACCGAATCAGGCGCCATTCTGCACGCCCGTCCATCAGAGCGACAGGGGTGCCCACCCACCACTTCTAGACCCAGGAGTGCTACTCACACTGGCAAAGTAGCCACAGTTTCCACGAATTAATGGAAAGGAATGCTTCTGTCCTGTTGCTGGGTAATTGACCTCTTCATATTTTTGATCATACTCGTCTGATAATTTCAGTGCAACAAACTACACAAAATAACTACAGATGACCCCACCCCTCCCCAACTCTTATCTGGAGCTCATCTTTTTCTGTATGTGTGGTCTTCTTTTTTAAAATGGTTTCCCTTTAGAAGGGGAATGCATTTCATCTTGCTCAAAACACTACGTCTTTATTATTTCAGTATCTTCTGTTTGTCTATGGTGATATTAATGGAGCATTTTAAAATGCCAGTATGTTTTAATAACATAGTATATCTTTGGCTCTTGCAAAAACATCACATTATTCAATGTATGCAAGAGCAAAAAGATATGACTCATATAATTTGTGTGTCCTTGTGGTGTGTTATTAATGTGTGCACTTTATAAGGGTATAATTCTGGAAGCAATTTTCCATAAAATTGTTATAAGTGTTATCCTATAAATTTGAGATAATTTGGCACAATATTCATTTAACCAAATTACCGCAGTAATAACATCTCTTCACTTGTAAATACCAGTCCAAACTGACATTACCCAATTTTGGTAAGACATCGAGCCTTACAGATTTACCCCGATATTGCTGCAGAATTTAGGATGATAAAGTCTGTTGAATTCCTATAGGTAGGCCATCTTTACTCCCCTAGATTGAAATGCACAAACCGACAGTACCCACCCCAAACTGACACTTTCTTGTAACATTTGATTCCGAGAAGCCATCAAGGCGGGGGGGCACATTAAAGTGAATCCTGGATTGGCATCAAGGTAACTTAGAATCGTGTGCCGGCTTGGCCTTTGGGAGGCAGTTTTGTGGCTTTGGACAAGGTCTGCAATGTCAATAATCTTCAGTCTCTTCGTTGATTATATGAAGATGAGGGGATTGGATCGGATGGCAGAGGTTCCTTGGAGCTAAAATCAATTTTCCCTGATCTACGTTAGTACTTAATTATGTTATCTTGTCTTGCCTGCTTTTAAGGTCTGTCTGTCTCATCTTTACAAATATATTGTAAAGTCATCCAAGCCATAGCAGGATCACGGAGGCATTCAGTTTGTGAAGGGTTTAGACAGCCTTCTGTGGTAATGGCTAGGAAGGAGGGTCCCGAGGCCTGTGCTCAGGTCCGGTCTCCATCACCTACCGGTGCCAAGTCCTTGAGGCCTTCACTTCTCTTCTGTGCAGGGTGCTTGGGGTATGTCATCCGATCTCTCCTAGCAGGAACTCCAGTTTCTCCATCTGGAAAGAGGGAATAATGACACCGTCCTCCTAAGCGGGTAGGGAAGAGGACCCAGGAGGAAGTGCCAGTAAGGGCTTCGGTGCAGTGCCTGCTCATAGAACATTTCAAGAAATGTAACTCATAACCAAACACAGAACGTCCTGGGGAAGGACAGACCTTAAGGAAAACTCCACTCTCTCCTCCCAAAGGCAGCCCAGAGGAGCGGGCAGGAGAAGCATTCCCTGTGCAGCTAGATACCGTGAATGAAGCCTCTCTCCTCATCCCCATCACCACTCAGTAGACACACTGGACAAATAGTTCTTGAATTCAATTGAAACCAAATTCTGATTTTATTGAAAGAATATACAGCGAAAATAGAAGAGGGAGATGAAGCCATCATTATAGCCAGTGATGCCCTGTGCTCAGGGAAGGCAGAATCGTGCCATGGAGTTATGAACAATCACAAAGCCACCTAGAAGCAGCGAATGCGAGCCCCTGTGGAGGAGGAGGGTTAGAACAAAGTGGCGGGCAGGTGGGGAGGCTGGCAGAGCGTCCAAAGACCTTGCTGCCAGGCTGGGGACATGAATGGTCCCGGTGTTTAGGAACAAAGGCGCTAATGTGCTCATTCTCTTTGTGATTCTGAGTGTAAACGCCCCGGTCCCTGGAGGCCACTGGCATGACAGATGATGATGAACGGGCCAACTGGTCTCCCTGGCCCAGGCCGCGCTGACACCTGGCCAGCATCTTTATACAATGAGTGAGGTCTGGGGATAAAGCACACCTTGCTAGGCTGTGCCCATTACCAAGTAAATCGTGGCCTGTCGTGGTGGGGCAGGACACCAGAGTTCCATCCTCTGTGGCTAAATTTTTCTGTGCGTTGAATCTTGCATTGACAGGAAGCCCTCTCCCCTCTCCTTCAACCCAGCCGTTTCATCATGTGCTCAGTAACTGCTGTCTGAGTGCCAGCCACGCCGGGGGACAGAGTGGCAAGAAGTCGCAGTCCTGCCTTCTGGGGGCTCCCGTCTGCCAGGCCAGCAGGCTTTACCTCTCCTCCCTCGGCTCCCCCTCCTGAATCCACACTTCCTTTCCTATTCCCAGTGACTCATGGAGCAGGAGGGGGCCACTTACCCAGCCTCTCCTGAAAAGAACAAAATAAAAACCAAGGGTGTCCTCCATAAAAAAACCAGGTCCTCCAGAGAGGCCGGCCATCAAGCAGTCACTGAAAATATCTGACTTTTGCCACCACCAGGCGACTGAGAAAAGGGTAAAATGGGACCAATTATTAGGCCAGTGACACAGCCTAGATGCTTATGTGTCAACACAAACCTGCTCTTATTGGCAGGTCAACAGTTTTTTTCTCTGGGGATCTGAACCCCATCTGTCCTCACTCAACCTCGGGACCACCCGGGCAGCTTTTCTTTTTTTGAACAAAGAACTTGAATTTGGTTCCCAAAAATAGGGCTGTGGAATCATTGAATCTCAGCTCCCTGGATGTTTCTTACTCTTGCATTAACTTCAGGTGGAATGCTTTCAACCTCTGGGGGTGAGGTTAGCAAATGCTTAGTAAGACCCCACTTTTTACCCTGCTCTGCAATTGGCCTTTCAGGACCAAGAGGGAATGTTAAGACAGGATGCCTGCTCTGAGGAAATTATTATCTGTGAGAACAAAACAAAAATAAAATAAAAGAGAGCAAAGAGCTCAGTTCAGGATGCATTTGTGGCTCACACGTGTGTCCCAGATGTGAGCACAGACTGAGGGCAGCTGGGGGGCAATGGGGTGAGCTTGGCGTGGCCAGAGGCAGGCAGAGGGGAGAAGATGGACTTCTTAATGTGGGGCACATGTATTCTTACCCCGAAAGCTCTTTGGGGAACCCCCGAGGGGTCTCCGCACTCAGAAGCAGAAGAAAAGTTAGAGCTGACCCAAACCTGGGCTCCCACCACGAAACCACAGAGACTCCACGGGCGTTTCAGAGAGGAACCTGTCCGTTCCACCTCAGCAGAAGGGAGAGGGGTGCTTGGTTCATGTGGCTAGGGAAATCGCAGAGCTTCTCTAAACGTTTGCAAACCCCCACTCAATTCTTGCCATTCGTGGTGATAATGTCGCAGGAATGCTGAGAAGTCACACACAAATGCAACACTTACGACCGCTTAGAGACCAGTCATGCCGAGTCGGGAAACGTGGCCATGCATCTGTGCGTAGCTGACGGTGGCCCAACAGCCAGATTCCCCACGCGCCTTGGGAAGGATTTTCCCCGCCCGTGATGCCAGTCAACTAGCCAGCGCTGTCTTGGGTGCCAAGGGCTTCAGGCCATGTTTATGGTAGTCAGGGCTCAGAACCTAAGACCCTCAGAGGCTGGTCAAATTCTTAAAGACTTAGCTATGCTTTCAGCTAAGGGCATGTGCTGTGTCTTCAGACTGGTGCAGAGAGCTTCAGCGCTGGATTTTAAAAATACGATTCAAACCCGTATCGAGCATATAGTGTGCACCAGACGCCCTGCAAGACTCGGGAATACAAAGTGTATCTCCTGCTCTTAATGAGGACCTAGCTGGACAAGAAAGACATAAACAAATGAGTCCAAGGGGTGTGACAAGTACTGTAAAAGAATTACACTAAGCAGGCTAAATGTGTTACAGCCACCGCTTTTATTACTCTGAGTGCAAGTCTGGGCCAGAATGAGACTACAGACCTATGAAGCTTTCATGGACCTGTCTGACCCCAATTTTCTCCTTGATTGTAAAGTCATAATATGCTTGTATAGAACACAGGTTTTTGTTAATTGAAGTATACTTAATTTATAATGCTTCAGGTGTATAGCAAAGTGATTCATTTCTACATACACATATGTATATCTTCTCTTTCAGATTCTTTTCCATGATAGGTTATTACAAGATATTCAATATAGTTCCCTGTGCTAGACAGGAGGTCCTTGTTGTTTATTTTATATACAGTAGTTTGTATCTGTTAATTCCAAATTCCTAATTTATCCCTCCTCTCCTTTCCCCTTTGGTAACCATAAGTATGTTTTCTATGTCTGTGAGTCTATTTCTCTTTTGTAAATAAGTTCATTTGTATCATTTCTTTTAGATTCCACATATAAGTGATATCATACAATATTTATCTTTCTCTGTCTGACTTGCTTCACTTAGTATGATCATCTCTAGGTCCATCCATGTTGCTGCAAATGGCATTATTTCATTCTTTTCTTTTTCATGTCTGAGTAATACTCCATTATATATATACACATATATATGTATATCTTTTTAAATACAATGTCAACCACATCTTTTTGAATACAATGTCAACATTGAGTTTTATAATCCCCAAAGTAATCCCTTGTGTCTGTGGTCAGCCTCCTTTTAAGTAGATTCAGAAAATGAAGTGACTACCCAAGCTAAGAAGTGTCCAAATAAAATAAAATAGAACCTTGGACCACAAGCCTAGTGCTTCTCTTACTATAACCCATGGTTCTATCATAACTATAACTCCTCAATTTGTAGTTCAACCTTATTGGTGATTACATTAAATGTAAGTGGACTAAACCTGCTAATTAAAGACGAAAATGGTCAGATTGGATTTTAATTTTAAAAAGATCCAACTATCTGCTTTTATTTAAGATCAAAATAGTGAGGGTACTATGCCTACCACTTAGGACGTAAACAAGATCATTGCTCCCATCCATAATACAAAAAAAAAGAAGGAAAAAGAAAGAAAGAAAGAAAGAAAGAAAGAAAGAAAGAAAGAAAGAAAGAAAGAAAGAAAGAAAGAAAGAAAGAAAGAAAGAAGAAAGAAAGAAAGAAAGAAAGAAAGAAAGAGAGGAAGAAAGAAAGAGAGGAAGAAAGAGAGAGAGAGGAAGAAAGAGAGAGAGGAAGAAAGAGAGAGAGGAAGGAAGAGAGAGAGGAAGGAAGAGAGAGAGGAAGGAAGGAAGAAAGAAAGAAAATCTTCAAGATCATAACATTGAACGAAGGTTTCAGTGCAACCAGCTAATTCAAAACATAAGGAAAGATGGGAACTAGAGGAGAGACGGATGGAAACACCTGCTTCCTGGAGCAGATATTCCGTCGGATCTGCCAGTAAGAGAAACTCAGCCACCGCCCACTTTTTGACCTTTTCTGGTCAGCCTCGGAACTGTCATGGTGCCTGTGGGTGTGCCACTCAGCATGGTATTGTATTACAGTCAGCCTATAGTGAGGTTTAAGGTCTAAGGGAAGCCAAATCTCCCTCCATCTTGAGCCTCAAGTTCTAGTGGGAGTTGAATTCTCCACCGTCTTGGTGCTAATTGCTGCATCATTCCTTTAATGTTTGTGCCCTGCCCTCTTCCTTCCTGTCTCACTCTCACTCGACTAGCAAAAAAAAAAAAGGGGGGGGGCGTTTTGAACCAAAAATTCTATTAACATTTCCAACTGCCAAATGTTAGGAGTTCAATAATTAATCTATATTTTTAGGATAATTTCTTCGCCGTGTTCCCTATTTCTTTTTAGGCTTTTATTCCAAGCAAATCTTAATTTTCGGAAGCGGAATCTTTGTAATTATTTAATCATACGAATCAAGCATGTAAACTAGAGATGCCAGTCTCTTCTTTGGCTTCTGTGGGGCTGACTTGCTGATTCTCCGGTGTCATCTCACATGGAGCTTTGCTCAGCGTCCTGCAATTCCTCAAAAGTGCTGATATCTTCCCAGCCCAGAGCCATCACATGAGTTCTTCTCTCAGGAACATTCCTGTCTTAAATCTTCATCTAACTGGCTCCTCTTCCATCATCTCTCAGGCCATCATTAAATGCTGCCTTCACGCCATCCAATTAAAGCTGTTCTGTCTCCCAGCATTTGTATCTGTCCATTCAGTCACTATGACAGAATGCAGCCTGTTTCAGAAGGGCAGCTGAAACAACACGCATTTATTCCTCACAGTTCTGGAGGCTAGAAGTCCAAGATCAAGGTGCTGGCAGATTTCGTGTCTGGCGAGCCCTGCTTCCAGATTCATTGAGGACCATCTTCTAGCTGTGTCCTCAGGTGATGGCATGGACAAGGGAGCCCTCTGGGCTCTCGTTCACACAGCAATAATCTTAGTCACAAAGGCTCCATCCTCAACCCCAACATGTTCCAAAGTCCCCGCCTCCAAATTCTATCACAGTGGGAATTGGGGTTCAACACGTGAATTTGGGGGGAACACAAACATTCAGTTGAGAGCAGCACATGATTCTTTTTGTTCATAGACTACATTTCAACTCAAAATGATACATTTGCTTTGTGTTTACTTGATGAATGTCTTTCCCAGTAGACTGAAAACCGTGAAGTCAAGTATCTTTTTTTTTTCTTTTTTCTTTTTTTTTGGTACATTGGTTTTTCTTTTTGTTGTTTTGTTTTTAAATCACCCAGTGCTTAATACATTGCCTACCATGTAGGTGACAGGCAATCAAATCTTTTTGATACATTTATGAAATGAGTAGTTAAAAGGGAAAAGTCTCCAAATCATGAAACTCATTAAAAACAAAACAAAATAAAGGAAGAAGGAAGAGAAAGAGGGAATGAAGGAAAGGAGGATGGAGGTGGAGGGAGAGAAAAGGAAACCGTGGACGGTGATGTATTCTGTATGAGCCTTCGTTCTCCTTCCATGGGTGGTTCTAAGCTTGGCTGCTGCCAGAGTGTCTGGAGAGCTTTACAATTTACTGATGTCTGGGGGCAGTTCTCTGTTGTCCTCGTTTGGATGACCTTTGGTGTGGCCCAGACCCTGGGGACTCGTAGAAGCAGCTCAGGTGATTCTCAGCCAAGTCAGACCCACAAGCTGAAACCCCAGGAATGGCTCCTGGTTGTGACATGGAAAGAAACCAAGGTGCTGGTCACCGGTAGCTGTGCTGGTCTAGAGCTGGTCCCTCCCCTGGGGACGCTGGTTCAGGGCACAGACAGCGGAGCCATTGGACCATCGCTTCAGTTCCATCCGAGCACAGATTAGGCCAGACCCGCGGGCCTGGGAGCCCCGGCTGGTGCCGCACAGCCTGCAGAGGGCAGCGTTGCTGTCAGGATGACGGCGCTGGCCGCGCTCTGCAGGGGGCGTCCGCCTGGAGGACTCTGGAGGTCGGGAGAGGCAGGTGGGGAGGGTGGGGAGCAGGGCGCTGCTCCATGGCCTCTTACAAAGTTCTGGGAAAAGTTCAGACCATCTCCCCAGAGCAGGGCTACCCGACTCCGTGGGGAGGAGGGCGGAAGGCCGACAGCAGCTGACAGGATGGAGGAGCCATGGGCCGGGGAGGCAACGGGGGAGGGGGTTGGGGGAGCTCCCGGGAGGCCAAGGCCCTGGGCTGAGGCTTTCCAAGTTAGCCCCTGAGATGGGTCCTCTCACCAGGAAACAGCTCCTGGATTCATGACAAGTGGGAGTGACAAGAGGGAATGTCATTGACTCGAACTGAGTGACATCAAGTTTGCATGTTTTAGGATTCCCTGATCTGCCTCAGATGACTTAAAGCAGGGGATCCTCCGTGCAGGAAGACCGCACAGGGCATTTCTAAGATGTTTTGTAAGGCGCTGGGATGTCACCTTTCCAGTCGTCATATTCTCAGCAACCTGACTTCGAATGTTGCAGGGGCTTAAATTCCCCTGCATCCGTGAACTCATTAAATGCCGTATGAGGAAGTTCAACAACATAAACCACTCCTGTCGGTCTCCTGGTAGGTTTCTGACTGGCCTCCTTAATTTCACATAGATCCTCATATTTCAAAAACCTGACATCCAGGTGAACCCAAGGCGAGCAGGTGTTTATTAACTGTACGACTACAGGTCAGTTTCTTTAGTTACTGAGGATCAGTTTGATCTGCAATGAACTGAAAATAAAAACGTACTGTATACATAAGCCAGTGCTGTCTAATAGAACTTTCTGTGATGCAGGTAATGTTTTATCTCTATGCTATCCAAAATGGCAGCCATAAGTCCCCTGTGGCCACAGAGTGGTTGAAATGTGGCTGGTGTGACTCAGGAACTGGTTTCTAACTGTACTTATTTTTAATTGAAATAGTTCCATGAGGCTAGTGGCTACCCTATTGGACAGAGCAGAAGCTAAGTGATGGGTATGTGCAGAAGTGTCATGCATGTAACAGACCCACAGGAAATTGCTTTCCCCCAACAGCAATCCACCCTCATGGACATGACCAGGACCCTCTGTTGAACTTAATGCATTGAGGGAATTCAGTCATAAAAAATAAGGCCCAGTGATACTATAGAAGAGAATCTTTACTTTCAACGTCTGTGAGTCTCATGGACAGCACACATTTATTCCCTCAATTATACACCCATCCCATTAAATGCTTGAGGAGAGTCTATCCCGTGGGGAATGAGGAGACTGTGAGGGGCACCTGCATTTCTGAAGGAGACAATGAATCCTAAACTCTAACTGCTCTGCTCCTCAGTGGTATTTCTTTAAAGAGCACCAAATCCCCCTGAGATGGGCTCCCAAGTTAGTTCCAACGTTAGAACTATTCTTTTTCTTTGCTGATGCAAGTTAGGAG
Source organism: Camelus ferus (assembly GCF_009834535.1). Lineage (NCBI taxonomy): Eukaryota > Metazoa > Chordata > Mammalia > Artiodactyla > Camelidae > Camelus > Camelus ferus. Next base: position 4,808,600 of record NC_045710.1, read on the forward strand.
TGAAAAAGTAATAATGATAGATCCCTTTTACAGGCTATAAAGGAAAGCTGTGAAGCCCATTTTTGATACTTTAAATTTAATTGTTTTAAGCAAAACACAGATAGATACACACACACACACACACACACACACACACACACTCACACACGAACACTGGCCAGCAATTCAGCACCCTAAGTGATCACCAACTGGAAATGGAAACACAAGTTAGGAGTGAGATTTACCATGCCCAGCTCTCCATGCTGATTGGAAACTCTGGATAACATCAAAAGATGGAGGAAATTTAGTCTTGATGAAGCATGAATGATTAAGATCAGGCATGCACCAGAGAGGAAGGGGATTCCAAAGAATAAAATTAATTTGCAAACATAAGGGGCCAGAACTATTGTGGCCCACGTTTATTTCCAGCTATGGCATGGGGAATGTTTGTCTGGCATCTGTCAGCAAATGGTGAAGTTCATTTTTCTGACTGTCTCTGTACGAATTTCCAACTAACCTTGGTAACCTAGAATTCCAAGGCATAAAGACACAAGAATTATAAAACTTGTGGACAACTGAGGCCAAGACAGAAACTGTGCTTTGCAATATAGACTAAAAAGTCCATTTTCCTAAACATAAGACCCATCTAATGCCATTAGTCATTAAAAAGCAGACAGCTCACACTCCGAACGCAATTTCTTGCAGGCCTCTTTACTTTTATCTCTGCTTGCCCCCAAACACACACACACGCACACACACACACACACATACACACTCACAGTGGCACAGCTACGTATGTAGGTGATTTTAAGTTCAAGTGATTATTAAGCGGAGGTCTGAAGGAAGAACAGTGTCATGACCTGCTCCAAGGCAGGACGGTCTCAGGCCTTGAACCTGACTGCAGGGAGAGAGAAATAGATGCGTGCAGACCGATGAGGACTAGCTCAGGTTGACTGAGAGCTAAGTGATGAGATCTGCCTCCTGTTCTGCATCCCCACCTCTGGTCGCAGTCTGAGGACGCACCCTGGGGAGATCTGCACCCTGCAGTCAGCGCCCAGGGGGAGCCAAAAAGGACCCGCAGAGTGGGGGCTCCTGGACACATGAGGCTGGCGGTGGGGCCACCGTGCCCATGCTTTGAACACGTCTGTGATGGAGGAAGGAGAGGACCACAGCCTGGTGCTCCCCTGAGAACACCCCTGTGCTCCTGCAGTAAGTCTGCCCATTCACGGGGGAGAAGGATTTCAAGACAAAGACTATTGGGTTGTCTGTGCCCTAGAATTACCTTGGGGCCAAGGTCCCTGCGCGAGGCCCCCCTCCCCAAGTATGAGAAGTGAGAGAGATGGCTTGTGGCTTTTGAATGTGAAATTTCCAACCTGAGTCTGTGCTGTGCTGTGCTCCAATTCTGGGTGGGGTGCCTGGATGACAAATTTCCTAGGAGGAGTTGGGGCAGCAAAGACCCCTCAAAACCCCAGCACAATGTCAAAGGGGAGAGAGTCATACACCACAGTCTGTTCCTCTGATTTCTTACTTTCCTGACTGCCAGGGTCAGCCACACATTCTCAGACATTCAGATCATGTCAGAGTTGATTCTGCATCTCTCACTTAGGTTTATGTCTGGTTTTCAGATCACAGCTTCTAAGATCTTATTAACAATCCTCTTTAAAGAAAGGGAAGGGGCAGAGATATGAGAAAGGCCAAAATCCTCACAACATCCTAAAGGCTACACATTTTCCAACCCACAATCTATGTTGCAAAAACATTCAGCTCAGTCAAGTTGTACTGCAATTTAAAAGCAATTATTTCCCTTTGCCAAAGCACCCAGAGGCTAAAGGGTGAAAATTAAAAATTTACCAATTTTAGAGATAATGAGGTGTGCATAATAAATGAATAGGCTACATTTCCATGTGTAAAGGCATTTAGACACATTAACTGGTTTTGTTAATGACATATTTGGGACAGATAAGTGAACAACTTACCTACAGTTCATTTCAAACTTGACTGATAGTATTTTTACCTTCCGAATTGAAGGCATGCAGTTAACATATCACCGTCAGATGCTCTCCATCCTCTGCAAGATGTCTGTCAAAGTATCTGCAAGGGCACCTTCCAGTGCAATGGATGTGCCCCCGTGCGTCCGCGGGAGCCAGGGGCCAGTTCTTCCAACGATTAGCATCTTTGTTGGCCTCTGATTGTCAGGAGGAGCCTAGGGCCTGTCCCATGTGTTTGTCACACTGTGTGATGGGGTTCGTCTGGATTTACAGTTGTGCCTTTTCTTCAACAAATGCAGAGGTCAAGGCCTCCTGAGCCTCTCAGATGGCTTGGTGGCTGGGTCTGCAGGCGCCCGAAGGAGACTGGAGGGTCAGAGCCCAGAGACCCCAAGGGGTGAACATTTTTGGAGCATCAGAACAGCCACACTGGTGAAGACCGAACAACCTGACAGGCTGCAGCCAAACCAGTTACAAAGAAAATTAAAAAGGAAGGAGGAGAATCATATGGGAAGAAAACATGGATTTTAAGCATGTCATTCTGCCTTATTTTCAAATCTAGAGCTGATCCTGGTCCCCTCCCCCACCCCAGAAGAGCGTAATTGAGTGTCTGGACCAGACCGCTGCATTTTTAGTCAAGATCCATGTATCCAGCTACCTCAGCGCCTTCAAATAATTTTGGAAATAAATTTTAAAAAACCAAGGCTCCACATATGATGCCAATGGCTCTTGGAAAATTCATGCATGAAGCTTGAGGGGCAAGTAGGGTGGGAGGGTGCATTTCCTTTTCCTTCCTGGAGCACAACCAGTTTGTTATCAATTAATACAAAATATATCCCATCTCCCAAAACTGCCTTCAGCCCTCTTATAGATTAGTTCATCTTAGTGAACTTTTACTGAAAATGTCAATAAATGTCAGTAAAATAATTTTTCTAATTAATTACTAAATAACTTCTAATCCAAATTCCAATTGACATATTTTGTGCATTAACAAAATGATTCTGAAATTCATTTTGAAGAATATCTAAAGATAACTTTAAATATTTTTAAATAGAAAAGATTAATGGAGAAATGTTATCTAACTAAATTGTAAAACTTGTTTTAAACCCGATTTGAAAAAAAAAAATTGTAGTGTCAGGGTCAGAAGAATTGACAGATGAATACACACAAGGGAGAAGACAGTGAGAGAAGACAGAAACATCACAAACCAGAAAGGAAAGACGGGTTATCAGTGTGACTAGTGTTTATTTGATTAACAACTAAAATTAAATAAGAACTTTACTTTCCATCATCCACCAAAGATGCACTCTGCATTTATCAGAGAGAGAACTACTTTTAAAAGAAATCACTAAAAGGAAACTATACATGAATCTTCAATTGATCTTTATAGGAGATAACTTCCTAAGCATTTAAATAATAAAAAAAGAAAATCATTGCTAAGTTTGAATGATGCAACAGATAATGTAATGACCACATTATAAGGCAAATAACAAGGTAAAGGAGCTGGAAATATATTCACAATTAGTATGATAAAAGATCAATATTCTTAATATGTAAAGGGCACTTACTTATTCATCAAGAATAAAACCTGAAAGCATTCAAATTGTTTTTACATATGAAAATGACTATACACAAAGTTCACAGAATCAGTACAAATGGTTAACACTTTTGAAAATAGGTCCCACCAACTGACAAACTAAGATGCCATGTTTTACCCACCAGGGAGCTAAGGATTTGTGGATAACACTTCACAGTGCTGCAAGCATATGGCGGAAAGGGTGCACATATATTATCCTTAAAGAGAAAAGTGTGGAAATATATATCAAGAATGTTTAAAAGAACCTAGAATTAAAAGAAACAATCCTAACCAAACAGGGATTCTAAGCTGTATGTACAGGCATGCTCCCCACGGCTATGACTTGTCATTGCAAACCCAGGCAGTGGTTAATGCCTTAATAGTCCTGAAAACCAGGGCCAATGACCCGCTTTGGGTCTCACTTATGTATGTCCTTGTAACAAAGCCTGGCTTAGTGGGTGTTCAACCCATCACTGTTTCTTGCCATCTTTTGTTTTCCCAGCAAGATGCTGGCAGCAAATTCTCGCTCCCCGTTCATGTGGCTCTTCCTGCCAAGAAACCCTGATCCGAGGGGCCCTCTCAGCTCCTCAGGCCCTGGGAGCAGCTGGCCGCCAAATATTGACAACTCTGAAAGTTTGCACACTGGAATGAGCATGTGAGCCAAAAATTCACTTATTGCAATGGTGCCCTCGAGATGGTAGATACTGAGGAACATTATTTGTTACAAAGAATATTTACACTCACAGTGACTTATATGCAATTGCCAGTACACGTGGGAAAACAGCTTGGGTGGATGACATGTGTTTGCGTTCAAGAAACTTGAAGATTCAGGAGACAGATAAATAAACGATAGACAGACAGACAGAAAGACAGACAGACAGACATAATAGATATATAAACACGTACGTAATAGAGAAATTAGAAAATGAGGGCAATTGTTCACATTATAAGAGAATTCATGAAAGAAGCAGGTCGACCTTAAGACTCCCAGCCCATTGATAGAAGTTAAAAATGTAATTAATTGGGCTTTTAGAAGTACAAGTTAGAGTCAGTATTTCAGGGGCACATATATTTCATCACCTGAGGCACACGTGGAAAATAATTCTTGTTTATTTACACTGAAAATCATAGTTATCAATGCCTTCTGACCTTCCAACACGAATTCCGAAGCACCCGCACACGGCGGGAAATGGCTCGGGAGCGTGAGCACAGAGAACGTGCGCACAGACGGGTCCCTCAGGGAGGTGAACCTGTTTCTTAATTCCTTCGCTTATTGAATAGCTTAAAAATTAGCACACGCATTTCCAAAGTGCTTAAGGGACCTCAACACAACAATGGCTCAAAAAACTTGGCCAAGTCCAATGTAGTAATTTGAAGGCCATGTCCGTTTAAAAAGAATTCACATATTTTAGTATCTGCAATAGTTAGTGCTTGAGTTGGGAATTTGCAGATGCACACTGCTGTATATAAAATAGATAAACAGCAAGGTCCTACTGTACAGCACAGGGAACTATATTCAATATCTTGTAATAGCTTATAATGGAAAAGAATATGAAAAGGAAATATATATACGTATAACTGAATCACTATGCTGTCCACCAGAAATTAACACAACATGGTAAACTGACTCGACTTCAATAAAAAAAAATTAATTAAAAAAGACAAATAAATTAATAAAAAGAATTCAGACAGAATTTAGTTTGAATCAAAATTTTAATGAAACAGCTGATTATTGGCCTGGAAATAATTATTTGGTTGGACGAATACTTCTTAATCTTAAAACCTATAGGAACTCCCGTGTCTGCCCAAACCCCTAGGTGTCAGTGACCGGAACTGTCCATCAGTATATTCACTTTTCAGAATGGAGACTGGTTAAAAGCTTGTTACATCAGCACTTTTTAAAACTTCTCATCTCAGCATGTTAGCACTTTCTTGTGCGTCTTTGAGAAAATTTGTATTAACGAACGAAAATGTTTAATCCCTGAAATAATGTCATCTTAACCACACTGACATCTTTGATCCCGAATCTCTAGCCACTAAAGCCAAGTCATGTCCACGAGGGAACCACAGCCACAAGCACTGTTTCTTCCCCTTAAACTCAACTTAGTGTTTTTATTCCTTTTGGCTTTGTCTCAGACTGTCCTACAAATCAACATTCCCTGCTTCTCAGCAACAAGATGAGGTAAGCCACTCCTTTTCCAAATTACAGAGATCCAGGGACGCAAAGGTTGAGAGTAAATAAGACAAGGCTATAATAAGTCCAGAGGCGAACACTCCTTGCTCCAGCTCTAGCCCAGCAGTAAACACACGCTCACAACGTTTCTCCTTTGTAGATTCTGAACAAGTTTCATGAGCCAGTATCTCAAACATCTGCCTTCATTATAATTATATTTCTATTTCAGCTGCACCAAGCTATTTACAGACGAGCCTGTTCATAAAGAGCTTTATAATTAAGCAAACAGAAATATCTTTTTATAGGATGCAGATCTAGGGGTGATAATCACACACAAAATACACAGCAACAGTTGCAAATAGAGTGTTTAACGCTAGTTATATAGTTAGTGATGTGCTCAATAAAGCTTGACATGCCTTTGTTCCTAAATACGAGAAAATATGGTCTTTGCTACACAGCAGTGTAAACTGTCTTCTTCTCTTATTTTTTTTTTTAAAGCAAAGGCCGTATTTTTCAGGGTGGGTTCTTAAAATGTGTCTGTGTGTGTGTGTGTGCATGTGCGTGTGTGTTTTATTTAACAATAGAGTTAGAAAAGACACACACATATTCTCCGGCTTAGAAGGGTTTGAGAACTTGGAGAAAGAGAACTGATTCTGAATATAAGTAATAATGTACGGACACAGAGTGTGACAGATTAAATTAGTGGATAGTAGGTATTATGGGATGGTCCTATAGAAGTAGCTACCAGACAAAAAAATAAAATAAAATAAAACACAACAAAATAAAATAAAATACTAACCACAGGATAAAAGAAATTTCTCGCGTTTCAGTTAAAGCCTACCCAAGTGCTCGAGAGTTCCCCAGGAGGGCCGTAATCTGCTCATACACATCTCAGCAACTCTCAACCCACCCCTACCCTGTGTGCTTTGAAGCTGTTATTTGCTGAAAATATTTGCTTTCTCATTCTGTAGACTTTCTTGGGCCTCCAGAAGTCACGCGATCTCAAAGACTTTGGACAGAAAATACAACCATCGTTTGCTAAGAGTCAGCCTTGGCATATGTGTTCAACACTATGTTCTGAAAGATGTTCGTCCAGCTCTCGCACAGCTCCTGAGAGTGTACAATAGCGAAATTAATGCTTTAGAAAATGATTTGATGCACGCACATGCACACGCACACGCACACAGTCTTAAAATGGTAATGTGATTTGACTTGGTAATTCCACTTGTATGAATATATATGAAAAATGAAGCCCAAAAAACATGGATAAAATAGCTTTTATGGAGCAATATATTTATCATATTGTTTGCTATTGTTATGAAATAAAAACAGAATGTTCACTCATGTCCAATGGTAGGTGAATGGAGAAATTCAGACAGAAATTAGTTTGAATCTGTTTGAACATTTGACTAATTTGAAACTTAATTTATGGTAATACACCCAATGGAATGTCTTGCAGTCTAATAAGCTATTTTTCCAAACTCTTATCATGATTTGGAGGGATGTTTACTATATAGTATTAAAGGACGAAAATAGGATAAATTACACAACATAGTCTCAACTATGTACAAATGAAAGTACCAAAAAATGAGAGGAAATTTATCAAGATGGTAACAGTGGTTAGACAAGGGAAATAGGTTATAGATCGATTTTATTCCACTCTTTTCAATGAGGTATATTTTCCAAATTTCATATAGTAAGTAGCTACTAATTTCAGGTTTAATAAAGACTCTTTTGAAAAGATGACCAATCTCGACCTGCATAATAATAATGAAATTTAAAGTTGATTAGCTGTGTTTTAGAAGGCTTACATCAGCTTTTCACACAATTGACTAGAGTAACCAAACATTTTCCATTTATGAAATGCAGCTGTGTCTCCGGTCCACTCTGTACCCAGTCTTTCAGAAAAGGGTTGAGAGCATGTGTCACAGAGACAGCAAGATTTGTTCTTTAAGAAAAGAAAAAGAGACCATTGCTAGAAAAGCCACGGGCTCTGGGTATGTAAGATGTGACATGTGAACATACTTTATCTGTTCATTTGCTTCACGTCTCCTGTTCTGTGTATACGTGTGCATGTGTCTTTCCCCTGCCCTCCCCCCGATTTTCCTTCAAGCCTCTACATCTCCTTAGTCACCCTACAACTCTTGCCTTCCTCTCTTCACAGTCCATAAGGAAGGAGGAAGAGCTGACATGTATTGAGTTTGAGCAACAGGCCAGGTGGTTTACAATTTTGTGAAATCGTTTCATCTTCCCACTGTCCATGAGAAGGGATTCTTTTGACCTCATTTTAAAGGTGAACAAAGGCTCAGGGACTTTTCCCCAAGCCTTCTGGTCAGTGGAAGTAAAGTGGGAGTTCAAATTTCTCGTCTGTCTGGCTCTAAATCTCTGCTGAATCCATTCCTCGCCCACGGTGTTGGATGTTCTCTCTTTGATATTAGACTCCAAAGACCCATTACAGGAGGACTTTGATGGGACTCTCAGAAATTAGAGTGTGAGTCCCAGGTCCGTGTACAACCCAAAGTTACCTGTTACCCATAAATTTACTCAATTCACAAGATAACTTACAAGATTAAACATAATATTAAGTAGGAGAAGAAAGAAAGAAAATGATATCAAAACAGTTCAAAGGAGCCAATTGAAGTTACATGACATCAGATTGACCTGGACATTGGGTGAGTCTTCCCTAAGCTCTCCAGTCACTATGTGAGGAGCTGCTTTCTTTGAATTCTATTCAACTTGCTTACTTTTTCTCTGAAGATGTGTTTTCTGGTTATTTGGTGTCCTGAATTTGATAGCGTCATTGATGTTCAAGTTGACTGTCTCTTGTAATGCTGTGGACCTAGAGCGCGTGCCCTGGACTTCCAGATGGAAGACCTGTCCCTAGGGATTAGGCCTCGTCATTCTATCTGACCTCCGGGTCCTCTCCCATGTTCATGCATGCATACACTCTGTCCCGGATTCGAATAGAGATGGCTCTTTCTCCAGCATTTTCAAGATATTCTTGCTGCCTGTATTCTTCTCCACAAAAACAGATTCCACATAGCCCTATCTCAAGAAACGAAAAAAGGGAAAAAGGATTTTTGCTCACTCAGACTCTCCTCCCATCTGCCATCCTGGTCCCTTCCATTGCTAGATGGTTTAACATCCTTTACCAAAGCCCTGCTCTGCCCTCACCTTCTCACTTCTCCTAAAGCTGTATCCATCACCTCGATGTGACTGGCTGAAAAAGGAAATTGTGTTTTCCCTGACCTTCCTGTCCACCACTTCAACCTTGAATTTCTAGACTCTGATTTGTTTTAATCACTAACTCTCCCTAGCAACTCAAATTCAAGCAGTATGAAATCCTACTCATCCTTGTCTTCCTTAAACTGGCTCTGTCTACAGATTCTTTTCTGGTCAATGGAATGTCCAGCCATGGGGACTCACACTTGAGGATGATTTCTGAATCCTTTCACGCTGGGATTTCTCCCGTTCAACCAGCCATTTCATCTTCGCCCACAACGCTCATAGCAAACCAACTCTGCAACCCCTTCAAAGCCAAGTTGCTCACATTCCCAGTTATGAGACACTTTTTGGCACATATCTGAAACTGCCAATAGTTGGAGGGCTCTGGGTACTGTCCCCCTCAGAATCTCAGGTACTATGTCATCACTAAAAGAAATCTCAGCTGAATTCTGACACACATCCACTACTTACTAGTCAACAGGCAAAAACTGCATCCAATAACCTCCTGCTGGATGGAAGTCCAGCTCCCCGTGCTTTCCAGTACTCTTGAGTGTTTTGCATGAAATATCCACTCAGTGCTGATGTGACAGTATTCTAGCAGCATCGTTCAGCTGACCTAGTTTAAGTCAAGTGACAAAAAATCAACTAAACACAGACGGGCTTGGAATCCTTAGCCTAAGAGTCTATTACAATGCATGTTGGAAATTAGACTTTCTGGATTTTTATACCTTGGTCACACAAGGGCACAATTGACTGTATAATATATCTAGCCAGACCATATGTGTTTCTCCATCAGTTTTATTTAGTTAGTATTTTAGTTGCATTTTAGTTTAAGCATCAGTAATCCTACCACCTTAAAAAAAAGGTGAGGGTAGGGGCTGCTGAGATCTTGACAGCAAGCCTCATGAATGGTCTTTCTAGTCCTTCCATTCTAAATCTTCACCAGGGTGGCGGAATTCTGTGCCCAATATTCTTTTTTTCCCTGCTTAGATTCTTCTGTTGTATCTACGTGTGTTCCTTAAAAAAGTGTATATGCATATTTTTATTGTGATTATTTTTAACTTAAGATTACATTGTATATATTCTTTACCACTCTTTTCACCTATAATATCTTAATATACACTCACATTTTTGCATGTAGCTGTGGTTGCTTTGACCATTTTATGTCTATTTATTCATCCACTTTCCAGTTGATGGATGTGGAGATTATTTCCAGATTTGGGGTTTTTTTTTGTTGTTGTTGTTCTTTTGAACAATTCTGCTGTAAACGATTTTGTACAGGTCTCTTTTGGGGGAGGCAGTAATTAGAGTGATTTATTTACTTATTTATTTCAGTGGAAGTACTGGGGATTGAACCCAGGACCTGGTATGTGCTAAGCATGCATTCTACCACTGAGCTGTACCTTCACCCCAACAAGCCTCTTGTCATTCATATACAAAAGCTTATCCTGAGCGTAAATTGAGTTGGGGAATTACAGGGTCAATAGGGTAAATGAACGTTGAGAATATGCCAAACTCTCCTCCACCATGGTTTCAGCAATGGACCTCCCACCAGCAGTGTAAAAGGGACCCTCTGTGATACGTGTCTCTCCAGCAATTATTTTTAATTGGTATTTAAGATAATAAAAATTTTAATTATCATCAACTGAATGGTATAGAAGTGTTATCTCGGTGTGGTCTTGATTCACATTACCACGATCACATAATAATTAAGTATTTATTGGCTAGAAAACGTGTTTATCTTTTGACCATGTTTCAATCAAGAGAGGTTCTTAATAAGTTTAGAGTTTTTTAATGTGTTCTTGACATGAGTCGACATATCTTAACCACCATTCATTTCAGCAATGAAAAACTAGCCAACTTTTAATAAAATATGTCATTTAACAAATCATTCGATTATAATGGAAGTTGGCAGAAGGGTGTAACAGTAACCTTCACTATAATACTTGTCCTCAATTAGTACATATAAATGTTAATGAATTTCCCCTTGGAGTATAATTTAAAGTTTGCATATTTGTGTGTTTACCTACATACATAGACATACACCCATGCACACACACACAACACACTGCCTAAAATGAATAACAGTGTAATGTTCATCTTTTCCAACCCATGGCCACCATCTTGTTTCCCCTCAGCAAGACCTTGTAGCCCCTTCCAAGGTCCCTGTGTCCAGTCTCTCCTCTTCATGTGGCCTGTATACTGACCTCAGACTCCTCTCCCAGGACATCAGTTTTGCTCACTCTCATAATTAGAGCAACGCTTACACCCTTCATTGCCTAGCACACAAAGCAAAAATTCCTAACCCGGCACCTCAGTCGCACATGACCTAAGCTGTCTTCCCAGGCAAACCTGCCCCTGTTTTCCCAAACCACTGGGGCGAAAGGGCCTCCATCCCAATTCTAGCATTTGGCAGCTGTGTGACACACAGAGGAAGTCACTGAACCCAAAGAACCCCCAATCACAGTGCCTAACTCATGGGTTCACAGGGTCAACGTGGGGGTGAGGTGAAGTAATACTTTGTCAACATTTAGTATAATGTCTGCAAAGTAAGCAATCGCTGAGCGTTTGTAGTCATTTACGTGCCTAGTTTTGTTGTAATTCTTATCTTATTATAGCCAAACTGTCCATCTTGTTAACCCCTCCGCATCAGTGGAGTGATTCATCTGCCCACACTCCCTGCATCCTTACCAAGGTGTCTTCCTCAGCTGCACGTATGATGACGTGGAACGCTGTCATCTTCAGAACTTCTAAGCACGTGGTAACACTTCTTCTACAATGTGTCTGCCTGGCAGTTCCTTGTACAAATACATGTCCATCATTCGTGTGCTGCTTGAGGGGAGGACTATTCTGTTCCTCGCCTTTTTTCCAGCATCTAGTGCCCAGCCCAGAACGAAACAGATGGTCCAAAAATGTATGTCATTTGAATGCTTTATTCCTCTTCTTTCCTCTTTCCCTCTTTTTTGCATTCCTTAAAAAAAAAAAAAAACCCACATGTAAAGCCCTTATTAAAAAAGTTATTTTGTGGGGGGAAGGATATAGCTCAGTGGTAGAGCGCATGCTTAGCATGCACGAGGTCCTAGGTTCAATCCCCAGCACCTCTGTTTAAAAAAATAATAATAATAAAATAAATAAATAAATCTAATTACCCTCCCCCCAAAAAAAAACTTTAAAAAGGTTATTTTTACTTGCAACCCTTTTAAAACCATCACTCACGACACCCAGTCTACTTGGCTACTTGTCCCATTTCACCCTCCCAGTAACCCTGTGCACCTCTCTCCTTCCCTGCGTCTCTCTGTTTTCCCGAACCAATCAAGGTGCAGAGCCCTTGAGAGCTTAGTTCTTATTCTGCCTGGCTGCATTTCTGGAGAGGATGTTCCCAGCCATCGTGTTCTCTTCCTCTAAAACTGCAGGGAGGAGAAACGATTGGAGCAGATAACCCCTCGGTACTCTGGTCCCCAGGGTCAGAGCTGCGGTGGGGAGGGGAGGAGTGAAGCGTGGGATCCCAGCACATCAACATACATGCCTTTGTTGTTGTTTGTAACATCATCATGCCTGGGATTATGCCTGGGGAGAGATCACATTCATAAAACAAACTGTTCTGCGAGTCTAACTTTAACATCTTGAAGCATTACTTCTCCCATCACTCTCCCCCTGGCCTGAGTCAAGTCCCGTAATGCAAAGTGTCACGTTCTGTCTCATGTCACTCACAATCACAATCACTAGATTATTTGATTAATTTCATAAGATAGCTCAGTCAATTCAATGAGCAGTGCTCGTGTTCAAGGTCCAGTGTACAACCCAGAGCTGACAGCTTTCTGCAATGTATGCTCAGACATCATGGAGCGAGATGCTCCATCCAGGGTGGGAAGGGGATCCCTCAGGATCTCAGCGGCACGCTCTATTTACTCTTAGATGTCAAATGACACGTTTCAGAGGGGAAAAAAATCAGTCATTGCCTATTATTTATTTATGAAAACCTATTATGCTAAGGGTAAAAAGAGGAAGCAGGATGATGTAAAAGAGGGTACCTGTATGTAAATGATGCTATGATCACGCGCACAATCATATTCTTGGAGCTCATTACTCAGAAGATCCAGCCGACCTCTGCTCCGTGACTGCGGGTCAGGATCCAGTGCAGAAAACAGAAACTACTCCAGGTTGTTGGAAGACAAAAATACTTACTACAATGAATTGGGTGCTCACAAAAATCACAGAGCAGACTAGAGGACTGGAGGTGGGAGAGCTGCCTTCCAAATTCCACCCAGCTCCTTCTGATGGTGGGGGAGACATTCTCATTCAAAACCCTAGTGGCTGAGAAGCACAAGCTTTAGCTTTCCCACCTCTCCAGGCAGAAAGGCGAATGCGGGTTGCGGGAGCCCCTCCAGTGTGGGGTACAAATGAGTTGCTGGAATATCGTCTAGAGCCAGTTTTAAGCTCAGAACACTTGTCCTTGAGCAAGTCGGTCACTGTCTCTGAGCCTAGGCTTTAACCCCAGCAGGATGAAGACAGTCCTGTCCTTGTCACACTGTTGTGAGGACGGAGTACGATGCACAGGAAGGCAGAGCCGGTGCAAGGAACGCAGGGGGAGCTTGACGGACCGAAGCTGCCGCTGCCCTCACTCAGGATTGAAACTGCAGAGATGTCAGCAGGCAAACGATTGTTTTCCCAGCTCAAACGTGACTGTGAAGACAAACCTTACGTACCAACTATATGCTTGGATTTTTTCATGACGCACCCTGGTAAATGGTCACAACAACCCCAAGGGGTCCACGTCTGCATTCTGCGACTGAAGACCAGAGGACCAGAGAGAATGTGTAACTGACAGAACCTGGAACAAGACCCTCACCTCCCTCCCTCTTCTCCCCGCCACACACACAGCAGCTGAGTAAAGTCCCATGTCCTTTCTCGGATGCCACCCTGGAAGGACTAACACTGATGTCAGAATCTCTCACTCAGGTCACTGTTCATTACTTGCACGGATGGGGAAAGTGTGGACCTTATCCATCAGTCTTTCTGCAGCGTGACAGACGTCCACCTAACTCTCCACTCATCACCTCTTCGTGACGATGTAAAATTTCCTATCCCGTCATCTGCATTGACAGACAAATCCTAGCAACGTCATTTCTGCCCCCTCCCCGAGCCTTCCAGTTAGGGGGAGCTCATTCATTCATTGGCACATCACCTTATCTTTGTGGCTAATGGGCTAGGCTTCCTGATGGAGATTCAGAGATGAGTCAGGCCCAGACCCTCCCCTCAGAAGTACACAGTCCTGTGAGGGAGACTATGTGCACCCAAGCTTGACATCTGAAAAGCTGGCAGGAACTCTGGAGGGCAGGATTAAGTCTACACTCATAAATAAGCAATGAAAAATTACAACCACATAGTAATTTCTGTTTTGATGTTTGTATAATGACATGAAACAGGGAACTTACAAGCTACGTGAAGAAAAAGGATACTAAATTGTAGATAAAGAAGGATGTAGATAAATGTGCACTGAGGAAGATTTAATTAAACTAAATCAAAATGTAGTCATGCTTGGATGGTATAATCCATTTTTTCTACACTTCTATGTTTAATAAATTTTCAACTATGACCATGCTTTGTTTTTATAATCAAGAGAAAAGAATCTTTATTTTTTAAGAGATTTTTCTTCTTGGTGTGATAGTCAAAAAAGAATGGTAGAAATTAAGAGATGCTAGTTTTATAGATAAGAAACAAGGAAACAGTTTTGGGGGTGTATTTCAAAATTGACATAAGAAAGCTTCATAGCAAGTGGACATGGAGAAGTGGTCAGAGTGTGGAAAGTTCTAGAAGGACCTCCAGACACTCTTGAAGTGGCCAGGAGAGGAAAGAATCTAGGCAGGGAGACTTCCCTACAGAAATCCTAAAATACAATGAGCACTGACTCTTAAAATAAAGGGAGAGCCTGTAGAGTCGAACAGAGTTGCAGAGAACAGAGGGATGTCTATTAAACAGGGAATTAGAGTCTTCCAAGCAGAAGGAAGGTGTGATGTTCACAACTAGCTTTAAAACCAGTGATCTTTAAAGCCCCAGGGTTGTCCGAGTCACATGCGAATAGGTGGAACCTTGGCAGGTGTGTGAGACACGTTGATGTGGAGCAGGCGTCTAAAGGTTGCGATTCAGTAAATATGTGTTTCCAGAGACTCTCCCCCAGCACGTCTCATCTTCCCCGGGGTGAAGGCAGAGCTGCAGGGGGTGTGGAAACAACTGCGCGCCGGTCCCTCCCGGAGGCTCACGGCTCTGGAGTCTGGTGGGGCTGGAGAGGCTGCCACTCAAGGGTGAGATCAGCCACTTCATGCAGCCAGTGCAGAACAGTCATGCTCCCAAGATAGCAGTGACTAAGGCGGCAATAATGCTAAAATCATGCTGGTGCCCAGGTCGAAGGCAAAGATGCTCCCTGGCCCTAGCTGAAGGCTAGATCAGAGGGGAGGATAGCATAGATTCTGGGTTTTTTACAAGTGCACTAAAAACTTCTCTGGCATCACTTCACCAGCACGTCATTTTAAACGTATTTGCCCATAAATAATGTCACAGCTCGTTACACTAAACCAGGTGTAAACTGCCTGTCCTAGGCCACTGCCCATCATCCACACAAGGACAGCTCAGCTGCTTTATTTCAGTCCAGCCCCAGCGTTCAAGTGAGTCACTGGTTCAAATGCATATTCTCTGGCACCTGGTGCGGTAGGTCTGGAGTGAGCGCCAGGAATTCACATGTTAATAGCACCTCAGTTCATCGCGATAGGAGGAATCCCCAGATTTAACTCAGAAATGCTGCTCTGGTTCTTTACTAATCAGTGAACAGCACTTTCTAAACTACCATCAGCTTCACAAATACAGTTAAATATAGTCACGTAAACCCCTGAAGCCCTAACACCAATTCTTAATAAGACCAAATTGTTGATTCCATAGTCAATCTGATGGCTAGCAATATTTCAACATATTGTTGGATGGAGACAAACTGAACTATTTCATGACTCTGAAATCTTCAGATGACACTAGGTGACGAGAGATCACCAAGACATTATTCGACAGTTGGATCAGAATTTCAGAATGTGCTGGCATTCCTGGGAAACCTGAGTCCAAGTTAACCAGATGAGAATAAATACATATAAATAACCAGTCCTGCTTTTGAGTCAAAAAGCCATAAGCTCAAGGATGAGATAACCTGGTTTAGTAGGTCAACAAGGCTCAGAGGTGAGAAATGAGCTCCTCTGGATGGATATGATTGGATGCTAATGCTCAGTGCTCACGGCAGAGGAAAGAATATCCCCAGGACAGCACTGCGCAAACCACGTCAGGAGTGCTGGATTCTGCACTGGGAACCACGTTTTAGGAAGAAAACTTTGCAAATTGAAGCACATCCAACAGAGAAAATCATGATGGTGGAGGTCTTGGAAACCATTCCATCTGAGGGGAAAATGAAGGAATGAGAAACGTTCTTGTGTGGAAGACACAAGACTTGAGAGGGATATTAGCCCTGCTATCAAATCTGTGGAAAGCTCTCATGAAAGAATAATTCAGTTCACCCTTCGTTGTCCCAGAGGGTAAAATCGAGGTCAATGGGAAGAAAAATAATAAACAATAATGCCTCTGAGAAGGGCGTCTGTCGGTTGTTCCCCCCAGCACACCTCCATCATGGAGCCCACCTACCTCTGCCCAGTTCCAGGCTCGTGGACCAATCACTCCATCACTCCTCTGGGTCTGCATCCTTCAGGCCCTTCCCCTAAAATGGCCTCTCTTATTTGCCTACCTGATTACACCTACTCGTTACTGTGGACTCCATTATCTCCTCTTCTGTGAAATCTTGGTCCCAACATCTCCTGCACTGCAAAGACTTGGCCTTCGGGGCACCACAGAATTCTCAGCCCCCTGTGTCCTTCTCAGGCCCCTGTGGACTTCTCCATCACAGCAGCCTCACTGTTAGATTAACACCTTGTAAACGTCCCTGCTCATTCACTGAGCTTTGACTGAGTGTTACTGATTTTTTCATCCCCAGAAACAAACAGTCTTAAGAGATACAGAGAGAGACAGAGAAAAAAGTTAGTCTAGAATCCGTGGCTAATTTGCTTACACTTCCCAGGTGTGAACTAAATCAGGAGTGAGACCCAAACTAGAAACTTCACTCTTGGAGAAGGCTTTTAAGGCATGACTAATGGCACGCTTTTAGAAGAAATCAGTGTGGAGAGATGAGGACTCAGTCTGATGCACCGCCATGAACTCCCTCTGTATGAAAACCACATGGTAACTTGGCAGTGAACTCCTGGTAGGAGATCCAAAGAGAAAGAATAGAAATGCTGCTCCTTAGAATTCAGCAGTGGCCCCTGGAGCAGAAGAAACAAAATCTTGAGCATTTGTTTCACTTCAACTCACTTATTTGATTGCTCATATTTCTAAGATAAACTAGGAATGTTATACTTAAAGTTGATTTGTCCTGCACCAATAGTATTTCATCATATTTAAAGCCAATATTATGAAAACCAAAATTATCCTAATCAAGTATATAAAATGAAGACATAAAAGTTGAGAGCTGAATTGTATCATGTTTCACTGAGAATGTATAATGACAAATAACGCTCCCTCATAAAAGTAGTTATATATTACTTACTTTTTAAATGCAGACATGGAATAATACCAATGAAGTGTCATTAAACAGACCATGTTGTGATTCCCAAAATCTCCAGATTTGAAATCAGTTGTCAACTGCCCTATCCTGGAAGGCCACCAGACAACAGACAAATGGAACTATGATGTATATCCCAACAGAACAAGCTTAAAAGATAGTCAAATTTCTCCAAAGAAGATATACAAAGAGCCAATGATCACATGAAAATATACTCAACATCATTAGTCATCTGGATAATACAAATCAAAACCTCAATTATATTCCACTTTTCACCCTACTAGGTTGGCTAAAATCAAAAAGACAGACTATAACAAATGTTGGCAAGGATGTGGAGAGATCAGAACCCTCACACACTGCTGGTGGGAATGTAATGTGTTGTATTCTACTTTTGAAAACAACCTGATAGCTCCTTAAATGATTAAACATAGAGTTACCATGTAAGCCAGCAATTCCACTCCTAAGTACATAGCCAAGAGAAATAAAAAATACATTCACAAAAAGTCTTGGACACAAATATTCATAGAAATATTATTTATAACAGCCAAAAGGTAGAAAGAACCCAACTGACCATCAACTGATGAATGGATAAACAAAATGTGGCATGCCCAAAAATGGAATATTATTCAGCCGTAAAAATTAATGAAGTATTGATCTATCTACAACATGATAACATGATACTAAGTGAAAGAAGCCAGTCACAAAAGACCACATATCACATGATTCCATTTATATGAAACTTCCAGAATAGGCAAATCAAAAGAGGCAAAAAGTAGATTAGTGGTTGCCTAGAGTTGAAGACAGGAATAGAATGACTTGATGAATAACAGCTAAAGGGAAAGTGTTTCTTTTTGGACTAATGAACATGTTGTAATTTTGTCTTTGGTGACAGTCCCATAACTGTGACTACACTACAAACCATTGAACCATATACTTGAAGTGGCATGTGTATTATATCTCAATAAAACAATAACAAAAAAGATAATCAGAAAACTACAGGCAAGAAGAAACTCAAGAAGATATTTTTCAATTATTGCAACTTTTGGATTTTTAGAAGAGAAACTATAGGAGAGAGACCATTCTAAAAAGAAGGCTCTAAACAACTTTTCTGAGAGTATAATCTTAATGTCTAAGAAACTGGGTAAGCGTTTCCATTGGAAAATACCCAGTGTGCCAGATAAATTTTCAAACTACATTTAAAAGTTAAAAATAAGTCTAAAATTCAAATATTTAGAAGAAAATGTAAATTACCTCATAAACAATTAATAATAATGTCCCTGGAGATCACAAAAATTATATAACTACCAGCCATTACATTCTCAAAGTAGAAATTCTGTTAAAAAAAAAAAAAGAAATAAATCTCTGCACACTCAGCTGTTGAAGTCTCCTGGATTAAGAAATATTTGCAAAACTAATAAGAATCATCTGAAGAGAGAGAAATGATCTTTTTATTCTTCCCAGAATCACGGGACTTTAGAATGCAGAAGCATCTCCATCAACCTACACATTTTCTAGACAAAGATGCCAAGGCCAGCATGAAGATCTCTCTCCACTTCAGGTACCAGCCTGTGGGTAGCAAAGTCTGAACTTGGTCCAGATCTCTCCCTTTTCACCTCCACCTCCTCTCAGCCTGAGCCAGGACTTTGAACTGAGTGTTTGCCGAGTCTGTCCGCAAAGAGTTAACATGCACTTCTGGTCTCGGCGACACTGGTGCTCTGACTCCTTGTGTTCCAGGGGGGGCTGGGGTGGGGGGGGAACCTGGTCCACACTCGTCATTTCCCAGAGTTCTCTCTAGAGGTTTCCCTTAAGCAGGACCCTTCTGCATGAATCTCATTCCTTCGGCTCTGGCTCCAAATTCTCCAGCCAACGTGGACTTTGTGTCTAAGTAGGAACAGACCAAAGCTCAGAATACGCCGTGCCCTTCATTGGCTCCCCACAGGCACACTTACTTAGCATCTCCTATTTAGCGTGTTTTCAACAGACAAGCACGCGTAAGGAATGAGCAATTTCGCCATCTGTCTACCACGTGACGCAGGACAACAGGCCAGAACCAGAATCTACTTGCTGACTCTCATCTGTTTTCTCTTTGACCTCAGTTAATATCCTGAACTTCTCCCATATTCTTGATTACAAGGAATAATAAAAAAAAAAAAATGGATTCACAGCAGTAGAAATTGTGCAACACTTTCACTTTCATTAACACCATCTCATGTGCTCTTCCCAGCCACTGTGTAAAGCTGCTCCTTAGTCATCGTTTCACAGTTGAGCCACACGGCCCTGGTCACACGGTGATCGGGGAGTGGGCTGGTTCCGTCTTCTACCTCCCAGTCTGCTGCTCACGTGTGCATTTTCTGTACCACGATACCTCCCAGTAACTCAGACCACGACTGAGACTACCACATGCCCACGTTCAATTCCCTGGCTCCATTGTTTCCTGGATCGCCCATGACTCTCCATCCCCAGGGCCATAAACAGTGTCCCCCTGCTGTGCCTGGAGCACCCCAATACTTCCCTCAAGGCGGAGACTCTGGCCCTGATGTCCGGCCAGCACCCCTGTGCCGCGTTGCACTAAGGGTAGTTACAGGCTCCATCAGCAAGCAGGTTTGACTTCAGGATTTCCGAGTCCCTTTTACTTCTGGACCTGATACAATGACAGTGACGTTACAACCACAATTTATGGATTGCTCATGTGACATTTTTAAACAATAGGTTAAACGTACATCCATCACACTATGGCCATTTATAACCAAGGCAGCAAAGTTAAAAGAAAATACGCTTTTTCTGTGAATTTGATTAAACAACTAAGCACCTGCTTTTTCCCAGAATTTTTGCTCAGCAAAAGGTACAAACTTGAATGAAGACATGGTACATGCACTTAAAGGGCTCACAGTCTAGCAGAAGAAACACACACACACACACACACACACACGGTCTACATTTGATGATTAAAACCTGATGACCAAATGAATATAATCAGTACAGAGCCCAGGAACGGGAGCCCCACATTTTGGAGAAGCGTCACAAGAGAGGTGGTAGTTGAGCACATAAGAAATAAGAAGCTAAGTTTTGGTCTTTACCCTAAGCTCCCAGGATAATACATCAACAGCTCCACGTAGGCCTGGCTTCCAAGACAAGCTTTCAGAAGTGCCAGAAAGCAGCACAAACCTCGTCCGTATGTCCCAGTCTCAGTCCATCACGTCCCAGCTTCTGTGGAGACAAAATACGGTCACTTTTCTGACAAGGGGAGAACAGGGGGGTTTCAAACCTCCACACAGCCTGTCAAAGCCCGCGTGCACATGGCAAAGTCCGTGTCCTCCACCCCAGCTCACACGTTCACATCCACCCGCATCATCATTGTCCCCGTTTCCCCAAACCTGCACGTGGAAATGGTAAGAGAAATGCTTTCTTTGTTGAAAGAGCGATGATCGGTCATTAACAGTGTTTTGGTGGCACGTCCTCTAGTAGAAAGAGGATGCATGGCCTTTAGCTTCAAAGTCCTGAGCAGATGAGAGCTTCCCTCGATGACACGCCTGAATGTTTCCAACTTTGTTACTCTTCTTTGAAGTAGCAATGTTGTGATAAAAAGACTTTGTGCAAATTTCTATTGTCAAAGCAGACAAGTAATTCACATCAAGTAGCAGTTATCACTGGTGTCCAGGATTCTTGTGGTCCTCGGCACTTGTGTCCTCTCGGTTTTCCGTCCTAACCCCGTGAGCTGGGAGTGTAAGACCACTGGGGTCGGCTCCTCCAGCCCCCCCAAGTACTTTTTATCTTTGGTGGTTCTCCATGGTGTAGCTCTCAGCATGCTTCATGCATTCACTCATTTAATCCCCCAATGAGCCATCCATCCACTGCCTGGAAGAAACACACACACGTTCATGCTTTACAGAGCACCCCTCTCTCCGTACCTTCTCAGGGCAGCTGCACACACAAATCCTAGCATATAAGACAACCTCTTATTACCTCTTGCCCTAAGGAAAGTATTTTAGGCATACACCAAGTTGTAAAACGGATGACAAAGTTTTAAACCTAACTCCCAACTCATTGTCAACAAGAAGTCTTACCTAAGGTCCACAAAAAATGAAGAGGCCTGAGAGCTTCAGGAGGGAGTGAAATTTGCAGAAAGTGAATGACTTCGAAGACCCAGATGGTGGCTTCCACGTAGTCCCTGGTGACTGACCGTACAATCTGTATGTAAACAGAGAAAACTGTGGAAGCAAAGATGGGCTCATAGACCATGATTATGCTTGTTCTTTTGATGTAAAGGTTAATCATATGTGAATTTAAGAAGGATACTTATTTTGATCATAATACCATAATAACAGAATATTAGTTTCTTCCAGATCCCTGGCCTAATTAAGAGCACATGTAAATATCTAACACATTTACTAAAATGCAGACGGACTCACTGATGTGTATCCACCAGGAGTTTAAGTCAGAGAAAACCCTACTTAAGCAAATGGTTAAGCTGGACACTTAACCTGATACACAGGTCACTAAAGAGTCCCTCATCCTCCCCTGTTGAGAACATTAGCGAACGCCCAGTTGTTACCCTGGCATGGGTGGGTTAAAACAACACACCACAGTCTGTTTAGCACTGCGTCCCTTCTAACCTTTAAATTTGGAAGAGTTCAGCCATAACTTAGGACTTTCTGACACATACGAGCGTACACAGTATAGATCTAAATCATCTGCAGCGTTTTTTGGCTGGAATTCATTAGGGATGGACAGTATTTGGCCAATCATGCAAAATTCCTAAGCTTTGCCTATTTCTATATCAGATTTCAACTTTACTGGGTACAACTGTTCGTGTGCTAATTTTTTTTTTTATTAATGACACTAAAAGGATTTTGGTGTTTCCAATTTCGTACATAAACCTAGCAGGCAAAAAAAAAAAAAATCTTCTGTAAATGTATTCTTAAGCTCTTGGCAAACTTTCCCCAGGAGTAAATATTAACTCCAGATAGCGTTTATTAGCTCTTACAAAATAATCACTGTACTAGTGGCATGTAATGACCAGAGGTAAATGCTTATCTAGGCCACAAATTAATCAAGTTTGAGGTCCTTAATAGAACCTGGTCAGAAATAATTTATTTCTTGCACAGTTTATGTTTCAAAAGAACCACACGATTTTCCTCTGATTTTGCTTTCCACTCCAACAGTGACTTTCACGAACAAGCATTTCATGCTGCCTGCGCTGTCAACGTGGAAACACAGAGACATGAATTCTGTGCTGTGTAACACAGATAAAGCTATGGGAGATGCCTGAATTCAGCTCTGTACCCTCCATCCCCAGGACGGGTCTCAAACTTACAGAGTCTCCCAACTTAAACAGTCACTACGCTTCTGTATTTTTGAAACATTATTGCTACTTTCGCAAATACTAAGAAATACATCCTGATATGGAACAACAGCTCTCTACAAGGCAGCCCGGCTATAAACAGCAGGTCAAGGTTTGCATGTGGACACGTTTTTCAGCTCCTTCAGGTAGAGACCAAGGAGCAGGGTAGCTGGATCACACAGTAAGAGAATGTTTTGCTTTGTAAAAAAAAAAAAAAAAAAAAAGCCACCCAACTGTCTTTCAAAGTGGCTGCACCATTTTGGATTCCCACCAGTGACGAATGAGAGTTCCTGTGGCGCGACATCCTTGTCTGTGTCTGGTGTCCTCAGGGTTCCAGGGTTTGGCCATTTGAATAGTTGCGCAGGTGGAATCCTGTTGTTGTTTTAATTTGCATTTATTGATACATATAATGTGAAACGTCTTTCCACAGTGCTTATTTGCCATCTGTATGTCTTCCTTGGTGAAGTGTTTGTTAACATCCTTGGCCCATTTTTAAATCACATTGTATGGTTCCTTACTGTTGAGTTTCAATGAGCCAGGGTGGGACAGCTTGCGGAAGTGTTCTTGCTGCCCATTATGCCAACTCCAATGACTCTGTGACATGGGAGTCCGGGGCCAGAGATCATATGGCAAGAGAAATGCATCTTATGACATCTAGCGCTGGCAGCACGGGGGTCATGGAGCAGAAGAAAGGTTTGAAATGGATAGAACCAGAAGCTGATCTGTGGGAAATTCTTCTCAACATTAATCATGTAACGTTGCAAACAGAGAGTGCGGTTCTCATCAATGCCTGAGCAAATAGAAGTTGTCTCCTGTAAGCGTACAGTCAGTAGTGCAACACATGCCATTGCAAATGCACCATGCATTTGTGTACGGAAACCCAACAAATACACTCTATCTGAATACGTCCCTGTGTTTGTGAGGTGCAAGTCTGTAGCTTTAGAATAAACCGTGAGTGCATCTATGTGTGGAGTTGCGTATTTTATGCATCCCAACTGTCAACAATTAAAACAGACTTTAACCAGCTGTGCTAAAGGAAGACTCAATTACTCTTCCCCTCTCTCTATAGAAAATATTGCAAACTGTGGTCCAATGAAGAAGCACTTCACAGAGTAGGCGGCCAAAATGTAGGAATTAAAATATTTTGAAGGTGTGTCAGGCAGTTAATGAGTGAAAACATTATGCTTTTTAAGATTTTTGTGATACTTTCAGATTCCTAAATTTTGCTTTCTCATTCTAAATACTCATTTTCATTTTGCATCTATAAGTTTTATTCTCTTTTTTAGAAAGAACCTGAAAAATTGGACATGCTTCAGGCCACAGAACCTGGACCTTCCCCTGGCCCCTTTTATTCCCCGGAACAAGACTTGACTACAATGCAGATTGGAAAGAAACTAATGAACCTAGAGGTACAGCTGTGCAAGGAATTACCACCTATTGTCCAGATTTTGCAGCAGCTCATTTTCTAGATGGTGCTGCGCTCCTTTTGAACATCTGCGTCGATTAAGAGAAGATAAAGTAATAATGTCCCAGTGAATACATCCCTCTGTGGTGCACACAGCAGGGCCCTGGGCCATACTGCTGCCTGCCGGCAGCCCCATTCAGGTGTTGGTGAGTCTGGGGGAGGGACAGGGCAGTGGCCGGACCTCAGGGTCCACCAGGTCCTGTTGACACACATACTCGACCACATTTCACCATCTGAGCAGGAATAGAGACTCTCCTTGCATGGTGACACAGGGGAACCATGTTCTACTCCCCTCCTACAACTGCTTGATCTCCTTCTCCTGGGACTGGCGATGTTGGTCAAATCCCCTTCCCCCGGGGCGCTCTCATCAGCTGGGCCAAACAGGAGTTGGAGAAGGCACAAAGGGCTGTTCCCGGGACTGCAGTCCACTGCCCTGCCTCTGCTCTCTTACAGACACTGTATTCATCGGGGTTCTCCTGAGAAACAGAGCCAACAGAATGTGTGTGTTTGTGCGTGTGTGTGTACATATATACACACATACACATACAGAGAGAAAGAGAAAGAAGAGGAGGTGCGTCATGATGAGAAATTGGGTCATCCAATCATGAAAGCTGAGAAATCCCTAGATCTGCAGTCCACAAGCTGGAGAGCTGGGAAGGTAGGGGTGTAACCCCATTCCAAGTCTAAAGGTCTAAGAACCAGGATTGCCAGTGGTGTAGCTCCAATCAGGGAGCACCAGCAGGCTGAAGCCCCAAGGAGAACTGATGCTTCCGTTCAAGTCCAAAGGCTAGAGGAGACCAAGAAAACCAAGGGCCCAGCTTGGTACACCAGGCAGGAGGAGTTCCCTCTGACTCAGCCTTTTTGTTCTCCTCATAGTCTTCAGTTCATCAGTGAGCCCCACCTAGATTGGGAGGACAATCTTCTCAGTCCACTGATTCAGATCTTACTCTTGTCCAGAAATGCCCTCACAGGCACCCCCAGAACAGTGTTTGACCAAGTGTCTGGGCACCTCACGGCTCAGTCAAGTTGACATGAAATTAACCAATCTAAACGCTAAAGCAGCACGAAATCCAACACCCCTTGTGTGATTCTCAGAATTAGTTCTCCCTTCTCCACCACCACATCCATCTTTTGATCAACTTCTAGATCAATGGCACTGCTCAGTTTATTCGCATAATCAGAAACCACCCACAGAGCACTGGCCAGCTGCCCAAATCCTGTGCAATCCTCATGTCGCTTTGAGGAGTTTGCATTTTCCCCCTTGGACAGAAGGGAGCCTGTCTCCTGCGGCTGCCATAATGGGATGTCACAGACTGAATGTTTAAGAGGGCCTTAAACAACAGACATTCAATCCTCACAGTTCTAGAGACTGGAAGTCCAAGTGGCTTGAAGAAAGCCACCTTCTTGCTAACCTCACATGTGGAGAGAGAAAGGGCAAGTTCTCTGGTCTCTACTAAGGGCATGAATCCCAACATGGGGGACCCACCCTCATGACCCCCTTTAAACAAAATTACCTGCCAAAGACCCCACCTCCAAATTCCATCACATTAGAGCTTCAACATGTCAATTTGGGGGAGAACAATTCAGTCCCGTGGAGGATTTAAGTTGAGAAAGGGGATGGACAGTCTGGGTTTCCACTGTGATGTCCAAAGAGAGAAATCTTGGAAAGGAAGACTTGTCAGGGGGCTCAGGATGGGGAGCTGAGGAGTTGGAGGGGGGATCACAGAGATATTTAGAAAAAGAATACCCAAAGTCTTTAGTGGCCAATTAAAAGTTTGACATGATGTATGTGTACGTATGCGTGTCGGTGGGGTAGTAAAGAAAGATAATCAAGGCCAAACTTTCACAGAATTTCACAGGATACAAGTTAGGAGTTTGTTTCACTGTTTTTGTTGTAACCATACCTAGTTGTGCTGTGTGTCTTGGAACAAAATACTAACCCTCTCTGGGACTTGGTTTCTTCATTTGCATATTTAAAGATAGGAAGGGCCTCCCTGGTTGCCTGCAAGTCTAGGATTGCACAACCCCGAATCTAATAGCACTGGTTCCAGGAAGAATGCAAAGGAAAGTAAATCGTAGTCAGCGCAGAACATCGGGCCCCAGGAGCATGTTATATGTTACCAGGCTTACAAAAGAACTTCTTCTTAAAGGGATATTGGCATTAAAAACAGCTTTAAAAATAGGCCAGTGATATATTAGTTTATTACAACTACATCAATTTCAAAATCAAATTTTGCTTTGAAATCCTCCCTCTTCGTACCTCTGTGGTGCAGGCAGAAGGCCCAGGCAAGCCGCTCGCTGGGGGCTGTGCGAAGTCTGTGCCTCTTTGGGGAACTGACCAGTGGGCTGGCGTAGGGCTGTGTCTGGTATTCCCACTGCGGGCTGAGATTTTGTATTGTACATGGCAGGTGAGTTTCTGAGTCCGGAAGGACCTCTCGGAATTAGAAAACCCTTTGGTTCACAAAAGCTACTTTGAGTGATTTGGCTTTAGGATCCACGTCATGGGGTCTTCATCACCCCCTAAATTCGTTGTCGTTCTGATCAATTCTCTTGAAGTTAACCCAGGATCCGCAGACGAGGTGGCATAAATGTAGGCCAAGTTCACTGTGTATAATTTATTTGGTGTCAAGAAAATAAATCATCCCATAGCAGAATTTATACAAAGTGCATGAGTCATACTCGCAAACTTGTGCTTTTAATTGCAAATGTGCTGTTGGCAACGCAAGATATGGGTGACTGGACGGCTAGTGCTACCTTCCAACCTGGGCTGGAGGGGGGGTAACCCCATGTGACACAAAGCGCACACTGAGATGGCATCCCTGGGCCACGGGGCACAGGTGTTAGGTGGAGCTCAAATCCCAAGGCTGGGCGAGGTAAACATGCCGTGCAGGGTAGCTTGTGGGTTTGCATGAGTCCCGCCCCTCGCAGACAACCCCTTTCCATCCCAGTCTTTTCTGATGTGGCTTCTCGCTCAGAGCCAGGTTACCAGTTATCTCACGAGCAGTTTAGCTACAGCATGCAGCTAAGAATTCTCAGAGTAAGCTGGACCAGGGGAGCCTTTCAGAAGGCCCTGGAAGACCCTGAGAACGGAATCTTGAACTTGACCTCACATATGGTGCTTGCAAGTCCACAGGGAATCCCCTCCCAAGACGCAGGGAGCAGCAGGAGGGAGCGGAACAGCAGGAGCCCCCCTCCTTGGACAGACTCTGGCCGCTCCCGTTCACCTGACTTCATCCCAGGTGAAAACGGCCACAGTTCTGGATGCCATGTGAGAGCTGCTATGTCCTGCTGTCATGGAGGTTTTGCAGATGCTACGTAACCAGACCTAATCCTCACCGCTCTCCTACGAGGTGGCCTGTGCTGTGCTCACTGTCAGTGATGTCCCCACGATCAAAGGATGAAACGGCTCATTCAAGGACTAGAAAGGGGTGGAAAGGGAGTCCAGCCAGGTCAGCTGGACCCCAAGCCCTGTGCTGTTCCCTCCAGGCTGCACCGGCCCGTCCTTCATGACTGGCTCAAGCTCTCCCCTGAGGGGCTTCGTCCCGAGCTGAGCGGCATGTGGTGACCTCCTTGCTTAAGGCATTTCCATGACTTGGCCCAGCTCTGAGGGGCCGCTGTCCAGGTTTCCCAACTGGGCAAGGAGTAAGATCACTCAGTCAGGGCAGATTTCTCCTCACTTCTGGTTCAACTTGGCCTAAAGGAGTAAGAAATAGTAACAAAAAGGGAATTTATGAAAGCGTTCTCAAGAAAAAGCCATGAACTTAGCCGCCCAGCGTGGCAGGTGTCTTGGGTGTTTTATGGGAGTCATGTGACATGTCACCCAGTCATCCCCCAGATACGTCCACTTCAGAACAATCCCTGCTTGAAAAGGAACCACTGCGAACCACAGTCTGCACCCCAAATGCTGCATGGCCAAGAGAACTGAAAAGAGCTGAGAAAATTGTATTGTGTTTTGAAAAAACAGCCGAGAACATAGGCTCTCTCTGATGTTACAGGCAGCAGCCACAGATTTCATCAGAGGATAAATCACTCTGCAGCAGCTGTGGGCTGCTAGCGGGGTCCAGGGCACGGGGGCTGACTCATGAAAAGACCAAAATAGGGGTTAAAAACCCCCCAGGTCCCGTGGTGCCCTCACTACTCGCCGATGGCGGGGTCTGCGGCCTACATTCCATGACTTCAGTTCTCCTTTTTATTTTCAAGTTATTGGATGGAGACAGGGGAGGACACCTCTCGCTCCCTCTGCCACCCAGGAAAAAAAGCTGCTTTCCTGGCTTCCTCGCTTCCTTTCCAGCCTGGAACAGAACACAGCAAGGAACAGAGCTGAGAGGCAGAACCAGCAAGTCTTTCCCTCCAGGGGCCTTTGCTCCAGATTTAATTTATGAGATGGGGGCAAAGCAGGGAACATTTTTAGGCCACGTTTGCGATTTGCCTCCTTCTCTGGATGAGAAGGGTTTCTCGGAGACTGAGGCTGCACCGCATTCTTGCCCTGCTGCTGCAGGATGGCGGTTCTCCTGCCCAGGACCTGGAGACGCCCAGCCTCTTGCCTCCCCAACAAGGTGTCTGTCCTCTGTCCGACCTTCCATATGCCTGCTGGGCAGTGGGGATGATGTCAAACCACCTCTGACTTCCTCCCGCACGCGGGTTCAGGTGGAGCAAAAGGCAGCCCCCAGGCAGGAGGGTCAAGGATGGAGAAGGAGCAAAGACGGGGCCAGGAAAAATGACTCTGCTCGGGGCCGCCGGCGGGGGAGGGTGCTTCACACACAGATCGAGATCCCGACTGCGCCCAGAAACGGCCCAGCAGAGGGTCTGGGGCCCAACAAATGGGATGAAAACAAAGAAAACCAACCAGCCGACAAAACCCCAGCCCTGTCCCTGGTGTCTGAGGGTATGTGACCGGCCGTGGGCGAGAGGCCGGGAGCCCACGGTGAGGTGGGGTGGGAGCCGACATCCACCCCAGCCCATCACCTTCCTCCGCAGTGTCTCATGCACCAAACTCGGTGCTGCGTTCGTGTCACCTCATTTAACCCCTAGGATCACCCGGATTTAACAAACCTGAGAAATGGGCATTGCACCCAATTCACAGATAAGGAAACCGAAACTCAGGAGCCTGAATGGATGAGCCAAGGTCACAGAGCCACCACGTGGTCCATGGGGCGGAAGGGCCGCCTGGTGACCCCGGGCCAGCTGTCCTGGGTCTCGTGCCTTTGTCCACGTGGCTTCGTTGGGTGGAGTGTCTTTCCTTCCCACTGTAAACCCCGTCAATCTTGCAAGACGCCTCAGTATTTGCTGCCCCTTTCATCAACCCAGGGAGCACTGTGCACGCCCTCCCTCCGCACCCCTAGCAAGTGTCTGTCACTGCTCCTTGGGCCTTTCCGAGCCCTGGCTTGTCTGCAAGGCTGTCTCCCGACTCGCCCGTGGGCTGTTGGAGCACAGGGGTCTGAGTCATGTCCAGGACCTCAGCAGAAGCAGAGCTTCTGGAAGCATTTCTGAGTATCCTTCCCCCACGCCGTCCCCTGCATCACACTGGACAGCAAGAGAGCGACACCACGCAAAACCAGGGCCACACGAAAGGCTCCTTACACGCGGCAGCCCAGACAGGTGTCCAGTCCTGCCGGGGGGCGTTTCCAACACCACTTTCAAGAGGCCAAGGGCTTGCTTCCTTACCCTCGAGTTCCTGCTATGTGACTTCACTTGTGTGAGCTGAATGGGCTGAAAGAAAACTGAGTCCTTCCCGGATTCAGAGAGATGTGGAAATTTCTTTATCGATAGTGAGAATGACATTGCTTGGCTGCGTTTTTTCCTGGTTGAACACGTCCTGCTCAGATTAGCTGTAAGGATTTTAGCACTGACTGCATCGTCCATCAGAGATGGGAAGGTGACCCCAGCAAACCAGCCCGCGCTGGAGAGCTGGAGAGAACTTGGATTAAACGAAGGGAATGTCATGCTGTTTCCTGAGCCCCTTTCCAGCCTGAAGCGCCATTGCCTGGGTGGAAACCGTGTTCAGCACAGACCCGTCTTCGCCTTCGGATGTGGCTTTCCCGCGAAGCTGTACTGACCATGAACTTCAAGAGAGATCCACGCTCAGAAATAGAAACCGCATCGGCTGCCTGTGCAGACGTGCTCAGCCCTTGGCATGTGTGAGTTTGCTCCCCGTACCCGCGCCCTTCCCGTCTGCTCGGGGGACTCAGAGAGCAGGCATGGCCGTTCCAGGCCACCGGAGGAAGAGCAGCAACCATTTCCTCCAGGATTAAAGATTTCCTCTGCTTCAGGCGAGGCCAGAGGTGAACATGTGCCCGTGTGAGTGCGTACCCGGGGATCCCCGAGGCAACCAGGTGAAGCTGGCTTTCCAATGGCTGTAATTCACCAGTCCAGCTGCAGAATGAATCACACAACGTGACTGCACCGCAGCAGCTGAGACCATTAACGTTCAAATTGGCAGCCTTCGACTTCTTACTGGGGGAGGAAAGGGAGCCAAGTTCGAAACAATTGCAGTTCATCACTTTTAAAAGGCGTGCAGGTTGCGGGGAACGTACCTGGGCGCGCTCTGGTAGCAGCAGCTCCCCCCCACCGTGCCTTCCGAAGCTCTCCGCGCTCTGCAAGGTGGATCACGGGAAGGTGGGAGTGGGGACCAAGCGGAAATCAGTTTGCCCTTTCAGGACTCAAATTCTCCATTGATCAGGGGGAAACCCCACTCTATTCCAGAAGTTAATGTAAGAAGTTTGAACCCAAGACTTTCCGAGAGCAACTGATTGAGGCATTAGGAATCCCAAACCTTGTATAACCTTCTGAATTTGCAACAAAGGCCTGGTTTCAGTTCTGTTTGTTTGTTTTCTGAGGGGGAGGTAATTAGGTTTCCTCATTGATCTCCTCTTGGAGGAGGTATCGGGGATTGAACCCAGGATCTCTCGGGTGCTGAGCATGCGCCCTACCATGTGAGCTATGCCCTTCCCCCCTGGTTTCAGTTCTGAAAGCAGGTGGGACCGCAGATTGTTAACTATTGGTGGCCAGTAGCAAAAACGGAAAAATGTGTACATATACTCATATGTATTTATATATATATATATGTGTGCGTACATATATGAACACACGTACACATAATCCACACAGTCACGCAGATTTACAAATAATCTATGTTAATAGCAGTGCGTGCCTTTTACCGTGAACATATTCATGCAGGAGGGAAATACTGGGAGCCTGCTCCTGCTGTGTCCCTGTGCCAGAGGAGAAGAGGGACATAAATGAATAGATGAGAAGCAGACTTTAATTCTCACTGACTGTCACTGACTGGAATTCAACTAGGACATTTCATAATTCTTTGGGAATTTCCTTGTAAGGACCAGGGACTGGATTTATCAAAAAAAAAAAAGAAATGCTGAGAACATATACTTGGAATTCCATGACGACGCTTGTGGATGACACGTCTCACTGAAACACTTGGTCCTACAAATCATTTCTCCAGGATGTTTATTCTCATGTGACCAGCCATGGGTGGAAGGGTCTGTTTGGGCAGTGAGATGTTCCTGGATGACACCACTCAGGGGGACCATAGCTGCCTCGAGGGAGCCCCGACGCTCCACAGAGCTCCAGGTCCTCCCAGGGACACTGGGTCAAGCACAGAGGGTGCGGGGTGGGTGCCTAGCAAGTTGACTGGAAGAGGAGCAGTGGGTGGGAATCCACTGCCCTCTACAATCCCTGGAGCAGCTACACTTTTATTTATTTTATATAACTGGCTTTCCAATGGTTGGTCTTTTGAAAAAAGGAATTTCACATTTTAACTAACTGGGAGGAATTTCGGAATCCACTGGGCTAGGCGGTTTTGTAAGCCTGCAAGCTTAAAACACTCTTACTGTTTCCGTCTAAGTATTTCCCCTAGATATTCTGGCTTCCTTAAAGCATCACAATGAAAAGAACTGGGATTTTAAAAGCATCTTAATGTGCTTTGAGAGGGAAGGTCCTAACTGGCGTTGAATGCTGTCATTTGGGAGAGCTGCAGGTGTAGGGATGAAATATTTTGAAACCTAATGACCTACGTCAACACTCAGAGTGAGGATGCATCTGTCACTTTTTCAGGGTCTCTTTTCCCATCTGCACTTGCCAGAAATTTCTAGCATCATTTTGTTCTGACCACCAAGTTTCATCATTTTCTCCCTAGACTTCCCTATCTTTTTAATGGTCATACTGACAAACGGTGCATTTCCACAGTCACTTCATCGTCTGTGAGGTATATCTAAAGGTGCCCTCTTATTTAACCTTCCAACCCATCAAAGGAAGTATCAACCACGTCTGCCACTCCTCCTCCAAAATTATCTCCTTAAGGATGAAAAAATTAAATCGAGAGAAAAGAGAATTTGCTGGAACAGATATTAGACTTTTTTCCATTGCAAATTATCTTTACTAACCGGCTGTCTGGGAACTGCTCCAACCTGACGTGAGGTTTTCTTTGATAACGCCCTGTTCCTAAGCAACGTGACTGGGCGAGCCCACGTGCAGGAGTGGTCAGCTAACATCTGTGACTCCAACCAGCCCATCTCTTTTGTTGGGTGTGCATCTATTTGTTTTGTTTAATATCCACTTTTCGGGCAGACTTTTTAGAGAGTGCAACTGAAAGTGATGCTCCCAGCATCTCACTCTCGAAGCCTGAAGGGTCCACGGTCCATGGATTTTGTTCACTATCAATGCTGCCCATCAACAGTAATGGAGATTTTATTTTAATGGCATTTACTGAATACATACTGTAGGTCAGGCTTTGGGAGGCTTATGTCATTCAATGTTCACAGAGGTTGTGAGCCTTGAGACAGCTTCGAGACAGACCTTGTCATTCCTACTTTAAAGATGAGATCAATGAAGCTTAAAGGAACTAATTTGACCAAATTCCCATAGCAAGTAGACCGAACCCAGATGCAAACTCAGACCTATATGATTCCAAACCATTGCTGTATTCACCTCCCTAGACCTTTGGAAGCTCACAATGGGGCTCAGTTTACACGGAGATCCACTCCGTGAAAGCAGTCACGAAGGTCCTATTAATTAACTGTCAATACTGAGCGCATGTGCATTTGGACTTTGAGTTCTAAGAAAATTGTGTACAGTTCTCCCCTCCCTTTAAGTAAAGAGAAAACCCCTATAGTTTTTTCTGGTTGTATTTATTCATTTTGTTTTGTTATATAGCCATTTGTCTTCTTTATGTGTTGAGTTTGCAAATAAATCCTTCACTGCAAAAAATCCTTTTATCATTTTACATTCTCAGATCCTGAAGGCACCCGTGTTTTGACTCCGTAGGGAGGCTGGGAGAGAACTTCCCAGCTGTATTACTCTCTCACCAGACGTTCAGGAAAAGAATTCCTCTCTGAACAATTTACAAGGTCTCCCAAATAGTCCAGCATCTTCCTTTTAAAAAATGTTTAAATTATTTTTTTATAGAATCCTCATATTTTAAAAGGCTCAATTCCTCCTTAAAAAGAACCTTCCAGGTACTCTATTTTTATTTCCAAATTTGCATTGTTGATTTCCTCATTTATTATGAAATTCCTGCTACAAATTGTCTCTGAAAATCACTATCTTCTATTTCCCCCTTCTTTACAAAATACCCCCTAATCCTGCAATCCTATAATAACGTTTTTGAGCTGGCAAAGCAAGACCTGTTAGTTAGTCAGGAAATCAGTTTAGCAGATTGCAACCCACTTTTTCTCTTTTTTATAAGTAGCCTGTAATACAGAATGGAACTAGAAACTAGGAGTGTGTCATCCACGGCATTAGTTCTCAACCAGGGGTGTTTTTCCCCAATGGAACACTGGCGATGTCTGGAGACACCTGTGGTTGTCAAGCTGTGAAGGGTTGGCGCTAATGGCATCTTGTTGGTGGAGGCCAGGGATGCTGCAAAACATCTCCCAGTGCACAGGACGCCCACATCAGGAGAATGGTCCAGCCCAAATGGCAACAGCGCTGGGACTGACTCTGATCTATTGTGAGAGTGAGTACTGTTGCATGAAACTTGTGTTCTGTGATTGCGTGTCTGCGCGTGAATGTGCACATACGGGCTGCAGTGGAAAATTGTAAATGGGTTCTAACTTGTGATAAACTCTAAAAAGTTTGACAAATGCTGTTTTAAGACATGGATGGATACCCATCTCTCTTGCTCGAACAAAGGCTCCAGAGCAGGGCTCACCTGGGGACGGCTGGGGGTGGGAGTAAAAGCGAAGCCTCCTCATTGAACCGTCCAGGTTTGCATCCCCAGGTGAGGCCGGGCGCAGGCCACCTGCCTCCTCAGGCCTGCCGCTCTTCATCACTGGGGTACAACCACACCTCATCACTGGCTGTCAGTAAGGATGGAAGGAGGCAACGCTGGCACCTGCCTGGGGCTCACAGACAGAAACTGCTCGTAAAACGCTGGCTACTCTGCTCTCAAATGCTGCCCATTGGCCACTTCCTTCTCTGTAAGTTCAGCCAGGTGACTTCAACTGTCTGTGGCTTATCAGTTTATTCATTAATAAGTTAGCAAGGAGAATGCCTAACCTCAGGCGGATTTAAGGCGAGTTATGTGAAACAAGTCATGTGACAAAGCGACGCGTGCAGACACGCCCCGCTCAGTAGATGCCAGTCCTCACCCTTCTCTGAGTAATAAGCATCTGACAAAGCGCGGACACCTGGTAGGTGTTCTGGAAGCAAATAACCTTGTCTGAAACTTCTAAATTGCTGACCTATGATTCCTACCGCAACGTGTAGGCCGCCATTACCAGTGGGGGGTGAAAAGGCACCGGAAGGAGAGAAGGACGTATGACCCAGGGCCCTCCTCTCCCGTGTGGCCGACAGCCTGGTGCGCGCCCGGGACGCTGAATTCCGGGCCCTAAGGTGCCTCTCCGTGTTCATCCTGTTTGCCTTCACCATAAAGCACTATGGAAGGCAGAGCGGGAGTGACCGCTCTCTTTTTACAGAGGCGGGAACTCTGACAGGTCAAGCAGGAAAGAATAAAGGAAAGGACCGCATGGGCTCTGGCCCAGGCGTGGCGCCACTCTCCCTTCGCACGGGCGGTGGTCATCCCCAGTCCCCTCCACGATGGGCCCCAAGGTCCCTTTGACTTTTTAAATGATTCTGACTAAAGATGCTCTGAGACTTTCCCCAAGTGAAACGGCTACCGAGCAGGGAGCCAGACCTGGGACGTTGGTGGCTGAAGACAGGCTCTTCCTGGACACCCACGCGTGCCCCACTCAACTACAGGGCTCTTGCAAAATGCTTCAGTAGAACTCACTCACATTTTCCCTCTTAAGAAAGATGAAATTTTTCGTGCAAGATGGTGCTTTGGGAAGAGGGAGGCAACCACGTCAACAAGCACTCACCGAGTGGTTCCTGACTGAAAGACGGAGGCTTTTGGCCACGGCCGGCCCTTGACCAGCGTGCTTCGTACAGATCACATCAGAATTGGATCCACAAGCTCTTAGCTGTGTCATTTGACAAAAGCACATTCTTAACTTTTGAGACAGCAGCTTGATTTCATGATGACAAAACCGATAAGATTTAAAACAGCTGAATTTTGACATTTCTCCTTCTGTCATCCAGGTGGCCTTGGCAGCTCGGGGCCTGTGCTTTCAACAAAGCCTTGGTCCTCTTCTCGAAGAGCATGTTATGACGTTGCACGACTCCTGACACTTCCATAGGAGTGACTGACCCAGGCCCATTCCGGAGACACTCTCGCACCTCAAAGTAGCTGCTCTGGAGGTCCCAGCCTCTCCGTGAAGCAGCAGGAAGCACATATAATTAACTTGTCTTCAACAGTGCTGGTCATCCTTCAATCGGTTTAAATCTTCGAAACGCTCCCATCGTGCACAGCGTAAGGACGAGCCCCTGGCTGGGGCTCGGTCCCCTGCCCTTCTCACAAGCCTTCCGCCACCGCGGTCCTGGCCGTCCTGCCCTCTGTGTCCAACGGCCCTGCTCTTTCATACCCTGCTCGGGACACGAGAGTCCCCCGGTCGGGAGCGCCCTTCCCGCCTCTCCATCTCGGGAACACCTTGGCGCCCCTTCAACAGGCTACGTATTTCCTCCTCCAGTGAGCAAAGTGAACCCCGTGGCTCTGGTGAGCTGAAAGCAACCCTTGTTATCCCTTTTATAAATGCCACCCTGCACTGTGGCTTTCATTCCTGTGCCTGTCTTCTTCACCGAGCTGTGACCTCCCAGAGCACGTGGACCGCGTTTGTTGTGTTCAACACTCTGGTCCCAGCACTTGGCGATAGTTACTCAGCTCAATGTTATCTCCTCCGTTAGATCGTGCGCTCCGTCAAGACCAGGGTCAGACCTGCCGTGTTTTCTTGCATGGCCGGTAAGCAGTGCCTAATTAGTATTATCAGCTCTGTGACTAGCACGAGTTTCTAGAGGATGAAAGACTTTCTCAGTGATAAGCGTGTCCACCAGCACTGAGCACGGTGCCTAACACAGAATGGGTGTCTGTAAACGCCTGGAGCGGCGGAGTGAAGGAAGAGTGAGCCCTGTTACAATCCCAGCTCGGTCCTGGCCAGACTCTACCTTGGCCAGATCTGTCAAGCACTCCTCACTAAATAATGAACCCAGGCTTGCCGGCCGCCCTGGAGCCCACAAATGGTTCAACTTGGCTTGACTTATGCTCTGGGGTGCTAAGAATTTCTTCCACACGAACATCATGTCCCAGGGTGAACTTCAGGGACTGATTGAACGGGCAGCAGACGGGCAGCCTGGCCTTCTAGAACGTGTTCAAGGCACTTTCTGGGGACAATGCAATCTTCCCATCTTAATTTCGCCACCATCGTGCAAAGCTAAAGCACGGTTCCACGGGGATGAAAATCGGTGGGGCGCATTTCACTCTGTCAGCTGTGCGCCCTTGCATCAAACCTGCCAGAACTGGCATCTTCAGAAGCTGAGTCTCTATATGCTATGATGTTGGCCTGTTCTTTTCTCTTTTAGATTTTAACTGGTGGAGATGCCTTTGTATTACAATTCTTACATCAGCATTTCTCAAAACATGGTCCTGGGACATGTGCCCTCAAGGTGACCTGGAGAGAGTGAACTCTTAGGTCAAATAAATTTGGGAATTTAAAGTCTCTGCAGAGCCTTGCAGCCAGTTATCTGTCTAACTTTGCTTCACCCAGCATTTTCCCAACTCACTGTTTTAATACCTGTATCTGGAGAAGGCACTTGGGGAAGCAATGCTTCAGATAAAGGTCAGCAAACTCTTTCCATGGAGGGTCAGCTAGCAATATTCCAGGCTTCATGGTCCACGGAGGGCCTCTGTCTCATAGTCTTCCTTTGTTTTGTTTTAGTTTTTTACAACCCTTTAAAAATGTGAAAACCATTCTTAGCTCATGGTTTGTACAAAAATAGGCAAGGGCTGGATTTGGCTACAGGCGGCATTTTGCCGATTCCCGCTCTAGAATGTTTTTCTCCCTGACAACCAGTTTCCAGGGTGAACTTGGGCTCCAGCAAGCTTCTAGGAGCACCAAGTTTGAAATACCCTTGGTGGTCTTTCCCAGGTCCCCCTCTTGGAAATCTATGGAAATTGCTGGTTCTCATAATTGGCGTTTCCTTGGCACTCTGAGGGCAAAAACTAAGTAACAGTAAGTATTATTATAAGACTTCAAATAGCATTTTGATCCCTCCCTGAGTGTCCAGCATCTGCAAAGGGGCTCTACCTGTGTTAGCACAACCACCTCGTGGGCAGAGGCTGACACAGGTGGTGTGCAGACCCAGATGTCCAGTCACACACTCTGCCTGGCTGCACAGTCCAGCGCAAGGCTAACTAGCCATGCATGGACTGTGACCCGTTCTACCCAGTTTTGCAGAAACCCTGGCACACAGGGCAGTGAGCCGCATGCCGAGGCCACCTGCTCAAAGTGCCACCCTGGCTGCTGAGCAGCTGTTCCCACCAGCCCTGGCTGTGGGGTTTCCCCAGAGAGCTCTGTTTGATGAAGGGCTCTGGAATCAAAAAAATCTTATTTCCATCAAAACACTATAAGTGTGATCTGGGATATGTAAATACATCTCTTTAAATACATCTCTTTAAACCTCAATCTTTTGACCCAAAATGTGGTGTCATCATTGCTGAGAGGGGCCAAGAGGTCAGGCAGGAAAAGGTGTGTGTCCCCTGGACACAGAGGGGCATGAGAGGGCCCTCTCCCTCCCCATCAACAGCCCCCTCGGGATCACCTCGTTGCTGCCAAAGACCCGGAGCTGAAAGAGACACGGCCCTTGGTCTGCCCCATCTTCCAAGACAGCTGCACTTAAAAAGGACATTTTAAAAAAAATGTATGTGCAAGGCTGGGGGAGCACAGGGGTGGGAGTGATTAATTCTAGCCAAGGTGCTGGGCAAGACTTCACAGAGAGCTTTGAGCTAGAACCCTGGGGGAGTAAAGGAACACTTGACCGGCTGCAGAACAGAGGAAAACCAGTCCTGGGCAGAGACAGCGGCAGGAGCAGTGGTGTCGATGGCTGAGAGAGACAGGTGACAGTGGACACAGAAGCCTGGAACTCAAGAGTGTGTAATGAAGGGGCAGGAACGGGGGCCATGCGTGTGCTCGGGAGGTACATTCCTGGTCAGGCTCCGGTGCAATTTTTGTCTAAAAAAATAATAGAGGTTTTTTTTCCCATGTTTCTTCCTAAGAAGACACGATTGACGCCTGACCTGTGAAGCCACTGAGACCAGGCGCCTTCTCCACACCCTCTTCTCTGTATCCACAAGCTCATTCCTCAGTCTGCCCCTGGAACCAACGAAGCCATGAACAATGCTGTCCACCAAAAGAGGTGTCGCCAATGGTGTCCAAGTTCCACCTCCCCTTTAGAGCGTAACCCCCTGCGACAGGTCCTGACTTTCTCATCTCTGTGTCCCACGATGTGTAGAACCCTTGCCTTGCACACCTGCCATGCATGCTCAGCCTCCAAACTTGTTTGTTGAAAATAAATCTAATTACAGGTGAAACTCTAATAATAGCATTCTGGATTTTCTCATCAAAGACACCTTGGATAGAGCCTACTACTGAATTCTGCGTTTCTGAGCTGTAGTAAGGATATTTGCCTAGTCCTCCGCTCGACTCTTCCATTAAAAACTTATTTTATTTAAAGTTCAAGGCAACCCTGTTTTCCTCCTTGCACAGGTGAAAAAAAAATCATCTTTATATTGATGAATATGCCTAA
This sequence comes from Camelus ferus, assembly GCF_009834535.1. Classification (NCBI taxonomy): domain Eukaryota; kingdom Metazoa; phylum Chordata; class Mammalia; order Artiodactyla; family Camelidae; genus Camelus; species Camelus ferus. Next base: position 4,848,138 of record NC_045710.1, read on the forward strand.
AGCCACACCGCTGGTTCAGGGAAGAATGAATGAGACCACAGCCCCTTTCAGGGGACCGACGCTTACACGCAGAACACAATAAACACGTGTAACCAAGACTGAAATTCAAACAACAAAGCAAATACGAATTCGGACCTTTTCGCCCTGTGATCCCACCCGTAGGCTGACATATATCCATCTCCCCTTCAGATGCACACACACACAGGGTTCAGAATACACCCTTTTGTTGTGATGATGCAGAAGGCGAAGAAAGATGATCTCGCAGTGCTCATTTCCCAGCAGGAGCACAGAGGGATGGACCCCTTCGTGCTCATTCCTGCTCCTCCAGCACAGGGGAGAGAACGGGCTCCCTCTGGACCCAATCCTCCAGTCTCCGTCCCTGACCTGCACTGAGTCTGCCATTCCTAATGAGGTCCCTGGCATTGTTGCATCATTTTCCAATTACAAAGAACCCTACAGACCCGGGACATCCCAAGGGTCACTTGGTCCTGACCACTCCTTCATGTCTTAAACTGCTCTGGGTGGTGGGGTGGGGGTTAGTGATCCTTGGTTTTGCCCAATAATCTGAGAGTCTTTGTGCAAACCCTTCAGAAGCCCTCCCCGGGCGAGACCAGTCTGAACTGAGGGAAGAAAGGCCGCAGGCTCTCCCTCCAAGACGAGGGTACAGCTCGGATGAGGGGACACAGGGCCCAGGTTATTAATAGCACTGCTCCAAGGTCCCATACATCGTAATAAATGCCCCTGTCGTGTGTTTACCCGCACCAGACAACAAGCCAACGGTCAGATAAATGAGGTTGGCGCCGGCAAGATTTATGATACCCTTCTGTGCTTAGCACTGTTTAATCAGGAAGTTAACATATTACGGTGTAAAATCCTTTACAAGCATGTACAAACAGAGAACACCATTAATGCCTCGCCAGGCCGGGGGTCAGAAAGCCCAGGTTTTCAGGAGACACAGCCCTGAACGGACACAGGGAGCCTCTCGTGGGCCGGCCGGCCGGCCCGCCAACAGCATTCACAAACACGATCGGGGTTCATTTTGTTTTTTCCTTTGTATTTCTTTTTCCTTACTGACTGTTTTGCCCTTTTCATTTATTTATTTTTTCCTTTCTAAGATTCTTGTTTTTAAAAAAGCAAAGTGACACATGACATTGATTCTTGGAGCCCCTCACCACTCCCACCCCGGGAGAGCCAGGCATCAGGGAAGGTAAATTAGGGTCGGGGTGGGGGTGATGGAGGCCGGTCCCAGCTCCAGAGTGTTTGGACAAGGCCAGGAGCCTGTGGGGGGATCAGCATGAGGCATCGCACCTGGAGGAGGAGACCCGCGGCTCCAGCCCCGGTGCCAGAAGCCTGGCTCCACGAAGTCTAGCCAACATCTGGAATGGATATCGAGACGCAGGCGGCCCTCGCTGGCACGCAGCTCTACCTTTGTACTTTTCGTTGCAAATTGAAAAGCAAAACAGACATCAAGGATATATTTATATAACTGTCTTCAAGTTGCATTTTCTACTCCCATCTGCTGCGCATGATAAGTTTCAAGTGTTTTCTAATAAAAAAAAAAATAAAAGGGAAGGGGGCGGAATGGAAGGGAGGCCTGGGTGTGCATGTGTGTGCGTTCGAAGGCTCCTTATTTGGTGCAGAGACGATCCTTTTCAGGCTTCATTTAAAAAGGAGACATTGAAACACGCTATCTCTGAAGGTATCGCTGTTTTAAGATGTTCTGATACTTTGCACGTCGCACGTACTGGAAAATTTGCATTGAATCCGTTTAAAGGAAACGAGGGTCTATTTCCCAAACCCTTCCTCTCATTGCTTGGGTGGAGGATGTTCTGGGGGGAAAGAAGCACATATTTTTGTTGTTAAGTCTTTGGAGAAAAGAGAAATGTGGAGGCGTGAGATGGTGGGGTGAGATATTCAGGGAAAAAAAATACAGCATCAGATAGAAATACATCATGCAGATCCAAGATAATTTGGGTTTGTCTACATTTAGGTAAGTATGTGGATCCAGATGTGAATGTTGATTATTCATGAACAAAGCTGGAACCACCATCGGCCAAGTTTAGTGCAGATTTGGACAGTTCAGTTACCAGCCAGGACCAAAACCAGCCTTTTTCTTTTTTTTTTTTTCCCACTGTAGGAGGGTGGAGGGAAGACCCAGGACAGTGGGATTCTCTCGTCTTCCCTTTACCCCCAGACCACTTAGTAGACAAGGGAAACAGAGTCATGAATGACAAGGCAACTGCCCTGGTAACTCACCATTCATTGAAACAAACACCCCAAAACGGGCCCCTGGAGGTAATGGGCAACACTAAGGGGTTTCCACGTCGCGATGAGCTGAACATTTTTCTCAGTTTATCACCTTGAAGAGGACCGTCCATGCCAAATAATGTCTGAGAAAAGAAGGCTGTCCAGTTCATCTGCCAATTATTCCCCGATCCGTATTTCTCCTGGGGATGTTCCCTGTGTCCAAACTCAAATGGTGGGGGAGGGGACAGCTCAGAGGTAGAGCACATGCTTAGCATGCGTGAGGTCCTGGGTTCCATCCCCAGTGCCTCCATGATAAATGAATAAATAAAATAAAGATAAATAAACCTAATTACCCCTCCCCCCAAAAAAAGACAAACTCAGATGAGCATCAGGAAATTCCCCAGATCAGCCCCCGGACCAAAAGGCACCAGGAATGTGTGTGACTTCTTGGCAGAAATGACAGCTGACTTCTGATGGCAGCCAGCAGGGAGAGGTGGAGAGAGACAGACATGAGGTCAAAGCCGGGCTCTCCCACTGAACCGCCCCGTAACCTTGGACCAGTTACTGAGGCTTTTTAGTTCCCAATGACCTCATCTGGCACATGAACCTAATAACAAGTATTTCATAGGGTGGTTAGAGGAGTTCTGGGTGAACATTTGTGACATGCCCGGCGTGCACTTTCAGTAGGACGTAATAAATGATAAATATTTGTACCGACCGCCATCACTTGGTCACATATACAACGCGTGTGCTGCCTCCCAGGCCCTGCGACCCACCGCCCACATCCTAAGCCGTCCCTGAGAGCTTCCCCCTGGCGTCTCAGCCTTCAAATCCTTTTCATCGAGGTTTTCCATGCACCCACCGTCAACTGATGAGACACATCACGTCAAGTTAAATCTGTTTATTACCTTGGCCTCACCTGGGTCAGACCCTCACGTTAGGATGGAGACGGAAGTTAGCGATACTGAATGCCTACCTCGTACATCACACTCTGACAAGCGTTTTCTACTTGACTGGGCTGCGTTTCTCCCCCACCGGCCACCTGCGAGGAGCTGGGTTCCTGAGCTTCTTCTTTCTCCGTCCTTTCTCTACATTCCTTCTGTTTTATTTCTTCGTGCCAGAGCCTGACACATGCCGAAAACCTGCTTGCGGACTGAAGATGACAGACAGAAGTGAGGACGGGAATTTGTGCTGTCCGTGTTGGTCGTCAGCACTGAAGACACGAAGCCATGCCTTTACACAAAGTCCTTACACTGAGGAACTCTTATGGTCAGACCCCAGATAATGTTTTACTAAAATAATGTGCGCTCCTTCTGAAGGTACCCAGCTACATTTCTGAGACAGTGTAGAATTCTCCTTCCACTCTTCTCATTACAAAGTGAAAAGAAAAACCCAACGTCACAAAACAGGCCCAAACACGTCCACGTCTCGGTAAGTAGCAAGCCAAGAGCATCGAGAAGCCCTTGGTTGTACAGGGTCATCTAAAGCCCTGCGTCTCTCGGAGGCGCAGCCCCTAGACGGTCCTCCATAGGCTCAGAGGCGACCGCAGGCAGGACAGACACCTGGGGCAGAGGAAAGCCCGCAGGACCCTCTCAGTCCTGTCCACAGAGATTGAATAGAAAATCCAGCAGCAGAGTCTGTGTTCCTGTCCTTGGGTTTTGTTTATGTGAACAGAAGGCGACTGAATGGTAAGAAAGGAAAATTTCTATGCCCCGGTGCCATCAATGAAACCAGACCATGTGTGTACCTCCTGCCTGCACGCCAGGCCTCAGTTTCCTCCTCCGTAAGATGGGATGTTACCAGCATGAAATCTCAAGGGTTTGCAGTGAGGACTGAAGAAGGTAAGGCGTGCGAGGCAGTTAGGGATCATTCAGACCCTGTGAGCTCCGTTACCATCCCAGGGGCCTCGCGTGGGAACGTGGATCCACAAGCTTGTGGTCCCCGGAGGACCCCACGCACCCACGATGGGACATGACCCAAATGCTCACTCACTGCTCCCTCGGAAGCAAACACGGGTCAAAATCCAAGCCCTGCTCACAACTGTGATGATTCTCAGTGATTCGCTACATTGATTTCAAAGCTACCTTTGTTTTTTTGGAAACAAAACTTACTAACATTGGAGAAATAAATAAAAATAGTAACACTTGGACTCTGACATTTGAAAAGAACTAGGTCTCTGTATTTACAAGAAGCGTGTACCTGTCTGTATAGTAAAATAAAAGTATCTCAAACGTGTGTCTATTTATATGCACACACACAGAAGGTTTTCACGTGTTCAGTCGGGTCCTACCATGTTTTATGTTGCCTTTTGAGTTGGGGTAAGGGTTACAATCACATCAAACTTTACAACCGAAAAAAATCTTTTCCCCTCAAGGTTAAGCAAACACATTACTATTTGGCCATGAACTTTGGTTGTTTCTCACTGACAAAATTTCCAGCTTTGCTCAACTTCCAAAAGAATGTTGTGAAGCATTTGGACTCTTACCTAAGCCATGTTTGTCCAAAGAGGTCAGTCTGAAGCCTAAAAGACTTCTGGATCCAGAAAATCACAGTCATGTCTTCAGTCACTCCGAGAGGGTCATGGAAAATTACAGCGCAGATGTTAATACTGGATCTTTCTTCCCAAAGCCCACGAGGCTGCAGAACAAAACCAGAAGGAGCAGGCGAAGCACTGAAAAGCTCATATGATCAGTGAGAAAGGAAGGCAGTCCTGCGGCAGCAGGGAGAGCCAGGGCATCCGGGGGCCGGGCTGAAGCTGCATCGGGACAGAACACACAGGGTCACTAGTGAAGCGTGTAAGAATGGCCGAGAGCATGAGCCCTGGCTCTGCCGCTTATGCTGTGTGACAGTGAGCAAGTCACTTGACTACTCGCTGCCTCTTCCTCACTCCCCTCAAGAAAGGTGCACAGGGTCCTCTCCCCACTGACCGAGATTGTCATCAGCCTGCGGTCCCCCTCTCCTGGTCTTAGGGCAGAATCCATGGAGACTGCTTCCAGAAGGCATCTGGCTCCTGGGTTAGAAATTAATTCCCTGGTCCTAACACTCACCCCCAGCATCCTGCGTTCTCCTTATCAGAGGAGGAGCCTGGGTCAGGGCTGGGCACTGGGTTTAAACATCACTTCTAGTTAACCAACACCCATTTTGACTTTGTTTTTGTCTGTTTTTTCCATGTGTATTTCCTAATTTATTTACTTCAGTTTCCTCTTTTCTTTTTTTTTATTAAACAGCAAAGCTTTTTATTTCTTTGTCATTTTAAAAACTGAAAAAAAAATACTGAAGAACTTTGAAGGGAATTTTGTACTTTTTTCTTGTGTAAATATTGGATTTTTTTAGCTTTCTTGTGGTTGTTAAAATGAAGTAAAAAGTAGGAAAGGATAAAGTGGGGAAAAAAGTGGAGTACAAAGAAAGACAGTTTATTTTATTTAACTTTATTTTATAGTGTGATTTCCAGGATTGAATGGGTTCATGTATATCAAATGTTCAGTGCAGAGCCTGACACAAGTGTATTTAATACAACTTTCCAAGTAAAATAAAATAAAAGGACTGAAAAGAATTGTTGCCAACACTCACCAGGCTGAGATGGAGCAGCTACCAGTGGTGTAACAGTGGTTGCCACAGGGGCGGGGGCCTGGGGAGCCACTGCTTACCGGGTACAGGTTTCCTTCTGGGGAGATGAGAACGCTTTGGACCTCAGTAGAGAAGGTGGAAGTTATACAGCATTGTGGATGGACTAAATGCCGCTGAACTGTACACTCTGAAATGGTTAACGGCTAATTTTATGTTATGTCAATTTCACCTTAATTTTAAAAAGAAAGAAAAAAGCTAACGGTAGCTGTGGGCTTAAATGGACCAGGAAAAGCACGACTGGTCAGAGGAACCCCAGGACTCAAGGATGACCTTAAACTGACTTCAGGGTCAAAGCCAGCAGCCTGGCCACTACTGGGTTCCCTGGCCCTTTCTCAGGCTATCGCGGGCACAGAGTCCGGCCGCCCAATTCAGTGCTGCTTCGGTGCAGCTTGCTTGAGTCCCCCAGGGTCATAACATATTTGGCCTTGAGAAAAGTTGCTCACAGGCTGGTCTGTGCCTCGGGGCAAGACTTAGGGCCCAGGACAGATGGTGATTTGGGGACCACCTTCAGAGGCAAAAGGACAGAATTCCTGCAGGCCTTCCCTGTAGGGAAGATCTTCATATTCAAATGAAATAACTTAGGAGGGGATGGAAACTTAATCCTTCTTGTTCTGTTATTAGAAGACAGGGCAGTGGTCGCCAACTCAGTCTCCGAGAAGCAGTGCAGCCCTTGCCCCAGAGCCTCCCACCTGACACTTTTTCTCAAAAGGAGACGGGGCAGCGGCAGATCCTGGTGCCCCTGGGGGGAAGGGGGAGGGAGGCCCGCATCCAACAGGCAGACAGCGGAAAGCTCGCAAGTGCGCTTTTCAGCCAGGAGCCTACAGCTGAGCGCGGAGCGGGGCTCTCCAACAGCTACGCTGGGCTGGGGCGAGGCTGCTCCGGGGAGCTGGTCCAAGCCGCGCGGGAGCAGGCGGACGTCTCCAGATCCCAGACACAGTCACTAGAGCATCCTCCTCGCCTCCTGCACAAACTGCGTTCAGAGGCTCTCCCTTTTTGTTGGTGCTGTTTAGCCAAGGCATTCTTGTGGTTAGAGCATTCATGCATTCAACAGATATCTTCTGGGGACCATCTATGCACCAGTCACTCGCCTGCTGGGACTCAGAATGTGAAAATAAATTAAAAGTGATCACTAAGCAGTTTGGAGGGGAGGAACTAGGTAAAATCACATATTTATAATACAGTGTGAGACCTGTCATAACAGAGCTGCCACGGGCTGTGGAGGAGGGTCCTCCCACCTCTGTCTGGGCGCCTGGGGTGACTGAGTCTTGAGATTTGGTAGAAAGGCAATCAACATGATTTCTAAATAAAGGTGGTCACCAGAATGCTGTGAATTGAAAAGGATGCATTTTAGAATATTTCAATTATTTTCTCAGTGCTGAGTTGTATTCTTCTTTTAAATGGGCTTAAATCACTCACGGAGAAAGAAACCAGGGAGAGAGGGAAAGAAAGGGGAAGGGAGGGGGGAGGAGGAGGGAAAAGAGAGTGAGTAATGACTCGGTTCTAATATCATTATATACAGAGGGGTCAGAGAGCAAAGAAATGTAGGGATGACCTTGTGATGATGAGTGTAAGTGAGATAACCAGGGATAGAAAAACTTTAAGAATTTAATCAAGTGGTTCCAGGCCAATTAACAGCCAGGACATTGAGACTCTGTGTGTGTGTGTGTGTGTGTGTGTGTGTGTGTGTCATGTACATGGAACTGATTTTAACTCACGTGATGATCCTCTTCCAGAATGTGTCTTTTCATCCTATTTTGCAGCTACATAAGGCTCTAGAAATTATTTTTCCAAAGCAGCAAAGCCACCAGACTGTTAAGGAGTCTAAAAACTAAAACAAGGCAATAAAAGCTATGACAAGATAGCTGGGGGATGGAGAAGAAAACACCCAAGGGAGGCACGAAGGCTGACCGCTGACCTCTACCAAAACAGTGCCTTGTAGTTACTGAACCACGACAGTTAGAAGAGGTGTCGGAAGTGAATGTCTCCGGGAGGGCTAAGCTTTATGTCCATCCAAAGATGATCAAAAAGAGGTCGGGATCATCTGCCTCAGGGCGTGGTACACGACGCCAAGTGGAACCCCAGTTCTGAGACCACTTTTAATTCTTAATGCTATAATTCTTTGATTCTATCTATATTCATATCTTTGGGTCATCTAAGCAGAAATTCTATAGCCTCAAATTTCACCCAAAATAAAAGTCTACAACTAAACATTATTTTCATGGGCGGCTTATTTCTGAAGGTGACTGTCTCTGAAGATACAGATGGAGCCATCACTGTTGTTAAAAGTTTCCATGACAAGGGGGAGCACCTTATACTTTATGAAAATTCCGTTAAGATTTGGAAGTACTTAAAATATGCTGGTTGGGTGGAGAGCCTGCCTTCCCTTACCTCCGAATTTCAACGGATCCAGAGTTCGAACAGAAATGTCCCCCCAGCCGCCCGGGTAGCTCTCCGGTACAACTTCCAGCCTCAGTCGAGATGCCACACTCTGTAGCAATGGAAAAAGCTCCCCCTTCAGAAGAACCATTGTCTGCAGCAGAACGAAAGTAATGCCATTCCTATGAAATCTATAAACTCAAAACAGGGACACAGAACTAGTGGTTGCCAATAACTTTAACTTCATTTATCTATATTTGGCAAAAATTGTGCTGCAGCTGGAGTTGAAATGCTGAGCTCAATAACTGCAGAGACGTGAGCTCCAGAACAGCAATTACTAAGCTGCGCTGCCTTGTGTGAGATTTCACTTTTATTTATTATATTTAAAGCCGCTCTCTAACTCTGTACAGTACAGACAGCATTGTCTATTCCAGGCACCGCTGCTCACAAGGGCATCTCCAGCTTGCTCTCGTCCATGAAGGTGCTTTCCGGGAGGCAGAAGACCTCTCTCATGACCACGTGAGCACAGCCTGGACGGCCGGGCTGCCCCCAGAGGCACCTCTCCTTTGTCCATCATTGGAAGAAACCGTTCTCATTTTCAACTCCAGCTTGGCTTATCACACACAGCTCGCAACTCAGATGATGCTTCCTTTTTTTTTTTTTTTTATATCAGTGGAGATATCGGTAATTATAATTGGCAGGCTGAGGAAGAAAGTTATAAATATCTCATCAGCTGCCACAGAGCAGAGAAGTAGGGGGACGAGGTGGCAGCCTACACCTCTGAAAGGGGCCGATGGGGGACGACGGATCCTCGCGGCCATTGTCACCAGCCAACATCTGTTTCTTATAGTGAGGGATGATTTTCATAGAATCACAGAAATTAGAGATAGAAAGGGCCCATTAGGTCATGCAATGCAGCTCTCTGCCAGTGCAGAATTCTCCTCCACAGGAAAGACTACCTCTTTGTTCTCATGGAAAGTCCTGGTCTTCACAGATGGTTTCCTGTTGGAAGGTAACTTTAAAGGGACTCCCGAGGTAAAGGAGTTGAAAAATTATAAAAAACCAAACTGTGTAACAATAGCCTTTTATATGTTTGTAAGACATGGCAAGACCAAATGTTACAGAGCCTCGGACAAATTCCACCAGGAATGTTCAAACTCGATTTAGGGGAAATTTGCACTCCCCCCACCACCACCATCCTCAGAAAAAAGAAGGAAAAAAGGACTGGCCGGGCAGTAATTGAAGTTATTTTTAATCCAGTTCTAAAATGATTTCCAAAACTTGAGCTCCCTGGGGTTTGACATATTTTTGAGTGATCATCATTCAATTTTTTCATGTAATGCTAGCCTTCTGACTTACTGAACAAATTAATTTCTATTTTTGAAGCAAATTTTCCATCCAATATGTCCAATATCGCTTTTGCCCTCTCAAACTCCACTTCCAAATGTTTGTTTATCTTCCCTTTATCTGACTTGGTTTATCAGCATCACCAGGAAACACGTTTGTCAGGGTGTTGACTTGACTTCCAGCTCTGATTCACATATTTTTTTCTTTGGTGGAAACTTTACCTTGAGAAAAGCTCCAATGTTTAGCCTACTGCCCATACTTTCTAATCAATAGGAACCAGAGCTTAGCTCTACTATCACGGTCCCCTTTCTCTAATGCTGGCGGTAACTAACGCCACCAACTTCAGACACGTTCGTGATATTCTGCTCACCAGATACGACTCAGGAAACGCCAACTCAAAAAGTGGGATTTCGCCTTTCTGAGGTATGTGGTCCAAAACAACAAGCAAGAGAGAATGTTCTCTGAATCCAGTTAGGAACACCAGCCAACTGGGATGCGAACCATTCATTTCCCTTCTTCCATCCACAAACTGTCATCAGCCCATGCCCTGTCCACTAGGGTCCGAAAAATTTCATGACACAAGTGCAGTGCTTCTGGTAGTTTCCTGAGGAACGGCTTCTTTCCTGCCATTATGTCATCTTTTGTTTGAAAGCGTGGTGGTAACACTCCTTGGCATTATTATTTGTTGTTATTACCATCAACAAAAGGTATTTAATTGGGAACCTATTTTCTATGTGACAGATAAAGGCAGTTCCACGGTCAGAGCCCTTCTGCAGTAGGCAATTTTGAGCGCCTAGCATCCACAAAGCGCCGTGCAGGGAGAGGGCATAGAAAGCTGGTTACAATGCAGCCTCAGTCTTTGAAATAATCATAGTATGATGCGAGTCACAGAGACAAACGTCTGCTTGTGATCCAGTGACAAGAGAGAAAAGTGCAAAGCCAGAAGGGAGGACAGAGGGAGGACAGGGTGACTTACGTGCAGTCTGGGGCACAGGGTGTGCCCTTGGGGACCAATAGCCTCACAGTGAGGACGGACCTGGGTGCATACGTTGTATGGCAGCCTCCTATGACCAATTCGTCACCAAAACCCAGAGAGGCAGGGTACTCATCAGAAACACGCTCCTGTTTAGTCTTAAACCAGAGTGACTTTAAATCGGGGCACTAAATCAGAATCAGGAGAAGCAAGTTTTGTCCGTCCTATCCCATGCCAGCCAAGTCACCTTGGGTGGGTCGCTCATTCATTCGCTCCACATATTTTTTAGTAAAGACTTTCTTTTTTCATAGCGGTTTTAGTTTCACAGAAAAATTGAGAAGAAGGTGCAGAGATTTCTCGTAAACCTCCTACCCCTGTTCATGCAGGGCCTCCCCATTACCAACATCGCCCCCTAGAGTGGCACCTTTGCTATAATTGATGAACCCATACTTTTTTTTTTTTGAGTTAAGTATTTAACTAATACAAAAGAAGGCAAGGGACATATGGGACAAGTAGAAAACAAATCACAAGATGGTAGATTTAGACCTAGATATATAAGCAATTACATTAAAAGTAAATGAACTAAATATTCCAATTAAATAAAACAAATATTGTTGGATTCAATTTGTTAAAACTATGCGTTATTTACAAGAGACAAACTTTAAAGGTAAAAACATAAAAGTGAAGGAACAAAAGGATATGCCAAGAAAATTCTGACAACAAAATGTTCAAGTAGTTACATTCACGGAAGCACCAGTGTTCTCTATAGTAATCATCCACAGCCGTCACTTAACATGAGCCCCATTTCCCTTAAAGTGGGGAAGGAAATATCTACTTTGTTGTGAGGGCCAAATCAGATGATACAACCAACCTGCAAAGTTTAATTATAGTACATGGTGGAGAAATAGTCTCCTGAGTGGTTATTTCCTAAATCTGTCAATTTAATCAGTGTCTTGATTTTTTATGCATGTTCATACATGAAGACATTAGTGTGATGTGTTTCCAAGTCTCTTTTATTTTTAACCATTGTCATGGATTTTTTCCATTCATTCCTCAGATATTCAATGTCCACTTACTACGTGCGAGAGCCCCAGCAAGTACCGAGGGCGATACACAGACTCCTTTAAGCAGGCGTTGTCTTAAAAGGGCTTAACTTCAGAGGAGGTGCTATGGTTACCTTTTTGATGATTTGGATTGGCTCTGTGTCTAATTCTGCTAAGTTTCTTATGAAACTTAGAAACTTAGTCATAACAAACTACGTGGTCCTTCGAGGGTCACTCCAGGGCGGGATGGGCGTGAATGTCTTTTCTCACCTGTGCAGAAACTGCCATCTCTCCCACTATGAATGGGCTGGCTCTTTTTGGGTAGTCTTGGCAATATACACCCAGTCCGATTACCAAGAAGCTATGTTTGCTGCTTCTCAGAAATTTAAGTGAAAGGTGCCGCCATATTCAGCTGTCAACTTCCAAGGGATTTCCATCCAAAATCAGTTTGGTCCTAATGTGTTGTCCACCTGGGAGACCATGCACAGCCCACAGACTCTCTTGTCTGAGGGACAGTATGACAAACTAGTGTTCTGATCTCCTATCTCCTGCAGAAAATGCAGCCCACTCCAGACAACTCTGGCGCATGCCCTCACATCGTTCTTTTGTTCATTTCCAACTTCATTGACTTGCAGATAGTGTTTCCTGGTTCTTGCCTGTTGTTTCACCATCTTTGCTTTTCATGATGGAAACCTCAACTCCTTGCCTTTTAATGGCAAATGACTGCAAGGGGACCAGGTGATTCTGATCCAAGGGGACAGCAGGCAAACCTGAACCCTGGCTGCAGTTACAGAGACACTGCTCCATCATCCTATAGGCAAGAGCCTGGAAATTGACGTCTGCCTTCTATGATCATGTCACTTTTTTTCCTTGTACAGTTTCTTGGTTTTGTGCTATTTTTGGAATTAATTTTGAGTTTCACAAAGGCAAGAACCATTCCTATTCCTCTTTTAACACCCTTTAAACCCAGCAACCCCCTCAATTTTGGACAGTGTCCGCTGAATACTTGAGAGGTGCTTTTGCACTGATCCCGCTGTGTTCCCACCATTTCTTTTTTGGGTTATGAGCTGGTGAGCTGTGTCACCAAGGAACAGATGGAAGCCAACTCACCCGTGATGGAACTGGACCAACAATCTTTATTTTATTAGCACCGCTCTCTAAATAACAGAAGTGACCAGCCAGAAATAAATTAATACAGCATGGCTGAAGAGATATGCAATCCCAGAGGATTTGTGTTGTCACTCTGTTTCTTAGACTAAAGAATCAGATGACCTCCACCTGACTAGCCGTGCTACTTGGTAATTTGCAGTAAATTACTTAACATCTCGAGGCCTCAGTATCTTCATCTCTATAAGAAGATGGTTGAAGAGCCCACAGCCCAAGTTCCTCTTAGGTCTGAAATTCTTCGATTATATTTCTGTCAACAAGCCCCACACATTGATTGAACGGATGGAATGAGCTAAAAAGCAAGTTTACCATTTAATTCATTTCTGTAAAAACGTATTTAAAATGTATTTTCTGGAAGGCACCATGTCGGGTGCTGGAGGAGCCCTCAGACAGGGTCTGGCAATGCTTTTGTCTCCAAGGAACAGGTGATTCTTCCCTCAATAGTGTCATAAAATTATCTTAAAATTGAGTAAAAGAAGTAGGCTTGAGCAAAAGCGTTTCTTCTGCAGTTGTGCTCCTGCCTTCTCGTAATCAACACGACTGACGTGCAATTGCACGAGGCTTTGTCCCTGAGCGTGGTCAGGTCTCCCTTCCCTCATCTAATGCCGCTCCCCCTCCCACTCGCAGGACACAGACACCTTCCGCAGCGCAGCAAACCTCCCACTGCTCCGGCCTCTGCTCACGCTGCATCTCTCTCGCGGGGCACTTTCTCCCTCTGCTTCTCCCATGACACTATTTACCCCAGAAGCTCCACCACTTCCCTTGGCTCCCACTGGACCCAGAGCCTCCCTCCTCTGTGCTCCATTGCCCTGGGCCTGACCTCCACTCCAGCAAGATCACGGCATTGGAATTGGTGTTCAGGTGAGGATTTCCCTCCAGGCGCTGGGTTTTCCAGGACAGGAGCTGCCTTTCCAATTAACGGGTACCTGTGTCCACCTTACTACAGACGTGCATACAGACCTCTCAGAAAACATTTGCTCTTTACCTGCCCGTGGCCAAGGGCTGCAGATTCCTTCATAGCTTTGTCTTTTGTAAACTTATTACTGAAGAAAAATCAACCCAGGCCTTGCAGAGTGTGTGCATAAATTGAATTAATTAGCACCGGATTCAGCACGATTATTCACAGGTTGACCTCTTACTCTGTGCCAGGCTCTGCTCTATGAACTTCGAGTGTCATAACTCATTTAATCCTCCAAATAATCCAATGAGGAAATGTTATAGTGTAGTAGGCTTCTCCAGGCAAACAGAACCAATAGGATATTGTACATCCTATTGAGAGAGAAAAAGAGATTTTAAGAAATTGGCTTGTGCAATTGTGGGGACTGGCAAGTCTGATTTCTGGAAGGTAGGTCGACAGGCTAGAGACCCAGGGAATATCTGATGCTGCAGATTGAGTCTCAAGGCCATCTGCTGGCAGAATTCCCTCTCCCTGAAGGAGATCAGTCTTTTCTGTCAAGGCCTTCGTCTGCTTAGACGAGGCCCACCCACATTATGAAGAAGAATCCGTTTTACTCAAAGTCTGCTGATTTAAATGTTAATCTCATCTAGAAAATATCTTTAGAGCAACATCTAGACTGATGTTTGACCAAATGTCTGTGTGCCATGATCTAGCCAAGTTAACACAAGCAATTAACAGTCACAGAAAAGTACCATCGTTACCCTCATTTTACAGAAGAAGAAAGGAAGGTACAGGTTGTTGAAGTAACTGGCCCAAGCCCAGTGGTGGCGTGGAGCAAAATGGGATTTGAACTGGACAGTTGTCCCCAGAGCCTATGTTCTAAAGCCCTGAGCCCGGCCACCTTTCTACGAATCACAGCCCGGTATCTGATGCTTTGCCATGAGGTTGTACAAGGTGAAGAGCAGAAAATGAACCACCTCTCTCTGCTGTTGTCTGAGGGGTGACGCCATGGTCACAGTCACGGGCAGCATCAGGACGACCGCATATGGTCACATGATTCCAAGCCCAGCATCAGCCTCGACCATCACTGGGCCCTGCAAGACTGACGGGAAGGGGCTGCCTCTGGAGGCTTCTGGTTCGTCTGTTTGTTTTTGCTTTTGTTTTTGGAGAGAGAGAGTGTGTGTGCGCATGTGCATGTGTGTGTGTTCCTGTGCGTGATTCCAGAGAAGTCTGCTAGGGGCTCCCTGGGGACACCAGTGACGGATTTCTCTATTTCACCATCTATAACTGCTTCCTGCTGCCCAGGGCAGGATCCTAAGTGGGCCCTGCACTTGTCCCAAAACTCCAAAATAGCGTCAGTTTGCTGTAAAAGTTAAAAGGGCTGGCTCTGAATTCAAAGAAAATGGGGTTGGAATCCCACCTGTCTTTATTGGCTAAATACTCTTGGACAAGTTATGTAACCCCGAAGTTCCAGTGTCTTCCACACAATGGATGTCCACTTGGGAGGTCATTGTGGGGACTTGGAAGCGGTGAAGCAAGCAAGGACTGCAGCCCAGTGCCCGGCGGCGTGGAGGCCTATTTAATAGGTGTTAGCCCTGATTTTGAAGGATAATTAATGCTTTACTGTTAATATTTCCTCATTAAAAATCTCTGTAACAGGAAAAAATGCTGAACCAAAGCAATGTGTTCATTAAGACTTTCCATACGCTTCGTGGGCTGCAAAATAGAATGATCTGAAGGTTCGCTCTGGCCAAGAACCTGTCCAGCTGGACCTCCCTTGCTTTTCCCACTGCCAGCCTTTGGTGGCCGACGTCACCCCAGGCCACCAGCCCAGATGCAGCCCTTCACATCCTTTCCCCATGCAGTGATCACCCACCTGCAGTGACTCATTCTTGTGATAGGAGAGTGGGCCCCGTGGAGACCATGCAGAGCGTGGTGGCTGTCACCATTGTCCTGGTAGAGGCTACTTGTCCCCCAGTTTTCCCATATTTGTTCCAGGAGGAAAACAACGTAAGTGATCTTCCATGGGGCACTGACTTGACCCAGGCCCTGCAAATAAAGTGACTGTATCTTCAAGGGCCCTGAGGTCATTTCAAGTGGATGAACGGTGGCCCAAAGCTTAATGCATCTCAGCCATCATGTAGGCTCCACGTTTGCTGGGACTGCACTTCCTCTGTTTGACAGACAACAGTTACAAACCCGGTGACAGTAACCCCCCCTCATGTCCCCTTTATTTCATTTTCCGGTCTCCGGGTGAAGACCGCGCCTCTCACCTCGCAGCTATGGTGGAGCTCGGGGAACCTTGCCATCGACGTGGACCTCCCAGGAAATGATGCACTTTCCCTGAATTCTTCCCTTGGCAGCGCAAACACTGAAGTGTGGAGCAGCAGGCGGGGAGCGGGGGGCAGAGGCAGCTCCGTGTGTCGGAGTCGCTGGGGGTCAGACACCCTTGATGTTTGACAGATTAAGAGTTGAGCACCTACTTTGTGGCAGGAAATGTGCTCTGTGCTGGATTTACAGCCGTGTGCGAGACACCCTGCCCCGTCCCGCAGGGCTCTCCCACTTTCTCAGGAAGAGACAGTTCACCACTGTAATGGCCACTGTCACACACGCCACACAGGAGAAGGGCAGGATGTGAGAGGACACAAAACCTGGGCTGATTTGGGGGCACTGAACTCAGTCTGGCAGGTTGTTAGAAGCTGCCCTTCTAAGGTGAGATTTTGGTTGAACTCTGAAGCATGATTAAGCGTGATTGGTAAAGGAGAATCCAAAAGAGCTTCGCAGGCTGAGCTGGGAGGTGGGAGAAGCTCGTTGAATTCCAGGAACTAAAAGACATGCCTAGTGGCTGGCTAACCAAGGAGAGCAACACGGCTGAGGCCGAGGGCAAAAACCAGGGCACACTGGGCCTGGAGACCGCCATCATGATTTTTCATTTCATCCCACAAGGCAGGGAAGCCACTGAAGGTTTAAGAAAGGGGTGAGAAGGTCAGATTTATCTTCCAAAAGTTGATTCTGGCCAAATGGAGAAGGAAATAGCAGGAGGCAAGAGTAGACGAGATTCAAACAGAAACTTTCATGGCGATACTCCTGGTGGCACCACTCACAATAGCCAAGAGGTGGAAAGAACCCAAGTGTCCACCAACCGGTGAACAGGCACAGACCATGCGGCGGAATATTACTCAGACATAAACAAGAGGGGAGCGCTGACATGCGCTACAGTGTGAATGAACTTCAGAATCATCATCCTTGGTGGAAGAAGCCAGACACGGCAGGTCACATATTGTGATGATCCACTGATATGAAACAGACAGAGCAGACAAGCCTAAAAACACAGTTATCAGGGGCTGGGAGCGGGAGGGGAGGCACGCCTTAACAGGCGGGGGTTTTCCACACTTAGCAAGTATGGTGATGGGAAATTCTGGACCCGGACAATGGTGATGGTTGCAGAAGGCTGCGAACATACTTAGTACCACTGAATTTTCTGCTTCTCCGGCGCCAGGTCCCCCTTCCCCTGAGGCGGCATCATCTTTTCTTCAACCGCACTTTCTCTCCCCAACTCGGTTCAGGCCTGGCCGCTCGCCGGGGGCAGCGACGGGGATGCCAGGCACAGCTACTCCTTCACATCATCCGTGTGGGGAACATCGCTGGACTAACAGCCTCTTAATGAACACGGAGCGTCAGTGTTTGCAGAATATGCTCCCATCTATTACAGTAGATCTCCATTCAGCAATCCTCGAAGTAGATATTATTAACGCCGTCTTACAGATGAGCAAATTGGGTTCAGAGAGGTTAATTAACTTGTTTAAAATCCCACTGCGAACAAAAATCAGACCAAAAATTGGAATGCAAGTCTTTGGCCCGCAAGCCCTGTATTCTTCTTACAATATCACCGCTGCCATCCTGGGAAAACAGATTTCCTCGTCTTGATCCCTTCTGCACCCCAATAATGTGAAAATTCTGTCTCCCTTTACACAGAAAGGCAAAGTGGTCCAAATTATTCACAAAACGCAGTGCTTTTGCCTGACTACAAAGCATCCAACATTTGACCACATGTTCTAATGGGTTCTTAATTGGAAAACATCACAAATATTTTCCAGTTATTTCCTTTGTAAGGTCTCCAAGCTAAAAGCAAATCTCCTTGAGTTCATTGTAAGAGATTGTGTGTGTGCATGTGTGTGTGTGTTCTGATGCCCTTAATCCCAAAAAGGCCTGTTCTGTCCCTAAGCACATCACAGGGCTATGATAAATGCTTGTTGACATGAAAATGAAATTAATATGAATTCACTTAAATTTTACAAATAACGCTTGTACAGACTATGTGACATTTTGGAGAGAGCCAATCATCCAAACTTCAAGATGAATGCAGATCTGTAGGCTCCTCACCGACCTCAGAAAAGGGAAATACCGGCCCCCACCCTAGACAATGCTCAGTTCATCTCAGAGCACCGTGTGGAACGTGGCTGCACACGGCACTGAAATCAACCCGGACTCAGTTTTCCGATTGTAAATCAATGGCTTCTGCCCTCGTTTCACAGAAGATGAAGGGGAAAGTTAGTGCTACCAGGAGCAAGGAGAGAGGAGAGGGGACCACCAGCAACCAGTAAGCCACTTGCCCCTCTGATCCCAACATCTCGTCTCTGGGGACTTGGCTCCCAGGGACCAGCTAAAGGGATGAGGCCGCGAAGCCAAGGAGAGATCGGTGGCCAGAGCTGGACACGACTACTCGGTCCATGTTACCATGACAACCAAGAGTTATCACGAAAGGGGCGACAGTCAGAGAGCAGAAAAAACCCAAAGCAACATGAAGACAGAATTAAAAGAAAGGGATTTAAGGAAACCACAGACAAACTCCGAGGTAAGAGAGTAAGAAGGAGGTGGACTGCAGAGAAACTCTACAAAGTTCACACACTCGAGTGATCTTGTCCTGCCTTCGGTGGATCACTCATTGTGAAGGTTACACTGACCACTTCAGAAAGAGGAACCAGTGGACATGGTTGGGGGTTTCAACTCTATTCCACCAATAATGAATCACGTGGCACTCAGCAAGCCCCACCGGGTCTGTGACTCCGTTCTCTCATCCATGCAAAATGTTTATAGGATGAAATAAGATGATAGCTGCGAAAGTGCTTAGAATACTGATTGAATAAGAATGTGTGGATTGGACTGAAAGAGGTGTGTTTATTGAATAAAAACAATGATAATTAACATTTTTGACACCTTTCTACGTACCCATCTCACACAAAGAGCTTTAATCCGGTTCATCCTTCACAAAGAACTTTGTGAGGAAGGAGTTATTATTATCATGCCCTTTTCAGAAGAGGAAGCTGACGTACGGAGATTTTCAATAACACTCCAAGTGACACGGCTAAGGAGCCTTAGAAAAGCAGCCCCAACACAGTCAGCAGGGTTTAAGTCCACGTTATTAACCGCATAATGATAGCGATAAGAAAAAATGAGGAAGGGAAGTAGAATAAACTTCACAGATTGTCTTGTTCAATACCCATAACAGCCTTGTGAGGCAGGTATTGTCAGAGCCCCATTTTTCAGATGAGAACACTAAGGCGAGGAGTGGTTGATTAACTTGCATTGGTCATGGAGGAGAGAGAGAAGACGGATTATTTGGAAACCACAAATAGTTTGCATGCCTGTTGGAAAAGCCACACAGGGTAGTGGACAAGAAAATGGACCTTAGAGCCAGACCCACAGGTGGGTCAGGACCTAAAATTAAGCAAATGAGCCAATTCATGTTAAAGTGTGTTATAAACTGGGAAATACTATGCAAAAGTGAAGATTCCTTATTGGAAAAGCAATTACCTTCTAAGCGGGAAAATCACCAGACACATCCCAGGAAACCCTGGGCCCTAAGATTTAGAACTTACTACAAGAAATAGCTGTGAGATTTTAATTCAGTAAATTGGGGGGGGGTGCAGGGGGAGGGGGAGTAAGGTAACTGCTGAAAAGTGATTACGAGAGTCTGTTTTTTAAGAAAACATGCCTGGATTGTTCCCATGGGAACTAATGATTTGCAGGGGTACTTTTCAGACTTGAGGGTGCATCAAAATCTCCTAGCAACTGGGCCCCACCCCCAAAGTTCCCAATTCAGTAGATGTGGGCAGTTCTAGTTCGCTAGGGCTGTCATAACAAGCACCACAAATGACATGGTTTACACAACAGAAGTGAACCACCCACAGTTCTGGAGGCCAGGAGTCCAACACGGAGGTTTTGCAGGGTTGGTGGCTCCTGCAGCTGTGAGGGCGAGTCTGTCCCATCCCTCTCTCTCAGCTGCCGGTGCTTCTCCGGCAATCTCAGGGGCTCCTTGTCTTGAAGATACATCAGCCCAGTCTCTGTCTTCACATTCACATGGCATTCACCCTGTGTGCATTTCTGTGTCTAAATTTCCCCTCTTTATAAGGACGCCAGCCGTCTTGGATTCCTCCTCCAGGATGACCTCATCTTGACTAATTACATCTGCCATGACCCTATTTCCAGAGCAGGTCACATCCAGAGGTCCTGGGATTTAGGACCCCAACTCACGAGTTTGAGAGGGACACAGTTCAATCCGTACCACCTACCTTCACTTGTATGTAACTCAGCCCCCAAGTCCTAAAGGAGCCAGATCGTTGTGGGAATACATGACCACAGCACACAGCTTGCTTTCTTCTCTCCCTATTCAGCTCCCTCTAAATACATATTTCTTTGCCATTGTACCTTCCCTCCTGGACTCCCACAAGCTCTCTGGGAATGAAGCCCCGGGCCTCCTCAGCAGGACTTCTTGGAGCAGTAGCCCCTGACTGCCCATCTTTGTGAAGGCGGCATTCACCCGCTCAGTGGTGCTTTGTCACTCCAAGCCCTTCTCCCTCCCAGGACCCCAGTGATTCCCAAAGAGCAACTGCCTCCCCACGCATCTATAGAGCTGGAACTCTGCAGTTACCATGGTTAATGTTTCTGACTTGATTGGCACACCAGTAATTGAACTGTGGTCTCTCGAGTGCAACACTCTCTATTCATTAGCTCCTATTGTGTAGGGCCACTGCATCAAACCACATTATTTTTCTGCTTACTTAAAAAAAAAAAAAGGAAAGAAAAGAAAAGAAAAAAAGAAAAGAAAGGAATAAAGAAAAGGCAGTCATGAATACAACACTGCGTTGCCATATGAGATGTTGCAGTTTTGCTTCGAGGGTGAAATCGTTTGAGACGAAATCTAATGTTGTATCAGCTCTGGCCCCATCAAGAATGGTGAGATGTAAAGTGAGAAATCTTAATTTTGGTGGCACAGTCACACAGAATCAGAGCTGGAAATCAAAACTAGCCGCGTCCCAGTGTTTGTGTCACGAAGGCAACTGCTCGTGTGTTTACCATGCTGTCAGCACGCTTCGAACCATCTTTGAAGCCATGTCTCCCTCGCATCTATTTCTGCCCTGCCCCCACCCCCGGGACTTCAGAAGCCTTTGGTGAGTTTGTGGGAGCTTTTCTTTGAGGAATGGATGAAAAGTGTAAAATCCTTGGGTGTTTATCTCAGGTTTCTGTTTTCCATCCTCGTGGCAGTGTTTTTGTTTATTTCTAAGCTGGAGATGCTTCCTTTTTTCTCACGCAGATTCCTCTTTTTCTTTCTCTTTTTTTTCTCGTCGGCTTCACCACAATCTCTGGAGTTATACTGACGTCAGAGTGTAAGGATCTGTGTAATATTATTAACAATAACAAAGAAAATGCAAACAAATAAGAAAAGGCCGGTTGGGGAGGTTGTTTCGATCTTCTTTTACATTCTGGTACTTACTTATAAAACTATTCTGGCTTGATCATTTCTGGCTCAGGAGATGGGAAATGATAAAACTTCAGAACTTGGGTGCGAACATCCCTGACTGTCACCTGCTCCCTGAGGGCCAAGGAAGTGGCTCCACTGGATGGATCACCTCCTCCCAACCTCCTTCTCCAAACTGGTCCCTCTCAGGGCAGGTGAATGGCATCGGCTCACCTGGACCCTCTCTTCATCACCTGCCCCCCGTTGAACCCTGACGTCTCTTTCTTCCCAGCTGCCCGTTTCTCAGCCTTCCTTGGACCCCTCACCCACACCCAGGCCCTGTGACTCACGCCGAGAGCTCAGTCCCTGAGCGCTAATCACCTGGTCTCTAACCAACAGACTCTGCCCTCCCTCTGGACTTCGAGTGCAGGCTAACTGCCTAACCCTACCTTCCCTTCATTTCCTGAGAGCTGACAACATTACAATGATCTCCCCTCCCGAAAAAAATAACAAATGGGCAGACTTCAAGTCTGTCACAACCACAACCAAGTTCTGTTTTTTCCAGCACTATGTGAAAAACTCCGGGTCTGCCAAGACTTCCCTGAGCTCCCTGGGTCACCGCAGACTTCACCGCCCCCTATCGCCTTGCACTTGACTGCGTCTCAGGCTGTGACCACTGCCCCGCCTTCAAGGAATGGACACACACGTGTTTCTTACCCCAGCCCAGTGCAGCACACTTTAACCTACGCATCCATCTAGACGTGATCACACGGCCATCCCGGCCAAGTCCCTGCTCCCGTCAGGAAGCCCTCTCTGCCTTCCTGTCCATACCAACTTGCCCCGGGTCAGCACCGTACAGTCCCCTCACCCAGCCGCCCGGGGTGGGCTGAGTCACTCCAACTCAGCTGGAAGCATCTCATCGCCAGGCTCCGTCCACTCCCCTGGGACACGTTACCCAGCCGTGAAGACGTGGTCGTCATGTGCTCAGCCAGCGCTTCAAAACGATCCATCTGTGTAATGAAGACAATAGATACAAAATAATCTGCTCTAAGAAGTGCCTCCCAACATGAAATGAAGCTGCTCTTCTCCTTAACTTCCTGGGACTCGGAGCTCTGACTGTGCAATTGCAGAGTCCAGGGAAGCTTGCGGATTCTTCCGCAGGGCGCGGTCTAGGCACGTGTTGAGAAACGGGTGAGTGATTCTCCAGGCCCTTGCAGCCAGCCGCGTCTCACATCAGAGTGAAGTTACAGGGGAACACGGGACTCTTCCAAGCTTGGCCCACACCCAAGCCCCGGCTCTCGCCCCAGCGGGCTCCATCCAGCTCCCCAAACCCAGCGTGCCCTGACCCTGCCTTCACCCTGTCCCCCCTGCTCCCTTCCTCCTGGGTTCTCTGTGCTGGAAGGCCCTTGGTTCTTGTTACAAGACCCTCCCCAGTTGCCACTTTTCTGGGATGCCTCCCCTCAAGTTCCCTGACCATCGCCTCCTCCGTGTCCCCCCAGGCCGTGTTGTCCTCGGCCGGGGCCCCCTCTATACACTCGGGCTAAGGTTAACTACTCTGCTCTCCTCCTGAGAGTCCCTTACACATCACAGCCACCTACCCTTTTCCCCTAAATTTCACAAATATCCAACCTGAGTCTTTGGCGGGAATCTGGGAGCGGATGTGAGAACACACTAGGTCTCTAAAACCGCCCACATCCCTCTGACAGAAACAGTCACATATTTAAAGTCGCTGAGCACAAGATCCAAAGAACAGTGGGTGTCTGTCTCTTCCTAACTGCAGGGAACACGGACTCTGACATCGTGGCTTCCCGAGTATTCTCAGTAATAATTAAACATCCCATGCCAAGTAGATATTTAAATGTGTTAGGCCCTCAGATGTGTTTCCACAGGAGTTTAGAATTGGGAAAGGCCTGCAGTGCTCACAGGGAAACCTCTCGGGGCTGTTTCTACACACACTCGGTTAGCTGGGCTGGCAGCTGAGCTCCCGAATGAGGCTAAGACTGTGGCTTCAGCAGCTTCATGACTTCCTCTCTCTCCAGCCAAATGACAGCCCCAGGCAGGTGTCTGCCCCGCGTGCGTGCCCAGAGTCATGGTCCTGGCCTCCATCCAGGGCTGGAGACACCACCTCAGGCGTCGGGTGGACACCATCCACAGCGTCTTACAGCTGGAGGGTCGGCAAGCGGGGGGAGGGAGGGGAAACAGTTCATCCAATTCCTCCTTAGCCTTCCCAGAGGGACCCCAGGATGGTGGGCAGACCCGTCTGCTGGGCATGCTACCCTACCCCTCATTTCCACGCTCAGCAGTTCAACAGGCCTCGGGCTGCCCTGTCTGGCTGGGGTCACACCTCCTGCCTGGGCTCTCTTGCAGTGTGTCCACAGCATGTGTGAATCTGAATCTGCCTTTCTCTCTGACACATCACCACATAGAGTTACTACACACACACACACACACACACACCCTGTCCTAAGCACAGATGCTTTTTTTAGGTTCATCTTTTGGGATCTGAAAGCAGGAGGGTCCAATACAACCCTCAAGATGGTTATCATTTCAAGAAAAATAAAAGCGGAGCTATTATGATTTAAATAACTTCAGCAAATAATTTTGACTCATCAGATTTTATCAAAAACCAGTTAACTCTAATCTTAAAAAAAAGTATAAATGCCACCTCCAAAAACTATGTGCACAATTCAGTGTTAGTCCAACGCCAGCTCACTGACACCACCATGTTGCTTTGAAACCAAAGGGCTCCTGCAGGTGACTGAATCACCACCACGAACAACAGCCAGTTCTCCATTAACCGCTGTGTGTTCTTCATTGCCGATACCCTAATTTCCAGATCGTCACACTGGGAATCTTCCGTATCGACTCCGTGTAGACTGAGAAACTTAATTTCAATTTTATTCAACTTTAAAACTTAATGTAATACTCAGTTTACAATTAAGACTGTGTATAAACCATGATTTATAATGCATTCTGTAGTGATTTATTACCTGGGGGTTATTTAATAAGCTAATTTCTTGTTCAAACTTACACTCGGGGAAGGGAGTGAGGTTTGATGGACGAGGGTGGGGGCGGGGGGCGGCTAGGAGGACCAGATGCTGGGCGAGATGTGTTCCTAGCCTTCCTCACTCGTCCTTAACAATCGGGCTGAGGAGTGGGTGTCATTACCAAGTAATCCAGGACCTCGTGATCTTGATGCTGTCCTCACTCCCAAATCTCTTCCAGACATTTTTGTGGGTCAGGGTTTCCCGTGTGTTCAGCGAGAGGCGTGGATGCAACAGACATGCTGAGAAAACTCAAGTGGCTGGTCGTTTCTATTTAAGGGAGTCTCAAAGCACATGCCATAAGTTCTCCTCTCTTCAGTTTCTTGACTCACACAGAGAGTCCTGAGCCAGCCCCAGGCTTGGCCTGCAGCAACTCTGGCCAACAGGCAGGTGGCTGGGTGCCCCCCCCCATCCTGCCTCCCCAGGGCTCCCCCTCCCCTGCACCCTTCTCCACCTGCGGAGTGGGTAGTGCGAGGATCCTAAGTGCCTTTTTAAAAATAAAAGCATATTTAGAGTTTCCAGGATAATACATTCTGCATCACCCTCCAATCTCCTCAGGTCCAGGTTCTATGAGAAGAACTATTTACCTATATTCTGTTTTTTAACTTGAAGTATAGTTGATTTACAATGTTGTGTTTGTTTCAGGTGTACAGCATAGTGATTCAGTTAGACAGACACTGACTGAATCACTTTTTCATGTTCTTCTCCTTTATAGGTTATTACAAGCTATTGAACGTAGCTCCCTGTGCTGTATTCTTCATGATTCTTTCTCAACAAGTGCTCCCGTAAAGTCCTGTTGAGAATTTATTATTTTTCGAGGAAAACAAATAATGTCAACAATTTTGAAGCCAACAGAGCCCTTCTGGCTTGGACAGTTCCCATCGACACCCCAGAATGTGAGGGGTGAATAGCTCACGAAGCCCCAAAGCAGCCACTGCCCCACCCCGGGGTGTGCTTACCCGTCAGATCTGTCCCTCCCCAGGAGAGACTCTTCCAGAACCCCATGGGGCTTGGGATCCCAAGGAGCTGTTTTCCTGATGACCTGCTTTCTTTTCTGTTGGTGCAAACTCCCAATACACAAATAGTTGCCTCTTAAGAATAGAACAAAATGCTTGCCCTTGGGCTGACACACTAAACTACTGCAGAGATGTAGTCTTGGGACAGCATTTTAAAGTCTGTCTGCAAACAGCACCGAGATGAAATGCGTCTCCGGAGCCTGGGCGGGGATGGTTCTTCTGGGCAGGAACAGTCCCGCCGGCCAGGAGAGTCACAGCCCGGGCTGCACACATGTCAGGAGGTCTAGACGGAGGCCCTTCTAATTCTGGAAGTGCAGCCATCAGCAAAGCCAGCAAACAGGACAACGGCAGATGAATGGGCCATGGACGGGATGGAGTGAGATACATTTATGAATTCAAGACGGCTTAGTCATTCCGTAACATCAGAGGTAAAAATCCAAACCAGAACTAGTCATGTAATCTCTCCCTTTAAGCTATAGGGTTTTATATCATGTATACCAATGAACTTTATTTTACAAAGTGAGGAGGGATTGCCCACATTTAATTAGCAAAGGACAACACTCTTGTTGTTGGATGTCGACACATGTAGGCTTGGTCTACTTTCGGTCTTCTGTGCTCCGAGGTCTCCCGTTTGTGATTCTGTTGCTGTGTTCATGAGAATTTAGGAATGTTTCTGTCTTGACCTGCCATCACTTCCAGCTGCATCATGGGTGTGATTTAAAAATGGATGAGGAGGAGAGCGGCTTTCCTTCCCACACTGTGCTCGTGGTGACAGCACATATGTTAACTCTTTCTAGTTTTAGATGAGAGTAGGTGAACATGACACTTATGGCTGGCCAGATTCTCTGGATCCTTTTTTTCTTTTTTTTTTTTTTAGCAATTGATCTAAGAAATATCTTCCTTACAGTTACACGATGCTTCTGCAGGTAGAAAGTAACAGCCTATGATTGCATACCCAAAGAGAATTGCTACATGAAAAAAAAAAAATCACTGTTGTGAATATAGAACGGAATATTAGGCAGCCAATAAAATGAGGTTTATAAAAGGAGGTATGTAAATTGATATTTTAAATGATAAGAATAAATTTGACGTATAACAGTAGGGAAAGTGCAAAGTATTCTATAAATACACACAATTAAGATTGTATTATATATAAAGAATTGTATAATCTTTACATGAAATTATATATCTGCATGCATTTCTAACTATCTAATATCTATATAAACAATGACTATGTCTAGTGGGAGGATCAGGGTGACTTTCACTTTTAAATGTTTAAAAGTAAATTTGTATGTATAAAAATAGGTTCTTATAGTTGCTGAATTTTTATAAGGACATCTTATTTTTAAGCAAACAATTATATTTCAAATAAAATATATTTATCCCTACAGTACCGTCACCAGTAAAGAAACAAAGCCATTCCTCACTATATGCTAATTAAAGCCATTCAACGAGGAGTCAGGTCAGTTTCTGACATTAAATACTCAACCGACTCCTCTTTTTTAGCTGTATTTTTCAGGTACTCTGTGGTGAATGCCCTACTTTGGTAGCTTGTGTATGTGATTTAGTAAACCAGTTTTTGTTTTTGTTTTTAATAAGTGGCTTTTTAAAAATAAAATTAAAAAAAAAAAAAAACAAGAAACAAGAAACAAAGCAAAATAGCCTGGTTCTCTAATCCTGTGGATATTTTGACCCTTCAGTTTTTCCAAATAACAATCCACAGGGAAAAGAAGGGACGGATGTTTCTCAAGAGGCTTACAGAACACTTTCTTCCCCATAACTTATAAGTTTTGAAGTGACACTCCAAAACACAGTGCAGGGGAGGAGGGGGGGACAATGGAAGCGTCCATGGCTGTGAAAATTTTCCTTTTCCACACCTGACTGTATTTTAATATATTAAAAGCAGCCACTATAAATGAATTGACGTTGAAAAGTGAAAGGTTCAGCCAATTCAACACACAATGGATACTGATGGGCACCACTCAGGGTCCTGGCACCTGGTACCGTGAAGGAGCAAGGATGCAGAGGTGGGAAGCCGCCAGGCACCTAAGGGCCAGTTTGCTGCACAGCATCACTTCCACCTACAAGCTTTTAAAAATCATTATTACCTACTTCCGAAGGTAGATGTTGTTCCCTAAGGAGTTAAGCGAATTAACGAGTTGCACAAACATACACATCTTGGCTTAACAAGCCAAGCTCCTCTCCCTGGCTTTCTCTGGTTCCCTGATAACATCCGGAATCCAACTAACTTCAAATCCTTGACCTGTGCGTGTTCTTTTGTTTTGCTTTTCACTCTTGGGAAAGCATCCTCGAGGTAAAGCGTGTGATAGAATGTTTCTCAAACAGGTCCCAGGAGCATACGACCTGCCGCTCCCTGGGTCCCTGGCTGTGATGGCCAAGGTTGCCATCCTGCCCTCCTCTCTCTGCATCTGTTTTACTGCACCATCAGCTGGAAGGAAATTGGTACAGGGGGAGGAAGCAATGAACACACTGTAATTTTTACAGTGCACCAACAGTAATATTGTGGCAAATAGCGCAACAGTGTAATTCAGCTCTTCCAGATACTCAAGGATTGTGGAGAATATGATCCTTATTTCAAGAGCTAACAAGTGACTTAGGGCATCCAGAGCCTTGAGCACCCTAGGTTCCCAGTAATGATGTGCTGAGTGAACAAGTGAATGAATGAATGAAAGTATGAATGAATGAAAGCACCTAGTACTTAAGAAAATCTAGGGGATTTTTTTCTGATATATTTTTCAAGAAAGTTCTTTAAATGCCTGTTATGAAGATTTTCATTTTATTTTTATCAAGTATCTTTTATTTCAAACTATGAGCCATAAAGAAATGTTGAATGAACCACTGGGAACCACATAGCAATAGGATCTTACAGTGGGAGAAATCCTTTAAAAATCAAAGTACATCTCCCCAAATGCATTCTATTAAATAAAGCATTTATAAGGTCCTGAGAAGTTTCCAAATTTAAAAGCAAGCAAGTTTCTGAGAAACCAGCGTATGCTGCTAACTCACCCATCTTTCACATATATATTTTTCAGTGCAACATAGCCCAGTTGAACACAACATTTAGAATGAAAGTTATAACAGTGTATTAAAAATATCGAGCAAGTGAGAAATTTATTCTACTTCAAATTCTTCCTTTTTGAAGTGGTAAAAATTCAACAGCAAAAGCTAAAGTAAACTGTGTAACAAGTAAGCTATAAAGCAGATGATCTTCAAGCAAGTTCTGAGCACGTTTTTAAGTATCATTTAAAGTATTAAAATATTAACTCCCTCTATCAAGTTATTTACGTTTAGGGAAAAAAAAAACTAGATGTAGCACTGGAATCAAATAGGTCAACAACAAGACTAATGAAAAAGTTCTTTCCTATAAACTGAAAAGTACTTTTTAAATACATTTGAAATTCACATGCTTGTTAATTTCATTAAAACAAGATTGATATTTACATGTACTTCCCTGGAAAACAAGCATATTCAAGGATGCCTCAAGTCAGGAAAATTCTGGCTTTCTTTAGATAGAAAACGTACTTCCGTGCCAAGTCTTCCCCAACAATTGCTATGTTGAATCAGCCTGGTAGTTATATTTTATGATGTAGTTTTCCAGAAAATAGTTTGAACTACATTAAAATATGAACTCATAAATCAGAGGCAGAGTAACTCCTGCAGCAGCACCAAACAGACTTCAAGATCTTCTGCATCATCGTACGCAGCATAAACTCAACTGAGGGATTAAAGTTTGCACAGATCTCATCCACACAGAGGAAAGAAGAGTCTTCCCTAGTCTTAAAGTCATTATATAAAGTTGTCTTTCTTTTAAAAAGCATTTTACCTTCATTATAAAATAATACCCACTGATGTAAAAAAAAATATTGAAAATGTGAAAAGAGAACAAAAGAAAATCACCTTTGATATTTTGGTTCTTTCTTTTTAAACCACACTGGAATCAAACTGTACACAATCCTGTAATTAGTTTATTTTTTAATTTAATATTATATCTGTAGTGAAGCCCATGAGGTTCCATGTTCTTTAACAACATAAATTACAGTGTATTTAACTATTCTCCTACCCTCAGACAACTAGGTGTTGGCCAATCTTTTGAGAAAATAAATAACATTGTAGTAAATGATAATGGAAATTTATGTTATACTATTAAATTAAAAGCACAACTGGACACAATTTAATTTTAATTTAATCTAGTTGATTTTAGACATTGAGCAAGAGTATTATAAATCCTGGGTCATATCCATTCATTTTTTATGGCAGGTGCAGAGCACAGAACATCCCCAATGACACTTCACCAGGGGTTTAGCTCAGATTTATTTCTATGCATTAATCAGTGTGTTAAAAGTCCACCTCAGTCGTAGCACCGAGCTCATACATTTCCTTCTTGTGCAAGAGACTTTAATGAATATCTTCTCAAAAAGTGTAATGAAAGCTAGGTAGTGACATGACATCATCACCCCAGTCTGCTAACCTAACAGCACAATAAAAATGAACAGCCTGAATTGATCACGTGCAGGAGGTGGATGCGAATTCCTAGCGATCAGTTTTTACTCAGACCTGTGCCTTTACAAACCACATAATATCAGTCAGAACAGACTACTTTACGCTTCCTTTTAAAAGAGAGATAAATACAAAAGAAAAGAACAAAACCGAAATAACAGCAGTTCACCAAAGAGGAGTTTAGTTCCTCTCCAAGACCGCTACCGCCTTGGGTGAGCTCAGAACGCCAGAACGTTAGCCACTATATATAAAAATAGATTTTTTAAAATTTTTCTTCTGTACAGCACAGGGAACTATGTTCAATATCTTGTAATAACCTTTGATGGAAAAAAATATGAAAAGGAATATATGTATATATGTAAATGCAGGACTGGGACATTGTGCTGTACACCAGAGATTGACACATTGTAACTGACTGCACTTCAATTAAAAAAAAAAAAAAAAGAAAGAAAGCCAGAATGTTTTACTCTCTTGGCACTTCTGTGCCAACAAACACTTCTGCTGTGGGTAGCCAGGGCGGGGAGCGGGTGCAGAGCTGTGTCCCAAGAAGTGATAACTCACCTGCATCTCCTCTCTCTGCACGTCCACATGCAGCTTCCAGGAAGCAGAGCTCAATGCTCTGACCAGTGGTTGGAAGAACCAGACATCAGTGAAATCTTTTCATGTCCAGCACACAGGCCTTCTGGAACCTTGCAGGCATCACATCATCTCTCTGTAGCTGTCAATTCTGGGATTTCCTTTTTCCCTCTCAAGACATGGCTTCTCTGCCCTGGGCGCCTTCAGCAGCACGGCTGTTCAAATACTCCCAGCGGTGGCCCCAGCCATGCTTTATAGTATCCTGGTATTAACCTTGATTAATGAATGAATCAAGTCCTAGAGATAAGGAGCCAGTTAGACAGTCAGGTTTCATCCTGGTTGCGTAGCAATGGATGTTTAAGAGGAGGCACTATGGAATGGAATGGGATGGAATTCCAACCCCAGCTCTGCGTCACAGTTGGATGGACGGTGTTGGAAAGTGTGGCCGCTCTCAGGTGGGAAAGGAATCAAGGTCGTTTGACACCGTAAAGTGGAGACAGCTGTTGATCCCTCTCCAGCTTCCTGCCCTTGCCCGTGATCCCCTTACACAACATTCCATCAAGACCATATAGTTCCTCAAGGAGTGATAATAAAAATGTGCCTCGTCACTATAACAACAAGCACTCAAGCAGTAGCGTTCTTAGGTGCCAGGCACTGCTGCGAGTATATTACATGCGTTATTCATTTACTCTTTTTTTCATTTACTCTTCACTTCGACACTTTGAGGTGAGTCATGTTGCTAGCCCCATTCCAGGTGAGGAAACTGAGGCCTAGGCCAGTGGAAGGGCTTGCCCCAAACCACACCACCAGTCAGCAGAGGAGACAAAACCCAGACCACGGATGGCACTTTGGCTCCAGCGACCCCGGCGTCTTTCACTGTCCAGTCGCGTTGTGTCCGGATGCTGCAGGTGGGTTTTGGAGGGCTCTCAAAACACGTACGAAAGGGTCCTTATTTCCACTTGCAGATGAAGATCTAGTCCAGGGTCAGCCCGTTGTGAGCACCAAGGCAGGGACTTGACCCTGGCCTTAAACAAAACTCCGCAGCCAAGGGGGCTTCCACGTTGTCAAACTGCTGCTCGCTTTCCCGCCCTAGGACCTACCAACCAAGGTCTTTCCCCGCTGTATTTCTGCCAGTAAGAACAGCTCGTTTCTTCCCACACAGCCTCTCTTTTCATTTTACTGTGTTCTCCGCCCTCTTATAAAGAGCTTGCAGCCCCCAGCCCGTCACTTCCTTGGGTCATGCCAACGTCCCGTACTGTCTTTGACCTTGCTTTGAAGACTTCTTGGTCTGCCTTGGAGTTTCAGCGCCCCTCAGAGGAGCAATTGAATTCAGATCCTCTCCCCTAAAGAAACTTGAATCCTTCAAAGCTGACCCTCGGGTTTCCTGGAGTCTTTGTTCTCTGGGGGCTGATTTGCCCTGGAGGTTTCCTGGCAGACATACACCTGAGCCCAGTGCACTGAAGCCTCCCTTTTCCCAGGCAGGACCCACCTTGGACAGCATGTTTCACCTGAGAGTTGAGGGGACCCACCCGCTGCTCTCCTCTCTGGGCAGCTGGAGAGCGGGCCTGGACAGACGGAGCAGCACAGAAGGCAGCCTCCCCAGGTCAGAAGGTCTCGGGCAGCCCCACGTTGGCGGAGGAGGACACAATGGCTAACGTGGGACTTTGGTGAGCCTCCTACTCAGTGGTTGACTTTCAACCCAAGTTTCCCCTAATATGCCCTTCTCCTTGTAGAGACTATGAAACTCTTGCCATCACTGGCAAACCAGCTTTTGATGAAATATGCAGAGATAGCTAAAAGTGAAGTAGCATAATTGAATTCACAGCTACTTGCCACAGGACTGTAATTTAATGGGAGCATTATAATTTACTAAATACCGTCACAGTGGCATCGGATCCCATTAATCAAAAAGTGGGAAAGCTGTATGCAGCAATTTTTCTTTACGATTCATAGGGGCTTATTATTGGATGCTCACCTCCAGGGTAAAATGGATGTTACCTTTTGAGCTTCCGTATTCAAGTACTGTAGAAAGAAGCCAAATTTGAGCCCCACCTCCAAGTACCTCTGAAAGATACTTAGCATCTCCAATTGGAAGTCCAATTTCTAAATGTCTCCTTTAGCACCTCACGTCACCACATAGAAGGCAGCTCTGGAAGAGTTTCTATTCTTATAAAACAATAAAGAATAAGAATTACATACTGAGGTCCAACCATGTACCAGCTGCACACAGTGCTGGATGCATTATGTACACGCGGAGGGGACGAGGGAGTGGAGCGTTGGGTGTGCTGTTCTAAACGAAGCAACAGTCCTACAGTGAAAGTATTATTACCTCTGCTTTGGAGCAGAGGAAACTGGGGGTCAGAGATGAACAAGGTTATCCAGTTAGGCTGCGGCGGGGAGGCGGGCCTGGGGACCAGCTCCCCCGGACACTGGAGCTTCCTGCTCTGCCTTCGTCTACCTGGGCTGGCAAGTAGCCAAATACCATCCACTGGGGGACTTGAGCGAGCGACAACTGTCTCACAGCTCTGGAGGCTGAGTCCGTGGTCCCAGCGCCGGCAGACTCCGTGTCCAGTGAGGACCCTCTTCCCGGCTTGCAGGTGGTGGCTTTTCGCTTTGTCCTCCCGGGGCAGAGAGAGGACGCTCCAGTGCCTTCTTTCTTTCTTATCCAAACGTAATCACCTCCCAAAGGCCCCACCTCCCAATACCGTCACATTATGGGGCAGGGCTTCAAGGCATGAGTCTGGGGGTAAAGCAAGCATTCAGCCCCTAACAACCTGCTTCTGTGAGGCTTCTCCAATCCCAGTATAGACAAAACAGCACGTGCTTTCCAAAATTGTGCCCGAACCCACCCTCCTGAGTGACTTCCTGCCAACATCGCTGATTAATGACCGAAATGGTGGAGGTCCATGAAGAAAACTGATAAACTAGCCCAGAGCAGCCAGGCATCTTGGCCCTCTCACCACCAGGAGGGGGGGCGCTGTGCCTCCTCCAAGCCAAGCTGGAGGGCTCGAAGGCTGCTACAGGGGAGGGACTTACCAAGGGAAGTAACTATTTTTACTCAATATCCCCAGCTGTTAATATTTACATAGTAATGTAATCTTAGAATAGAACTGCTGAGATTTTGTATTTTATAATTCATTGTAGAATTATGAGCATTTTACATACCTGCTCGTTGTTTTTATGACAAACTTAGAGTGATTGATTTCCACGGGAACCGGCTTCGAAGGCGTGTTCAGAAGGGACACTCCCTTCGTTGCCAAGGATCACCGCGCTTTCCCACAGCTCGCTTCTGCTTCCTGTCCTGACAGGCCTCAGCCCTGAAAACCTGCAGGCTGTGTACTTGGGAGCAAAGGCAGCATATTTTGAATAGGGCTGATCTCCAGAGTGTCGCAGCTCCACTAACTGTGTGTCGAGGCGACGTGGGAACACGCACGTAACCCAAGGATTCTCAGGCCGCCTCCACTCGGTATTAAAAGTGAGGTCAAAAAGAAGATAACTAGGGTGACATGATTGGTAAAACGCATATTGCTCAGGCTTTAAAATTTGCATGGCTCCTCTTCACAAAGTAGGAATTATATCCCCCTGAAAAATGTCCCCTATTATTTCTGGAAGACCTCAGAAGGTCCTCTATGAGCTTTTAAACAAGTGTCTGTGGCCACAGGTATCAGCCATCGTCTTCCTCTCCAGTACCAAGCAGCCTCGAGGCTACGGTGCCTGAGGGCTGCCCAGGAAACTGGGGGAAGCAGCACATCATGGCCTCTGGGGTCACCAGGTTCCAGTCTCTCCCAGCCAAGGCCCAGGCGTCAGGTACCCGGGAAATACTCAGAAGGGGGCAGTTCCAGAAATCGCGCACCTCCAGCATCTTCCCTAGTAAAAGCAGTCACCATTCCCCCGACAGCCAGGAGAGGGTCCACGTTTTCCACCCAGTATTTTCCTCTCCAAATGCTGTTCTCTCAGCATCCACGCGTTTCCCCCTTCTCGCTACACCATTCACATCTCTTATCTCTGCAGCACATCACAAAACAGACACACTGGCCCTACGCTTAGGCCCTTGTTCTTCCTGCCTGTGGACCCGCATAGCAGGCACATTGAGTCTGTTGATCTCTGATCCACTTCCAGCACCCTCATCCCTGGGCACCGGGACCTGGTGCTGCCCCCGTGGGCCCTGTCTATGGGCTCTGGGTCAGCGGGCATCCTGGGGTCCTGCACCAGGAGTGGAGAACAGCCACCTCCACCTCAAGCCACACTGGGTCAGAGGGCCTCCAGAGCCAGGTGGCCCTGACCTCACGGTGCTCTGACTCCCCGAGTAGCTCAGGTAAAGCCCAGGGGCTGTAACAGGACAGAATTTTCCACACAGGCAACACGCCGTCCTCTCTTCTCTCTTGCCTCTCTTCTGCTTTACCAGTAGCGTGTTAGAAGCTCTGCATAGCTTTACTGGGACAGCGAGAAGGGGGCTGGCACAACGAGCAGAAAGGTAAATGGCCAGATATGCGTGGTAGAAATAAAGATGAAAGGGACAAGCAAAAGCATTCTGAGGAGGCATAAACTTGACTTCAATCCTGGCCCTGCTAAGAACCCCCCAACACTGTCAACTCCACTGCCCTGCTGCCCCCCACCCCTCCCCTCCACACCTCCCCTCCCTCCCTACTCCCCAACCCCTGGCTTGAGCATCCTATACCCGCTGGTCCTCACACCCCAGCCTTGTCTGCAGCAGGGCCTCGACCTCAGGCCAAGCGTAACCCGCAGCTGCAGTGCGTGCAGGCCCCGCCTCCCAGCCACAGGCCCCGCCTCCTGGCTGCAGGCCACGCCTCCCAGCCACAGGCCAATCCTAGCCCAGCAGCCCAGGCCCCGCTTGCCAGTTGCTAAGTTCTTACATCCTCAGTTTCCCTGTTCATAGCATGAGGAAGATAAGTCCAGAAGACCCTCAGATCCCACATCACTCTGGCAGTCTAGGACCTTGAACCCCAAGATAATGCCTTTAGAATAACGGAGATAAAATGAAGTCACGATTGGGAGTGGAGGGTATAGATAATCTCACTTTTCAACAAGCAGACGTTATGAAAGATATTAATGTTAAAGAGTTAATAAACGATGCAGCTGGCAACATATAAAAGACAGGACAGGGAGAGAAAGAATTCAGATAAGAATTTAATATTAAACTTAAATCCAGATAAAGACTCAAGTATAAACAGCAATTTAGTACGTGAAGGTAAAAAAAATGGCATTCCAACTCAACAGAGAATAATTCTTTAACTAGTAAATGATGTCAGACAAGTTTCTTGGCAAGTGGGAGAGGAATGCAGAGTCCTCTTACAGCAAAATGTTTCCACCAGGATCACAGATTTAAAAAAAAAATAGAGATAACACAATAAAAGAAATGCACTCATAGCAAATCTAAGTGATATTTTATAAACTTTAGGCAAGGAAGAATTTCCTAAATAAGCCTGAATAATAAACACACATAAAGGAAAAATTGTATATTCAATTCCAATTATAGGTTTTATGTATATAAATATGTTTTCACAGCAGGATAAAACAACAAACATTTTAAGACAAATGGCAAATGAGAAAGCGTGAGTTGAAGGCATACGTTAACAGTCAAAGAGCTGACGTTTGCACTGCACCGAGACCTACGCTTCCACGGCAGCCAGATCCAAGACCTGCTCATAGCATTTTTCTGTGAAAGGTGCCCCCTGCAGTTTTCCAATGTACCATCCTTAAGACTGAAAAAAAAATTTTTTTTTTTTCTTTCCGGGAAACAATGTCTTTGAAAAATGTTTGGTGAGAAAGATGAGGTGCTCTCTTGACAAGGTCTGAACAGGCTGCAGTGAGGGGGTGGAGCCAGTGCGCCATGCATGGGATGTGATGAGGAATTTCAGAGATGGGGTTGAAGGAAGGAGGGCTGAGCAACATGGCAGAATGCCTGTGCCCAGATGGAAGAGTCCATCGGGGCAAAGCCCCCATATTGAGGCTAGCAAGAGACCCCTGAGTAGAGGGAACTGTAACACAAGATCTTCAGCTGCCTCCTGGGCTAGGTGGTGAGTAGCTGTTGCTCCAGTATAACCACCTCACTCTTCCCACGTTTGGAAGAGTTTGCTGCATCCTCCCATTGGGTCAGTGGTGCTCTGAGAGCCCAAAATTTCAGAGTGTTCCCCCCGTATGAAAAGTGCGTGAAAAAAACCCAGGACACTCAGAAGGTGAAGGCAATAGGTGGGAATGGAATAGGAGAAGCAGGAACACAGAGCAAGAGGTGACCAGGGAAAACATAAACCTCCCCAGCTCCCAGCCGCAAGATCCCGACAGACACTGTAAGGAATCGATGAAAAGGACGGAAAAGCCAAACCTTGTATCAACTTCCAAGGACAAGATGACTCTTAGCAAACTGGAAAAGTTATGGGCATGGGCAGGTATCGAATTTACATACGAGAGAAAATCTTCAATCACGCTAATAATGACAAATTGAAACAAAAACAAAGAGAAAATAGTGGCCAAGATGGCAAAGGAGGAAGTCCCTGAGCCCACCACCTCTCACAGACACACTGCTATCCACAGAGCAACTCATGAGAATGAACAGATGGGCAGAAAAGTCTTCTACAACCAGAGATGTGAAGAAGGGATCACACAGGACAGGTAGGAGAGGGCAGAGATGCAGTACAGTCAAGATCCATAACCCCGGTAGGCGACCCAGAAATGGGAGGATAATTACAACTGTAGAGGTTCTCCCTAAGGAACAAGGCGTCTGAGCCCCACATGGGGATCCCCAGCCCAAGGGTCCTGCACCAAGATGATGAGCACCCAGAGCGTTTGGCTTTGAAGGACAGTG
Source organism: Camelus ferus (assembly GCF_009834535.1). NCBI lineage: Eukaryota > Metazoa > Chordata > Mammalia > Artiodactyla > Camelidae > Camelus > Camelus ferus. The sequence continues at coordinate 4,885,531 of NC_045710.1, forward strand.
GGGCTTACTTTTGGGAGAGCCAGAGGGCTGTGGGAAATAGGTGGACACAAAATCTCTCATGCTCTGCGTCCAGGGCAGAGGCAGTCGTTTGAAAGGAACCTGGGTCAGACCCACTTGCTGACCTTGGAGACCCTCCCGGGGCAGGTGGATGGTGAGGCAGGAGGCAACCGGGACTCTCCCTGGGGACACAGAGTCTGTAGCGGACGTTTTGGGAAGCCCATCCCACGCGAGGACACTGGTGCTGACAAGCACCACTTCGGGATCCTCCCTCTAACTTATTAGTGCTGGGGCTCGGGAAACTTAAAATGAATGAAAGACGTAATGTAAGACCTGTAACCATTAAACTTCTAGAAGAAAACACAGGCAGTACACTCTTTGGCATCAATCTTAGCAACATTTTTTGGATCTGTCTCCTCAGGCAAGGGAAACAAAAGCAAAAACAAACAAATGGGACTATGCAAACTACAAAGCTTTTACAGAGCAAAGGAAATGATCAACAACACTGCAGGGCTGCCTACTGAATGCTGAAGATATTTGCAAATTATATATCCAATAGGGGTTAATATTCAAAATACACAAAGAACTCACACAACTCAACATCAAAACAGCAAATAACCCAATTAAAAAATGGGCACAGGACCTGAATAGACATTTTTCCAAAGAAGACGTACAGATGGTTAACAGGCACGTTAAAAGACGGTCAATGTCACTAATCATCAAGGAAATGCAAATAAAACCCACAATGAAATGTCACTGCACACCTGTCACAATGGCCATCATCAAAAAGACAACAAAAAACAAGAGTTGGCAAGAATGTGAAGAAAAGGCAACCCTTGTGCACTGTTGGTGGAATTGTAAATTGTTGCAGCCATTATGAAAAGCAGTATGGAGATTTCTCAAGAAATTAAAGCTAGGACTACTGTGTGATCCAGCAATTCCACTCCTGGGTAATTATCTGAAGAAAATGATAACACTAATTCCAAGAGATACACGCACCCCTATGTCCACGGCAGCGTTATTCACGGTAGCTAAGATATGGGAGCAACCTAAGTGCCTAAGTGTCCATCAGCAGATGAATAAAGAAGTGATACACGTGTGTGTGTGTGTGTGTGTGTGTGTGTGTGTGTGTGTGTGTGTGTATGCGACAGAATATTACTCAGTTATAATAAAGAATGAAATTTTGACCATTGCGACAACATGGATGGACCCAGAGGGTATTAAGCTAAGTGAAACTAGTCAGACAGAGAAAGAGAGATCCTGTGCAATTTCACTGATATATGGAATCGAAAAAAACATAACAAATGAACAAACATAACAAGACAGAAACAGACGCACAGACACAGAGAAAGAAGAGGTAGTTGCCAGAGGGGAGGGCGGTAAGTGGGAGAGAGAAGACATAGGTGAGGGAGATAAAGAGGTGCAAACTTCCAGTTACAAAATAAGTGAGTCACAGGTATGAGAAATGCAATGTGGGGACTATACTCAATAATTATGTAGCATCTTTGTATGGTGACGGAGGGTAACTAGACATCATGGTACTCGTTGTGAAATGCACAGAGTTATGTTGTGCCTGAGGAATTAACATAGTGTAGGTCAATTATACTTCAAAAACAAACAGACAAACTCACAGAAAAGAGCTCAGATTTGTGGTTACCAGAGGAGGAGGCAGTGGGTGGTGGGGAAGTTGGATGTAGGGGTCAAAAAGCACAAACTCCTGTTATAAGATAAATAAGTGATATAATGTACAACATGATAAATACAATTAACATTGCTGTCCGTTATATATAATAGTCATGAAAAGTGTAAATCCTAAGTTCTCATCACAAAGAGAAAAATATTTTGTTTTCTATTTCTTTAATTTCATATTTATATGAGGTGATAGATGTTCACCAAACTTTCTGCGGTAACCATTTTTAAGAAATTAAAGTAAATATGTTCTTAACTAATATAAATGTCAGAGGGCAGGTATGTTTTGTGAAAAGCTTACGTCTCCACCAGCCAAACTGGAAAGACTTGTAATACACGGGACGTGAAGTGGGAACTTCAGGAGGATGAGACGTTAGCAGTGGGACTAAACTAACCCCAGACTAAAGTCTGCTTCTCTTCGCTTTTTAAAAGTCTTAAAAACAAGCCTCAAGGGACTTTTGCATTCAGGAAAATAAATTAGACACACTTCCGTATTTCTTCACTAAGTACAACTAAAACTCCGACCATTATGTATAAAGCAAACATAAGATAACTCTTTAAAGTGAAGGAAAGAAGGCAGAGCATCTGGGGACACTGGGACACAAAGCCTGACCTCTCCAGGAGCTCCCTGGGTTTCCACGTTGCCTCTGTGTCCCAGACTCAGAGCTGAAGTCAGCAACACAGACAGGCCAATAGGTGCAGACAGAAAGAGGCCCCCAAATTATGCTCTCTCTAGTCGGAGGTCCAGGGAAGATGCAATCTAGGAAACAAAGCTTTAGATCCTGCTTGCTCTAGTCCAGCCAAACACCCGGGAAATCACTGTGGTCCCTTTCCCACCCGTGCCAGCAAAATCCACCAAAAGACCTCCACCCAGAGGTAGTGTTTAAGGAGAAGAGGGAGACAAGGCTCTCATCCCATCAGGTGGCAATGACCCTCCCCCTTCCCCACTCCCTGCCAGGCCCCCTCGGTGTCCGTGGAGACCAGGTGGGGAGCCTAGACTCCCCCCGACCCCAACAGTGATAAGGTGCCCCCAACCCCACTGCCACATGAAATAAGGACAAGAATAGAGTCAGGAACTTCACCGATGTCCAGTGGTAAGGAAGCCATTCGCCCACAGTGTCAGATGAGGCCACAGGAGGAGCAGGGGTGAGGCACTCCTAGCCCTCCGGTCCTGGATGCTAGCAGTGGAGGCCCTGTGAGAGCCAGAAACCATCCCCCAACTCAGCAGGAATGAGAAGCCCCTCCCCCACTCATGTGTCCTTAGAGGCTGAGTGGGGGTCCTGGACCCCCACTGACAGGAGTGAGGTGGCATCACTCCCTTAACTCTGGAGGAATAAAGTTAGACAAGCCAGTGAGACTGAAGGTTAAATAACATTCAGGGTCTCAAAACATAATATTTAAAATGTCCAGGTTTTTATCAAAGATGATTTGTCACAGAGGAAGATCTCAAACTGAGTGAGGAAACAAAAGTGATGGACTCTGACACAAAAATGACAGAGAAATGAGAACTATCTCACAAAGATTTTGTTGCTTCACAGCCCTCATGAAAATGCTTCAGAAAGCAATTATAAACCCACTTGAAATAAATTTAAAAACGGAAAGCCTCAGCAAAAAAAGAAAAATTAAAACAAACCAACAGAAATAGTCTCACTAAAAAGTGAAATAACCAAAATCAAAAATTCAGTCAGTGGGCTGAATCACAGAACAGAAGGGAAAAAGGAAAATAAATCAGTGAACTTGAATGTAGACCAATAGGAACTACCTGATCTAAACACGAGAGAAGTTTGACTGATAAAAAAAAAAAAAAAAAAAAAAGAACAGAGTTGTAGAGACCTAAGGACCATAAAATAACATTCAGTATTCGTGTCATCATTAAAAAAATGCCCAAAGACCTACAGACACTGCACCAAACAAGGTACACAGATGGCACAGAAGCCTGTGAAAAGATGCTCTGTGCCATATGTAACTAAGAAAATACAAATCATACAAGAAGGAGATATCACCACACTCCTAACAGAGTGGCCAAAATCCAGAACACTGACAACGCCAAAAGCTGGCAAGAATGTGAAGCGGCAAGAACTTTCATTCATCGCTGGCATGAATGCAAAATGGTGCAGCTAGTTTAGAAGACAGTTTGGTGGTTCCTTATGAAACTAAACAACTCTTACCATAAAATCCAGTAACTGTGCTCCCTAATATTTACTCAAAGGAGTCAAAAACTAATGAAAATGTATGTTCCCACAAACACCTGCACGCAGATGTCATAGCACCTTTATTCAGAATTGCCAAAACTTGGAGCAACCAAGATGTCTTGGTGAATAAATAAACCATAGTACATGCCAATGGAATGTCATTCAGCACTAAAATGAAATGAGCTATCAAGTCATAAAAAGATACAGAGGAAACTTAATGCATGTTACTAAGTGAAAAAAGCCGACCTGTTAAGGTGACCTACTATATGATTCCAACTACAGTTGGCCATTGAACAGCATGGATGTCAGGGGTACTGATCCTGAGTGCAGTCAGAATTCCACATGTAACTTTACAGGTGGCCCTTTATATCCATGGCTCTGAGTCCATAACCTTGGATCACGTAGTATTGTAGTAAGTATTTATTGAAAAGAATTCAGCCCATAAGTGGACGTATGCAGTTCAAATCCATGCTGTTCAAGAGTCAACTGTACATGACATTCTGGAAAGGGCAAAACTTTGCAGACAAGAAGATTGGTTGTTGGTGATGGGAGTGTAGGAAAATGAATAGACGCAGCTGAGGGGATTTTTAGGGCAGTGAAAATACTCTGTATGATATCAAAATGACATATGGATGTCATGCATTTATTTGTCTAACCACAGACTGTACCACACCAAGAATGAACACTAAAGAAACCTATGAACTTTGGGTGTTTATGAGGTATCAATGCAGGTTCATCCTTGGAAAAAAAAAAATGTGCCAGATGGTGAGTGTTGTTGATACTGGGGGAGACCATACATGAGCGGAAATAGTGGATATATGGGAAATTTCTACACCTTCATCTAAATTTGTGGTGAATCTAAAACTGCTCTAGAAACTAAAGTCTTTTAAAAGAATGAAATAAGAAATATCTGTCTACTTAACTTCAAAACTTCTTGTAGCTACATAATCAAGATTGTGTGGAGAGAGGGCCCCATAGATGAATGGAACATAATATAGAACCCAGAAATAGCTCACAACTGATTTTTGACAAAGATGCAAAAGCTACTCAATGAAGAAAGGATAGTCTTTTCAGCAAATGGTGTGGAACAATTTGACAACCACATGTCAAAAAAAAAAAAAAACTTAGAACTCAACTTCACATCTTATACAAAAATAACTCAAAACAACATAGAATTAAATGTAAAATGTAAAACAATAAAAACTTTAGGAAAAAATAGCAGAAAATCTTCAGAATCTCATGGTAGGCAAAGAGTCCTTAGACTTGTCTCCAAAGGTATAATCCATAAAAGAAGAAATTGATCATTTTGACTTCATCATAATTAAAAATCTTTGCTTTGCAAAAGACTCTGTTAAAAAATGAAAAGACAAGCTACAGACAGGGATGAAATATTTGAAAATCACATACTCAACAAAGGATGCTCTCTAGAATGTATTAACAATTCTCAAAACTGAATAGTAAAGAAACAAACAATCTAATTATAAGATATATAAAAGACATAAAAAGATATCTCACTGTAGAAGTTATACAGATGGCAAATAAAGACATGCAAAGCTATTCAATATTATTATCTGCTTGTAAAATGCAAAATAAAACCACTCATCAGAATGGCTAGAACTTTTCAAAAAATGACAACATCAATGTTGGCATGGATGTGGAGAAACCACATCATTCATATGTTGCTGGTGGCAATGGAAAATGGTACAGCCATGCTGGGAAAGCTTGGCAGTTTCTTTAAAAAAAAAACTAAACATGCAACTACCATAAACCTGGCGACTGCATTCCTGGGCATTAATGCCAGAAAAAAAAAGAAGTGAAAACTTAAGTTCACTTAAAACCTGTACACAAATGTTTGTAACAGCTTTATTCAGAATAGCCCAAATCTGGAAATAACCCAGATATCCTTATATGGGTTAAATAAACTGTGGCACCTCCACACCATGAAATACTACTCAATAGTGAAAAAGAACAAACTTTTGATGGATGTCCTAACTTAGATAAATCTCCAGAAAATTATACTGAATGAAAAATTTCAAAATGTAATATACTGTATGATTCCACTTACATAACATTTTGAAATGACAAAATTACATAAATGAAGGGCAGATTAATAGTTGTCTGGAGTCTGGGGTGGGGTGGGCAGGTTTGGGTGTGAAATGGTTGTTCTGTTAAGGGCCACACAACAGATGGTGATGGAATGGTCTATCTATTAACATTGATGTTAATATTATGTTTGTGGTACCATATTGTGGTTTTACAAGATGTTACCTTTGGAGAAACTGGGTATAGAACACATAAAATCCCTTTGTACTATTTCTTGTTGCATGTGAAGATATGATTATCTCAAAATAAAAAAGTTTAAAGAATAAAATGGAAATAAAATTTAAGGAACATTTGGAATAAACAAATGAAAAATTAAAGAAAAAGTACAAATCTAACTTGCATTATATAAAGCTCTACTAAATATTATACCTGAAGTATACAAAGAAATCTGCATGAATTTATGTCAGTAAACAAAATATAGCATATGGTTCCAGTCAAAAAAAGAAATAGCAAGTCTCAAAATGATAGCAACTAACACCTACTAACTTAATGACATATAGAAACAAAAATCTATCACTATTAACACATGCTCAAACACCAAAATACAGTAAACAACAACATGACATTTACAGTATACAGTATCTATTAAAAATTTACTGGGCTCATAAAAACATAATTTTTTCCATAACCAGGAGGAAAAGAAACAGAAACAGATCAACACACACGTGACACATATGTAGGAACTAGCAGATTAACACGTTAAAAAGCTAATATAATTTTATTCCAAGTGTTCACAAAGGTAGAGGAAAGCATGACCAGAAGAAGGGAAAATGATCTAAGATGAAAAAACAAACAAAGAAACAAAACAAATAAGACTTTTAGAAATAAAGATAGTATAAATTAAAAATAAAAGCACAGGATTGAGTAGACTAGATGCTGCATAAAAAGATAAGTGAATTTAAAGAAAAAGCAGTAGAAATGAACCACTGTGAAGGATAACATAAGTGGAGCAATAGAAGGAGAAAAAACAAAATATTTTTGCAGAAATATAGACAAAGATCTTTTTTTAATCAAACTGAATGAAAAGTATAAATCTAGAGATCCTAAAAGCTTAACAAATCCAAGCAAAATAAGTGAAAAGGGTAATATGCAAAGTCCCTGGGTATATATTTAAAAAAAAATACTAACTGAAAATGATACACACACCCTAATGTTCATAGTGGCATTATTTACAATTGCTAAGAGAAGGCAGTAACTTAAGTGTCCATCAGCAGATGAATGGATACAGATGTGGTGTGTGTATACAATGGAGCACTACTCAGCCGTTTAAAACAATGGAATGTTGCCATTTGCAGCAACAAAGATGGACTTCAAGGGTATTATGCTAAATGAGATAAGTCAGAGAAAGACAAATACTGTATGATATCACTTATATGTGAAATTTTAAAAATACAACAAACTAGTGACTATAATAAAAAAGGAACAGACTCACAGATACAGAAAACAAACCAGTGAGATTGCCAGTGGGGAGAGAGAAGGGGAAAGGGCCAATATAACAGACTGGAGATTAAGGGTTACAAACTATTTGGTATAAAATAAGCTACAAGGATATACTGTACACAGGGAATATAGCAAATATTTTATAATAACTATAAATGTAATATAACCTTTAAAAGTTATGAATCACTATATTGTACACCTATAATTTATATATTATACATCAACTATACTTCAATCTTCAATAAAAAGGTAAATAAAGTACACAATTAAATTTTTTTTTAAAAATCTGAAAATATGAGAAAATGTTTAAGAAATAAGATTAAAAAGACGCAATAAATAAAAAGGCAGAAAGATACTAAATACGACAGACATCTCACCGGACACTATGCAAGTCAGAAGGCCTTGGAGAGACATTTAGAATGCTGAAAAGTTGTCCCCCTAAAATTCTTTATCCAGCATTTGAAAAGTGAAATAAAATAAAGATTTGAGACAGAATATGAAATAGTTCACCACCATCAGACTTGCTCTGCAAAAAACTTAAAAGATGTTTCTTCAAAAAGAAGGAAAATAATACGAAATGAAAATTTAGACATAAAAAATGGAATAAAGAGTGCTGAGAATGGTAAGCATGTGGATTGGTATAAAAACACATATTAATCATTTCTAATACCTAAAAACATAATTATTTAAAGCAGTAATAATAATGATGATGATGATGATGATCTATCATGAGGTGATGGTGTAGGCAGAAGTAAAAGTGACCAAAATGTCACAAGGATAAAGAAGACATCGTGGGAAGTACACTGTAATAAGATTCTTAGACTAAAAATGACCCTAAAACTGCAGTGGTAAAATGTTATTTGAACATGGAGTATAGTAAACTAAAATTGTATGATGTTAACTCTAGAGCAAGTAATAAAAATCAGAGAAACAAGTATTACTCCAATAATATAGATTAAATGGAATCATAAGAAAATTCAGTGAATCCACAAAAGGCAGCAAACAAGGAAAGGGCAGTAAAGAATACATAGAAAATAGGTAACAAGTTGCAAGAGAGTAGATTTAATCTCATATACTTCCATTAACACAGTAAACGCAGATGGACAAAGCTACGTAATTAAAGGCAGAGACGCCAGATGGGATTAAAAGAGAAAAAAAAAAGACAACTGTATTCTATCTGTAATCTAAGTTAACTATAAAAACAATGATAGATAAAAAGTAAAAGAGAAAAAAGCACTATTCATGCTAACACTAAATGAAAGAATTGTGGAGTTGCTATGTTAGCATCAAAGTAGTAGTATTTCAAGATAAAGATTACTACCGGAGATCGATTGGGACATACTATAATGATAAATAACCTACAAAAATTCTAAGTAAAATACATAATAAAAAATGCTTCAATGTGCATGGTTTAAAAACTTAGAGAATTGGAAGGAGAAATAGAAAAACTTGTAAATATAGTTCGAGATTTCGGGAACTCCTTATCAATTGCTAGAACAATTTAAAGCAAATCAATATGGATGTAGAAGACCGGATAAAAACTGTCGATCAAACGGACCTAGTTGACATTCACAGAACATTCCATCCATATGCTCCTGAGATTCTCAATATGCATATGGAATACGTAAAAGTTCAGTCATATGATGAGCTGTTAATTAAGTCTCAATGACTTTAAGAGAACTGAAATCATACAAAGTAACTTCTCTGACCACCATGGAATTAAACTAGAAATCAATAACAGAAAGTTACCTGGAAGATCCTCAAATACTTGGAAATCATACTATACACTTATGAATAATCCAGGATTCAAAAAGAAATTAAAGAGAAATTAGGAAATGCTTTTTGAACTCAATGAAAATTAAAAACCAACAAATTAAAATATCTAGATTGCAGCTGACCGCTAAAGCAGTAGGATTCTTTTTTAATTTATTAATTTTTTTATTTTTTTGAAGTTCTAACTTACTGTAGATTTTCATTTTAATTGAATTTACAGTTGACAATGTTCTGTCAACTTCTAGTGTACAGCATAATGTTTCAGTGATACATGTACGTACATGTATTTGTTTTCATATTCTTTTTCATTATAGGTTACTACAAGATATTGAATATAGTTCCCTGTGCTCTACAGAAGGAATTTGTTGTTTATCTGGTTTATGTATAGCGGTCAGTATCTGCAAATCTCAAACTCTCGATTTAACTTTACACCGTTAAACGTTTATAGCAGAAAAGAAGAACGGTCTTAAATAAAATAGAGGATCTAATTTTCTACCTCAAGAAACCAGGAAATGAAGACTGAATTTAACTCAAATAGTAAGACCTGTTTTTTTAAAGCAGAAATCAATAAAATTGAAAAAAAAAGAGTTCCAATAAAGAAATTCTATGAAACTAAAAACTGGTTTATGAATATATCAATAAAATTGATAAACTTCTAGCCAGACTGATCAGAAAACAGGGAGAATGCATCAAATATCCAAACCGTGAATAAAAGGGCATCTCACTACAGATCCTCTAATTATGGAAAAGATAATGAGAAAATGCCGTGAACTTCAAACATTGTAACTTCATTACAATAAATTCAATGACTTGGATAAAATGGAAAACTTTCATGAAAATGCCAAGTGTCAGTATTGAAATGAGAAGAAACAGTGTTTGAAACTAATATTTTATAAGGTCCTCTATTTGAAGTCCTATATTCAATCTTTTTTATTCTTTTTTTAAAATGAATTATAGTTGATTTACAATACTGTATTAGTTTCAGATGTATAACAAAGTAATTCAGTTATATGTATATATAAGTATTCTTTTTTCAGTTCTTTTCCATGTAGGTTATTGCAGGATATTGGATATATTTTCCTGTGCAATGCAATCAGTCCTTGTTGTTTATCTATTTTGTACACGTACAATGTATCTGTTAATCCCATAGTCTTAATTTATCCCTCCCCTCCTTCCCCTCTGGTAACCATAAGTTTGTTTTCTGTGTCCCTGAGTCTGTTTCTGTCTTGTAAATAAGGTCATTTGTATATTTTTTTATATTCCACATATAAGTGATATTACGTAATATTTGTCTTTGTTTCTTTCATATTTCTTGTTTTTATGAATTTTTTTCACTCTTGGTGGATTGACAATTGGGATAGAGCCTCACTGTGGATTGCAATCTTTATCATTGTATAGTGTTTATTGCTCATAGTTTTTGGTTTTGTGAAAACTTCCAGGCATGGGTTGAACAACTCTGCTTCATTTTTATTTTATTCCTTGGTATCTCACCACCTCTTCTGTCAAAGTTATCCTTTCTGTGTCCTTCATTTGAATATATTCCTTAAATATCTCCTCTCCTCTCCCCACTCAAGCTCAAATGTTTGGTTAGTTTATTATTGAAAGTATTTTATAAAATTTGCGTTCTGTTTTCTAGTCATAAACCCCACAGTTACTCAACTTTATGTTCCTTTTCAGTCAGTTCAGTGTTACCAACAGTCTTCCTTTTCTTTCTCGCACCTGCCTCCCTCCCCCTCCTCCTCCTCCTCCCTGTCCTCCTCCTTCATCTTAAGAAATCTAGTCATCCCTTGTTTGTCTACAGCTTATTCTCTCAGTTTGTTTTTGTTCGGTATTTGCTTTCTCTTTAAGGACTACTGGGGATTATTTTAGTTCTTGAATACTTGAGAAGCTCTGTCCGACTTTATACTTGAGTAGCAGCTAGGTTGCACCGAAACATCTTGAGTCCCGCATTCATCTCTAAGAACTTTGTAAATATTGAAATGCTGTGAAAAGGTCCAGGGCCACCTTGTCTTTTTCCCCTTCGAGAGAACTTGATTTTTCACGATGTGCCACAGAATTAACTCTGTTCACTTTAGTGAATCATTTCAGAGTGACTTTATTCTGAATTTGTTTTTGCTGGGACATGATGCACTCTTTCAAATTGTGAATTCCAATCTTTTTTTCTTTAATTTTCAGAAATTTTAAAAATCACTTAAAATGTTTGTCTTCCATTTTCTCTTCCCCTATTCCAGGCAACATAATGGTTATATGGTCTTCAGCACCAATGACTTCTAGAATCCTCTGTAATTTGTATCTTCTCTGTGCCATCCTCTCAAACTTACTTTTTACATCCCAGAGTGTATCTTGAGCCATGGATAGCTGTTTTTTATAATTAGAGTCTTATTTCCATAATGATTTTAATTTTCTCATTTTTCTGATCTCTACTTTGAGGCCCTATATATCTCCTTTGAGTTTTTCTCTCAGAGTGGTCACATTTTCATCAGCATCTTTGATTCCCTGGAGAACTAGCTGTTAACTAGTTGTATTTTTAGTCGAGGGGCATCATCTTTGTCTAGTATGTATTCTCCATTCCCTTTTCACCTTCTAACTCTCCATTTCTGCTTGGAGTCAATCTGCAAAGGTCGTACCTTATTTGACGACAATTTTGCAATGAGTCACTTATTTGCAGAGTAGCACTGGAGGGGGCAGAGGATAGAGCTTGGGTACCTGGAGGGCTGCACTGAGTCCATTACCTCTGAGCATTTGTCCTGAACATTCTCCACAGAGGTACGACGGCTCTTCTGTATCCGCACGTCATGTTTCACGTGCAGTGACCCCAGCTTTAGTTTCCTGAGCCCTATGAGTCCGGGGGGCAGCATTTCCAGTCCACCCTTCTATACCCGTCACCTGCTTTTTTCAGAGGTACAGTCACTGCAAAGTTCCTCATTCACTTCTATCCCCCTCCCATTTCATCAGCCAAACAGGGTGGTGGAAATCTCTCAAAGGCTCAGTCAGTTTCCGCCACTGGCACTTTCTGCCTGCTTTGGAGAATGCATCCCTCTGTCCATGGTGCTCCAAGCAGAGGAAGAGAGACTAGCTCCCCCAGGGTCACTCCTTGTCCTGAATTTGACTCAGTCATTGGTCCTTACTCCCTTAGAGAGTTTTTAATGCCATGGGGAAATGTTTTTTAGCCAACAGCAAATGATAAAAAAGGATGCAAAAATCATATACTTAGAAATGGACAGAGACAATCAAAATAGTAATGATTATTATTTTTGAATAGCAGAGTTATGAATGGTTGTCACTTTTTATGTTTTTAAATATCCCACAAAAGCTACATAATTACTTGCATAATCAGAAAAATAGAATACGCTAAGAAAGGAGAGCAAGTCCTATGTATTTCTACCAAATCCACATGTACGTTTTTACCAAACCCACGTCTAGGTCACCCCCACCCCAGGTCCTGAGTGGACTGCTCCGCTTCCTCGGTCCCTGATCCACCAAACGGACATGAGGCTGGAACCAGATTAGCACAGGGCTCTCCCACAAAGTCGTGAGAAAGGGAAGATAAAATGACTTGAGCTTGCCGAGGGGGAGAGATCACGTCGTCATGATGAGAACCATTTCTGATCTTCTTCAATCAACTGTTCATCCCTAGCTTAGCCTCTGCCTTTTGCCCAGTTAAACCTCTGAAATGAGTTTTCCTTGTGAAACGGAAGCACTGCAAACGGACGCAGACGTCCAGCTCTGGGGCTCGGGCCTCCCAGCTGGTGGAGACAGAACGGCCTCCTCTCAAGGCTTTCAGCCTCGACCCCCCCTTTTGCTCCATCTCACCTTTGCCCGGAGAGGCAAACGCGACTCAGAAACATGAGCAAGCTGCTGACAGAGAAGGGGCCAGGCCGAGGCTGAGGAACGAAACTGACGCTTGTGACTAGTGTCCCTTCAGAAGTAAGGCTGCATGCAGTTTCTGCATCGTAAGAAAACAGACATGGCAGCTGACAGACACTGGGCAATCTGTGACCCGAACTGAACGTGGAAGTATTTCAACGTGCCTAATATGCCGTCGTCGTGATACACAACACACACACCCGAACACTTGCACACAGTTTACAGAAATGTAGGGTTTTGCCCAATATAAGCTCAATATAAGGAAGAATTTAACAAGTAGAAATTCTGTGAATGATGTGGACCGGCTGATGCTGAAGACAGTCCAATGCGATGACTTGAATATGCCTTTGCTTCTAAGAGAGTTGAGTCTGCAGTATGTAAAATTCTGCCTTTGCTCACCTGCATGGTAAGGTATCTTTACACATTCTATTCGGTCATTTTAACACTAATAAACCCAGCCTAACCACCCGTTGCCCGCCCGCCCTTCCACACAGCCACCAAATCCCAGAGCATGGCCAAAGGCAAAGATTCTCTCTGTATGATCTCTAAAGAGTTTTCAGAAGTCCTCACTGGAAACAAAGTCTGAAAATATTCAGAGGACAGTTGACAGCCAAGATTCCAACTGTTGGATCACTTCCTGGACATTCTGTGCAAAACATCAAGTTTTAAAATGAGAACTACTGTTTATGGATGGGGGAGGGGGACTTTCAACAGGCACCTCCTGTCATTAGATGAATTTGCTGTGCACCTCGGGCAATTATATTGGTGGCAAAGTGATTCCTCCAGACCTTGTCCCACAGGCGCTGTAATTAAGGAAGCCTGCATCCCCGCAGACAGAAGCTCTGCAGACAGGAAGGCAGAGCCCATCACATTTGCCCCGGGCACCTCTGATTCCCTGTCTCCGGGCCGTGAACAAGGCAAGTGTGTGCTCTGAACATTAACACAGCCAGAAAGAAAACATCCCACAGGGCGAATCAATACCCAGGAAGGATAATGGATTCCTGCTCAGGCAGCCGTGTCCTGCCCCCTCCCATTAGCACCTGTCAGCCAGAGGCAGGGCCGGTCATCGGGCAACCTGCCTTACAGCTCAACCCCCGGGGTGATCATTAGCCCCCGCCGAGGCCGAGGCACCCCACGCAGCCAAATAGTGTCCTTTTTCTCCTGAAGTGCAGACAAACAATGACTTCTCCTCGAACAGCTGGCACAGACCTTGTTAAGCTGTCTTGTTTCACTTCTGTTTTGCCCCTTGCACAGTGTGTGAGAAGAGCTCACGGGAAGGTAGAAATCAGGTTATTCAAGTTAATTTCAGGACGTGCCCTACTCAGAGGCTTAGAACCCATCGAAGCTGGCGTGAGTCACTGAGAGGCAGTCACAGGATGGAAACGACGCTCCACTGATTGTGTCAGCTGCTAGATGATCAATACCTACCCTTGGGGGCCTCTCCATAACCACCCCATGTGACTGACATCTCTGTCCCTCTCCCCCCCTTTTTCTTTCCTTCTTTCCTCCCTCCCTCCCTTCCTCCTTTCCTTTTTCTCCTCCTCTCTTCTTTTCCCATCCTCTTTGTATTCCAAAGAAGAAATGGATAGCCAATGAAAGGAAGGCTTCTGATCACTGACAGAGTTAAATGCACTTTCTCTGTGACCTAGAACTTGAGGCTAGGGCCAGGCGGGGCACTGTTCCTTTGTTGTTACAGGGAAAGCTGCTTTAGAAATGTCTGTGGGGTAAAGGCCCAGGGATTCTCACATATTCCAGAAACTCATCACAAACTGAGGTTTTCACCCAGACGTTTTCTATTCTAACCAGAATTGAGAAGATAGTTCTAGACTAAATTGGCAGAGTCCATTCAAGGTTTTCGGTTTTGTCTTTTCAACAGACTGGGTCGCCCTTGTGAGCTCTGCGTGTCGATGGATTTACAGCGCGGCTGCACGCAGTTCACATGTCTTCGTAGGTGTGTGTTTTCTCCTATACCCTGAAGCTTCTGAAATGGCTGATAGCAAACCATCTGACATACGAAATGGCAAAGGGGGGATGGGTGTAGCTCAACATGCACAACGTCCTGGGTTCAATCCCCACTGAATAAACAAACAAACAAACAAATAAAGTACTTCATTAAAAAGAAAAAAAAATGAAATCCACTCTGCCTTTTATGTTAACCTTTAAAAAAAAATGGCAATGTGATATGCCTCAACCTAATACCGTAGATAGATTTAAGGAAATGGGATCATGGCATTTATAGTAATTACATGTTGATTTTTTAAATTTAACTGTGTAGCATAATCTCCTGGCATTAAACACTTAAATAGTTTAAAAGTAAACAAACTAAGCAAAATAATTTCCAATGGTTCATCATTTTCCATTGTGTGGATATAAGATAAATGGTTAATCATAGCAGACTATGAACAATTTGGGTTTTTTTCTGTGTTTTAATATTGTTATGTGAAAAGGAACATGAAAATGAATATATGGTATATATCTGCATGCCTGGGACATTATGGTGTACACCAGAAATTGACATATTGTAGCTAACTATACTTCAATTTAAAAAAAAATAAAAATAAGAGCTCTATGAGGCTGAAAAATAAAATAATAAAGACTTCCATCAGCTAGCAAAAAAAATATTGTTACAAGAAGCATCCATATCTCAAGTTTCTTCCATCATGTCATCAATGTTTTGAACTTAACTGTGAAAGACGTACTCTCCAACAGAATAGCAAAAGTGAGCACTTCGCATTTGGTAAATTAAGCTCAATTTTTGAATAATGGCAATAAATCAAAGACTGTTAGTATGTACACTTGACCTTGATCTCCCACAAAATTAGTTTTTGCGTTCTACAGCTTTTCCTGCCTAAGTGTTTATCTTCTACCATCACTAAGATACATGCTGCCATCTAATTGCTGAAATAATCTTCCTGATTTGATCATATTCTCTACGTGGGGACACCAACACTGCTACAGACTCACGGGGCTGAGCTGTCTGACCCCAGCCAGCACCACTGACCAGGTAAGTCAAAATACCTTCCCCCCAGCCACCTGGAACGAGTAGGACCCTTACGAATAAGACTGCAAGGAGATGGGGTCACACAAAGACAAAGGGGAAAAAAAAAGAGGAAAACATTCACTTAGAAACCATTTCTGGGATCATTAATTTGAAAATCTGAAACAGAGCAAATGCTTTTGTTTCATTCAGGCAGAAGCTTAAGCGGGAGACTGAGGGGGAACGTGCCCACTGACTGCACCTCAGCCTTCCCCAGGACGTCTTCCATGGGGATGAGTCGCCAGCTTCCATCTGCTTTGCCGTATTTCACCAAGCAGGTGATGGAAAGCGACTTAGCAAACCCCCACCAGTGTCACACCAGCTCTCAACCAGCCACATCCATTTTGCAAATGGCGGAGATGGGAATTCCAATGGTAGATTTCACATCCTTGCAGGATATGTTCTTAAACGGTTCAAAATAAAACATGAAATTCTTTTAAGCAATTTCAATTCCAAGGAACTATAGAGAATGAAGATTCTGAAAAATAGTTTTGCCTCCGATAGCTCTCCAGGTTCAAATTAAAATTGAAGAGTGTCTAATTGCTGAGTTCTAGTCACCCTCTACATCCCGAGACAGGGAGGAATTTCAGCCAAATAGCCTGAAACTTCTGTAGCACGTGTAGCTCGTGTTTTCTTTTTCACTCCCGACTTTCCCTGTCCAGACAACATACATTTACTTCCTCTAGAACCTTTGAGGCTGGTTTTGGTGTCCTTCCCAGAAATAGGAGGAAGAGGCTCAGCCATTTGTAAGTAAAAAGCAGTAGTTGAGGAACAATTACAATAATTTGCACATTGATAATATTTGCACTTGAAATTGCAAAGAGTTTTGCAAACTTACAAGTGTTATTTCTTTATCTTTATTATTCTCTTATAATAAAGATTATTTCCTAATCTTTATTAGAAAACTAAGATGCCACTCCCCAAGGCAGTAAGTTAGCTGCAAAGTCCAACAGCAGAAGCAGTAAGTCCTGAGTTTTCTTTTTGAGCTCCCTTACATCCAGGAATGCAGAGAAGGCATTGCTGGAAGCTGCCCGTTGGCAGGATAGCACATACATAAACCCCTGAGAGCACGTGGAAATCATTGCTGGTCCCAGAAAAAGTCTTTTGTTGTCCATGAGATGATTGATCACATGTTCACAGCTGGAGATTAAATAGACCCCAAGATGCAACAATCACCACCTTTTGGAATAACCAGAAGTGTAATAAACCTGAGTGGAGGGACTGGGTACCAGAAACCACTCCTCCTCCACAAGCCCAGCTGCTTCTCCTGCCCACCCTCTACTGAATGCTCAACACTAACTGTATTTTTAAATGTCAAACGCTATTTATTTTGACATTTAAAAAACTGTCTTTGGAAAGTCAAAACAGTATCTTTAAAGATGAACAATCCTGATAGTAAATTTATAGCTTTAAAGTCAACATATATTTCTCCCTCTGCTCTGCTGCTGGGTTTTGAAGTCTTCTGCAGAAACAAGAAGTAACGTTGGTCTTTAGAGGTAATGTTTCAACGCGCTAACCAAAACGTAAATTAGCGGTCCCATGGAAACCGTGTTTACTTTTAGGAGCTCACACAAATAAATACACGTGGTCACAAGCACATCACAGAAAATTGGTATATGCTGAATGCATTTTCTGTTTTTCAACCAATGTTTCAAATTAAACACAAAGTCAGTTTGTTTTGTAGGACTGTTTAATCTGTGCAGATAAATTGGGATTGCTGTCTGTTTTTGTAAATAAAGTTTTATTGGCACCCAGCCACACTTATTCATGTAGAGGCTGTCTATGGACTGCCTTCATGCTACAACAGCAGAGTTGAGCAGTCAAGACAGAGATCCTACAAAGCCAAAAATTTACTATCTGGCCCTTTACATTTTGACAATCTCTGGCTTGCTCTATGAAACAGGTTAGCCATAGAACACTCTAGAAAATTACAAGAACAGAGTTAATAGTCACCTATTCAGAGTAGATTCAGGAGAAGTAAACTGATTAAAAATGCCTTTTCTGATTAAGGCCGTCATCCGTGGTAACCGCTCCCCTCCATCTGTGACCACTGAACTGTTTATGATGTGGACGCCCATCACTAGGGCTTCTTCACTAAAGCACGTACAATCAGGGAGATGAGGGTAGAAGGCAGCAGTCAGAGGTCATCTGATCTCATCTTGTGTGCTGTGAAGAGTCACACCCACAGCAGCCACGCCATGTAGTCACAGGAACTCTGCTAGAGCAACACCTGCCACATCGCAACACATCCCATCCATCCCTGGACAATTCTACTCGTCAGTTGGTTGGAACCTGCTTCCTTGTCACTTCCACCCTCATAGTAGTTTGGCAGAAATTGGAAAACGGACCTCCTGACTTCTTGGAAAAGCCCCCGCCATCCCCACAACCTCTCTCCTCCAGGCTGAGTAACCCAGCTCTTCCATCTGCAGCTCGTTGGTCACCATCTCGACACAGCACACTCCTAGTCACCTCTTCCAGCCACAGTCCCAGCTGCCCTTCTTGTATTGCCAGAGCATCTCTCTTTCTCCTGTTTGTTTTCCATTATCATATAAGTACAGTCAAGCCTTCCCCCAGTTTGGACACACTGAGGGCAGAGGAATTCAAGACGCTAAAGCAAGTTGCTTTGTGTTGTGACCTTAAGTCATCACACTTCCTCATAGCCACATCTCATTTTGACCCAATCTCACTAACAAAAGCTGGGGTCTATGGCTCCGTGTAATCAGCACTGGACTAGAACTCCAAGGACTGAAGGTCTGGTCCAGTGTCTGCAACTCCCTAGAATTTATAAGCTCAGGGAACTTGTCCCATCTATGTGGGTCACTGTTTCCTCGTCTATAATATTTCTTCATTGAAAAAGGATAGCAGTTATTCCCCTTTCTGAGGTTAAAGGCTACTTTAAGAATCCAATAAATTCTCCAGTCCCTGTCCCTGAAAAAAAAAAATATATATATATATATATATATATATATATATTAGCCTATGAATTGAGAGACAGAGGAGATAAGAGGCAGGTGGCTTTCAGATCACTAAAATCATCCTGCGTATTCTGCCAAGGAGCTTGTACTTCGTCCTGAAGACAACAAGATCCTAATTAAAGGTTTTAAACAGAACAGTGGCACTATCATATTTTTGCTTTAAGAGATTAGACGGTTGTCAACATCGCGGAGAATGACCTGTGAGTGTAGCGCAGAGGTGTTCCGTGATGTAGAGGGCAGGGGCGGGGAACAGAGGGTGGAGGACACGAGAGAAGGGTGTTGCTTGTTAGGACCATCGCGGCTCAGCGTGTGGCCCCGAACCAGCAGCAGCACCTGGGAGCTCATTAGAAGTGCAGGGTCTCAGACCCCATCACAGATTTTCAAAATCAGGACCCACACTTGAACCAGATTGTGTGTTGAGGGAAAAAGAGTCTTGGGCTGCATCTTAGGTAATAGGCCTAGGAGACGCCAAGGGCAGAACCAAAGTTCTGACAGTACAAATGAAAAAAAGACAGCAAATTTGAGAGTCATATACAAGGCAAGAGTGACCAAATCTGATCACACTGGATGTGAGAAATGCAACAGAGGAAAATCAAGCTGATCACGACTCTAGCTAAGAGTAGGGGCCAGGGATCCTGCCATTTGCTGAAACAGGGAGTACAAGGAGAGGAGGAATTCTGGAGACATTACGCATTGCCCCTGGTGGCATCTTAACTCGAGTGCCTATACAGTTTTGCTGGTCACATTTACTGAGCCCTTGGAAACAGAGGGTTAGAGCTCAGCACACAGGTCTTTGGTGAAAGTCAAGATTTGGGAGTGAAGGTACAGAGATGTGACTTGAAGCTGGGGAAGATGGTGATGTTGCCTGGAAAGAAGGTAGAAGTAACTAGAGAGGATACAATGAAAGAAGAAGAAGAAGAGAAAAAAAAGATGAGTGCAAATTCTAAGACAACCACCAATCAAGCAAAGAGGTGGGGCAGCCGTCAGTGGCAGAGCAAGAACTTAGCGGAGGTGGGAGGCACAGGATGAAGAGAGCATGTGGGGAACTGCCTTGAACAAGGACTATATGGTGGCTACATGGGTTCCAGGCACCAAGGTTCATTATGAACTACAAAGCCAATAATGAGCGGGCGAGGCAGTCCTCGGGCAAGCCGAGGCACTCACGTCTCTTTGGCCAACAGTGAACTGATACCCAAATGGCAGTTGGTGCCCAGGTATCTGAACAGCATTCCACACAATCCCTGCCTTCCTTTCGGTGTTCATCTCAAGCCATCGCGGGGCCCCAGAGAAACCTGAGTGGCCTTTCAAGACACTCAGTACGTACTTGCAAAAAATCCCATTTGCCTTCTAATTAGCATTTAGCTTTTCAGCTTATAAACCTGTCCCATGTTTTCCTACCTGTATTTAGACAAGCCTTAGAGAAAGCATCATATTTCATAAAAGGTGAAAAACCTGGAAACCAAGAGAACAATTAAACTGTCAGAGGAGGAAGTACTTTTGGGGGTTTGACACTAACTCCCTGTTGACAATGGAGCATATTCAGGAAAACTTCAATGACTCATACAGAAAACAAAATCAAGAAATTATTTTGTCAGAATGTGCAGATTTAATCTCTAGGGATTTGGGGAAGGGGCGACAGGAGCAGTTCTGCAATTACAAGTCTCATGGAGGTATCTCATTCTTGGCAGTGAGGAGACTGTGCAAATTGAGAAGTATGTAGTGACAGTTGGTGGCAGAAATCCTAGAGAAAACGAAGTCTGCCAGGTACCCATCCGTGCATGACAAGATCATCACAAATGCCTGGATGACTCACATTTCCCCTACACTGTAATGCTGGCCCTACAATATGTGATTCTTAAGATTTTATGTTTATGGCTGGTGTCACACACGATCTCAGGAGACACCAGCCACTCTTGTCCCATTCCCTCCTCTCAGGTTGAAGATTCAGGGCGTGAAGGATAATCAAAACATTTGGGAGGTTAAAATGATACTGGGCGTTTTTGAGAGTAATAAACAATGAGAAATAAAAACCAAAACAAACAAACAAAAAAATGTGGCCGACATTAAGGATCATCTTAGCAACAAACATTGACTGAGCCCTTATTTCAGGTAAGGGGAAGGGCCGTGTAAATCCATGCACGGTTGCTTCTTCCTTGTATTTCGCAGCACATATTGATCAGGCACTGCGTTAGCTGACTGCTACGCTTACAGATTCCTGCCTTCATTTTTACATAGTGTGTGTATCTGTATCCAAGTTCCCCTTTTTATAAGGACAGTGACAGAGTACCACACACTGGGTGACTTGAACAAAAAAAGTGTTCTTTTGGAGGCTGGAAGCCTGAGATCAAGGTATCTGTCAGCAGGGCTGATACCTTCTGATGCTCTGAGTGGGTCTTTTCAGTTCTCTCCTGTAGCTTCTGTTGGTTTGCACACAATTTGGGGGATCCCTTGGCTTACAGACCTCTGCCTTCATCTTCACATCGTGTCCTCCCTGTGCCCTGTGTGTATATCTGTATCCAAATTTCCCCTTCTTATGAGGTCATATTGGATTAGAGTTCACTCTAATGACCTCGTCTCAACTTGATTCCATCTATAAAGACCCCATCTCCAAATAGGGTCACATTCTAAACCCAAATAGGGGTTTAGGACTCCAGCATATCTTTTTGGGGGCAGAGGAACACAACTCAACCCCTAGCAGGCTCTTACTATGACCTTGGCACTGTACTGGTTACCAGGTGGGTAATGAACAAATGAGAGACTGTCCTTGTCCGTGGAGCTTAGAATTAGGGCAAAAAGATGGATTCCATTTCTGCCTCAAGTGAGAGATGCCTTCAGTGAAAAGACTAAAGCCTGTTCTAACTTTAAGAATCTGTTCTTTAAAGATTTATATTATTTACAGTATATCAACTTACAGATTTATAGCTTGAAAAATAATCTGACCCACAAATGGGTAAGCCACAGTTACTGAAAAAACTTTGTGCCTATTTTATTTAAAATGTTTTAAGACAATAATTGTAGGTTCATATTTTAAAAAAAAATAGCATGACCATAAAAAGTCAAGGGACATTCTGAAAACTCCCTTGTGAGAAGGTACCTGGATCAGTCAGATGCGCTCTAGTTTCATTCAGCCAGGCTTGTTAAGTACTAGTTTATTCCATACAATGTGTTAGGGGTGTGGACGGTAAAGGTCTCCAGAAGGTAAAAGTGATGCATCACTCACTGAGTATCAGACTCTGCACAATCTCATTTAATCCTTGTATGGTCACGGGAGCTCTACTTTGTCATCATGCCATAGTGGGGAGAAAGATGCAGAAACTGGTTCAAAGCCAGATTTCTCTTCACAGAACTTACTTCAGATTGCCATTCTGGTTTTACCCTGGAAATGTACTTTTAAATGTCTATTTCAAATTTGGCATATAACAGGTTTATTTTGATACCATGCAACAAAATGCCACCTTTGCTATGCCTCAAGCCTGGGGCAGATACTGAGGAGGTGGAAAATGTAAACTAAGCTTGGTACTTGGTGGCCTCCAGTGGCTCAGGGATGTTGTACCAGGAGTAATAGTAAAGAAAGTTGGAACTCAACCTCTGGGAAGTAGGAGAGTCACTCACACTGAAGAGTGGGGAGTTTGGGCAAGCACAAGGGTCCCCCAGATGGGTCTGTACTAGCTACACCCTGTGTCGTCCATGGTGGTCCTGGATATATCAAAGTCATCTTCCCAGATGCCACTGAATCCAACTCATTACATCTGCAAGATGTTCCCCATTCAAGAATCAGCAAAGGTAGGTGACTAGGCCTCAAGAGAGAAGTTTTGAGGACCTTGATTTATTGTAGGGAGTAACTATAACCAATGACATTAAAAACAATTGAGAGAAAATCAATAAAATTAAAAACTCATTCTTTGGAAACATCAATAAAATTGACAAACCTCCAACAAGTCAGAAGGCACAAATTACCAATATCAGGAATGAAGCACAATATTATTACAGACCCTGCAGATACTGAAAGCATAATAAACAATGAACAATTCTACAAACATAAGTTTATCAGCTTAGATGAAATAGACTAATTATTCAAGAAACACAAACTGCTACGATTCACCAGATATTGCACACATTATTTTAATACCACTGTAACTATCAAGGAAATTAAATGCATGATTTTAAAACTCCCAAAGTGGACATCTCTAAGTCTAGAGTTTCTCCAAAAAATTCTATCAAATATTTCAAGAATAAGCAACATCAATTCTATAAAAATCTTTTTTTCAGAAAATGAAAGAAGAAGGAATACTTCCCAATTCATTTTATGAAGGAATTTTCATTATCTGGTTGATAGGAAAACCAGACAAAGATAGTAGGGGGGAAAAAAGAGGAAACTACAGACAAATACTCCTCATGAATAAGATGTAAAAAATTTTAACAAAATATTACCAAATAGGATTCATCTAAATATAAAGAGAATTATATGCCATAACCAAGTATGGTTTATTCCAGGTATGCAAGGCTGGTTCAACATTTGAAAATCATTCAGTGTAATCTGCCATATTAAAAATCTAAAAAAGAAAAAAATTCAAGGCCATATCACTCGATGGAGACAAATCATTTGACAAAATTTAACACCCATTTATGGTAAAATCTCTTAGAAAAATAGGAATAAAGGGGAACTTCCTCAGCTTGATAAAGAACAACTACAAAAACCTATAGCTAACATTTTACTTAATGTTAAAATACTGAGTGTATTTTCCCTATAATTGGGGAAAAGGCAAGAATGTCCACTCTTATCACTCTTATTCAACATAGTACTGGAAGATCAAGCTAGGGCAATAAGGCAAGAAAAAATAAAATAAAATAAAAGTCATAGAGATCAGAGAGGGAGAACTAAAACTATCCCTATTTGTGGATATCATAATTATCTATGGAGACACTTCCAAGGAATCTCACAAGAATTGCTCACATAAGTTAGTTCAGCAATATCACAGGATACATAAGGCAAGTATTCAATAATAATTGTATTTCTATAAACTCTCAATGAACATGTGGACACTGAAGTTAAAGATACATTATTTATAATTGCTCAATAAAAGAGCTATTCATGTATAAATGTAATAAAACATAGAGAGGACTTACAGGCTAAAAACTACAAAACTCTTACAAAGGGAATCAAAGAAGATATAAATAAGTGGAGAGACATACCATGTTCATGGATTAGAAGATTCAGCATAGTAAAGATGCCAATTCTCCCCAAATTTACTTTCAGGTTTGATACAATTGTTATCAAAATCCCAGCAAGCATTTTTACAGATAGAGATAAGGTCACTCTGAAGTGTGTATGAAAAGGCAAAAGAAACATAGTAGCTAAAATAATTTTGAAAATAAATTACACGGTGGGAGGAACCAGTCTGCACAATTTGGAGACATTATATAGCTACAGTGATCAAGGCTGTGTGGTGCTGTTGGAGGATATAAGTCAATGGAACACAGCAGAGAACCTAGAAATAGACACACACAAATAAGTCCAACTGACCTTTGATAAAGGAGCAAGAGTAATTCAATGGAGGAAGGGTAGCCTTTTTGACAAATGGTAATGGAGCAATTGGATGTCCATAGGCCAAAAAGAAAAATTAAAAATTAAAAATGGCGAGCAAGGTATCTCCAGAAATCTTCAAGCACTAATAATAGAGTTCAGCAAGATCACAGGATACAAGACAAACATGCAAAAATAAATTGTATCCCTACAATCTTTTCTACCTAAACCTCATAATTTATATAAATGACTCAAAATGGACCACAGACTTAAACATAAAACTATAAAATGTGTAGAAGTAAAACAAGAGAAAAATCTTTGGGATATTGGACCAAGAAAAGATTTCTTTGACTTGACACCAAAAGGAAAATCTATAAAAGGAAAAATTGATAAAAGTGGATGTCATCAAATTGAAAAACTTTAGTTCTGTGAATGACCCTATTAAGAAGATAAAAAGCCAACATACAGACTGAAAGGAAATATTTGCAAACCACATAGCTAACAAAGTAGCTCCAAATGTATAAACAGCTCTGAAAACTCAACGGTAAAAAAAACAATTCAATTACAAAATATACAAAAGACATGAACAGACATTTCCCTGGAGAGGATATACAGCACATGAAAAGACGTTTAGCATTAGTATCCATTAGGGGAATGCAAAAGAAAGCCACCATGAAATAGCACTGCACACTCATCAGAACAGTTAAAAGAAATAGTGACAACACCAAATGCTGGCGAGGATGTGGAGAAGCATCATACATTGTTCATGGCAATATAAAAGGCTACAACCATTTTTTTTTTTTTTTTGGAAAACAGTTCGGCAGTTTCTTTAAAAACTTAACATATAACTACCATACACCCAGCATTTGCACTCCTGGGCATTCATCCCAGAGAAACAAAAACTTATGTTCATTCAAAACCTGTACACCAGTGTTCATTAGTAGCTTTACTCATAATAGCAAAAACCTGGAAATAGCCCAGATGTCCTTCAACTGGTAAATGTTTAGACACACTGTGGCACATCCTCACCGTGGAACGACATTGCCAGCAATACAAAGCGCGCACCACTGTTGTGTACCGCAACCTGGACAACGCTCCAGAGAATCACGCTGAGTGCAAAAAACGCCAGTCCCAAAAGGTTACGTACTCTGTGATTCTATTTACATAATATTCTTGACAGGACAAAATAGTAATAGAAGTAGAGAACAGATTAGTGGTTTTCAGGGACCACAGAGGAGATGAGGGTGCAGAGGAAGTAAGCGTGGCCATAGAAGAGCCACATGAGCGATGCTCGAGGTGAGGGAAATGTCCTGTATCTTGACTGAGTCAGTGTCAGCGTCCCGACTGTATGATTGTACTGTAGTTTTGCAAGAGGCTGGCAATCAGGAAAACTGGGTCAAGGCGTCTTTCTGTATTATTTCTTACATGTGAATCTACAATGATCTGAAAAGAAAAAGTTTGATTAAAAAATAGCCTAATTTGTAAAAGTGCAAAAGGCTTACAGACCGCATATTTATCTGTTTACTTTTCTGTCTCCCCACCCCGTGGGCAGAATGCAAGTGACAAGAGCTAAGACACAGGACGTTTTGGTCATTTCTGTGTCTCCTTCACAAAAGCAGTCTGGCGGACAGCGGACACAAATCTTTGTTGAATATCAAATCAAGGCAGGGATGTTGACTACAGAGCAGCATTGATGGAGCAGGGGATGCCAGACTGGAACTTAGGGAAGAATTCAGGTGGGGCAGGGTCCTGCCCAGGCCTTAAACCATGCTGCCTGGTTCACAGGCGCCTTGCCTGGCTCTGATCTGGAAATCTTCAAGAAACCTGGAGATGACACACACCAAATACTCACCACCACAACCCTATCTTAGGAAACATGCCATTGGGTTTGCCTTTAGAAAATATCATTAAAGTTGTACCCTATAATAAAAACAATGGCAGCTGACACTTACTGAACCTTTACAACGTGGTGGGCATGGGCAAAATGCTGAGCACTTATCTTTTTTCCCACAGAAGCCATACAACTCAGTAATACAAGTCAGTAATACTGTTATTCTCATTTTAGGAAACTAAGGTGGACAGACGTTAAGAAATTCACTGAAAGTTACAAGCCACCAAGTGCTGGAAGGGGTATGTGTCCAAGCCCCAGGTCCCGCCCCCAGCCCTTTAAACCAATACGCAGCGTGGTCTCAGCATGAGAGAGGTATGAGCGTCCATCAGACTGGCTACCACACAGCACATGTGACATTTCCACGGAAGTTATTCTGAGTGTTTTAAGCCTAATCTTCCTCCCCTCCTCTCCCCTTTTTCCCTTATTTCTCCAGTCTTCTTTTGAAAGGAGCTGTTAGTTAATAGACAATTGTTAATTCAGAGCATACAGAAATATAAACACCAATTCTGTAAACCAATGAAGAAACTAGAAAAAGAAAACCCAGGCCATGAAAGCAAAGAGTCATAAATTCCTCCCCATTTTATTTTTGTAAATAAAACGTTTTTAAAATTGCAATGCAAATTCAAATTTCCTTATGTATAGAAATTTATATTTTATGATATTTGGTACAACTGCCTCATCAGTCCTGGTGGCCATAAATGTCACTGAGTCGTTTTACTGTCATAGAAATTTTCAAAAATTCTTAATCATTTCAAATATCCACACTGAGTCAAAAGACAGTGGGTCCTGAGGAAGGGCCTTTGATTTCCGAGGCGGAGGGAAAAAGGACAGGGTTGGGAGGAAATAAACTGGAGAAGAAAAGAAAGGAGTTAATTGTTACCTATGAAAAGTGGAGTGGATAGACACCGGGGAAAGCCCTAGGAGAAGGGGGCTGGAACTAGGGAGACACAGAGGCTGCCTGAGCGCAGGGCAGGAAGGGACTTGGGGACAGAGAATAGGGATCTGCAGCTGTTTAGGGGGAGCAGTGGGAGGAGGAATGGGCTCATTCAGGGAGGATTTTCAAGGCTGCTGCCACATGGTGCACAAGGGAGAACATTTCCTGGGTCTCCCACAAAACCCTTGAGACAGGAGGGAAGGGGACAAGGCACAGCCATTGAAGGAAGGACACAGCAATTAGCACAAAGATGGAGGGAGGTTCAACTCCCAGTAGACCTTGAGCCTCATTATCCACTCATTGTCATACAGTAGCTGCTAAATGGCACACCCATGTGCACCATGAAGGCTCCGAAGCTGACCATGAAAGGTCAAAAAGTGAGCAGGGGCCCAATGCCTGGGAGTCCCAGCCCGTTGCCCAGTGGGGGAATGGCATTCACCCCCAGTGGAGGGTCACCGAAACCCAAGAGCAAGGCGGGCTGGCATCTCCTCCATCACTGATGCCATTGTCTGCTCCCAGACCACTCAGAGTCACAGGAGAACTCAGGACCCAAGGGATGCGGAGGTAACTGGACCCTGCCCTGCAAATGTCACATGTCACACTATAGCCGTGAAGGTAATTAGTTCTTCCTCATCCCCTTCTGTATGTTCTCCCAAAATCCTCTGTCGTCCCTCCAGTGTCCCTGTAGATCTGAGCTATTGAAAATGTGTTGAATTTGTTTTGTCATTTCAACCTCATATTCCAAAAACCGTGTGCAAAACCAGTGTCTTGACTCATCCTTTTCCATGTCATAAACATTGGAGACCAACGTCTAATGTCCAGACTGCTACACGTTTATGAATGGAAGGCAACACTATGAATAAATTCACAAAGTTTTGAGGCAAGAACAGAGACTGTCCTGAGCAGACCAGGCCATGTGGTCACGCTGACTGAAGCCTCCCATTGCTGAAGCTCTCTTTCAGTGCACACGTTATTTTATGGTAAAGAGATAAAAGCTGATTACTTTTGTGACTGATTTCATTTTTTCCCCCAGTCCTTGGCGTTCATCGTGCAGGTGTTTCTAGAGAAGAGAAAATCCTCCTCTGGTCACTTCCTCTGTTTTTGTCTCGCAGGTCAGTTTTCCTCTGTGTGGGTTAGCTACTGCCTAAGTCAGATGCCTTTCTGTTTATCTTTGCTGAAACTTCTTTAATTGAATCTTGGTTGGTTTTTTTTTTGACTAGTGGAAAAATGTTATACTGTAGGTGGTTTTGGAATCATGTCATTTCCATCAGGTATGGTTCCTTTTATTTTAAAAAATCTAGAGTTGCTATTTCGAGATCTAATTGTATGTCACTGAATATGTTCACTGCTCACTTGTTTTTACGAATGCATCCTTACGCCCAGGCTTCTAGGTTAGGACACACCTGCTCGGAAACATTCTGTTCGTGCCAAAGTGTGTAAAGAAGAGGGAAAGGGACTGTCAGGCATCACAAGAGATGTAAAGAAGCAGGTGGACCCTCCCACTGGGACTGTGCATGGAGCCTCACCTGGGCTTCAGGCTTTTTATGTGATAAAGGGAATTTATGGTCCACGAACATCATTTTAAAAAACAGTTTGGTGAATAAAAACAAACAAGGTGATGAGAATTCCGTGGACAAATCCAAATTGAGATTAGATTTGGGGAAAAGTAATGCCTTTGTTGAAAAGAACACAGACAACCTGACTTCACCCACAAGCACCATCGGATGGAATAATGTTGTGTCCCAATCTTGCCCCTACTCCCCACAAAAGTCACAGAGGGATGAAACTCTCTGTAACTTGTAAACAGAAACCAATAGAATGTCTCTCCCTGGGGTTAAAAAAAATGCTTTAAAACAACTGGACTTGTCTGTATTCAAATGAAAGCCCCAGAGGTATAGGTTTGTTTTTTAATCTCTCTCAAAAAAATGGGTTGTAAAGACAGCAGTCATTTTAACCCAGAAAAAATTACGGTGGCAAAAAAAAATGTTAATAACATAGGGAGGGCTTATTCTGTAATACTGACTTCAAACGACAGAAGTCAAATTAAATAGATAATACAATTTTAGTAAAAATGATTTACACACACACACACACACACACACACACATCCCATTTGGTAACCTCCCTCTGTGAAAGAAGAAAGAAGGGAAAACCAAAACATTCATCGTGGTTGCCCCTTGATGGTACAATCACAGATTATTTTTTCTTAGATTTTTACACTTTATAGAAATTGCCACACTTTCTGCCACGAGCTTATACTACTTTGAAAATACTTTTATGACAACGAAGAAACAAGTAAGAGACAAGGAACAACAGCCAAAAGACAAGCAGCTCCCTGACTGCATTTTAAACAAGAAGTTTGAGTAACAGCATCTGTCCATTTGCCCCGACACCTCTGTCTGTCCAACCGAAAAATCTTTGCTATTTAAAAATTATAGGAACGCCATGCACGATAGCATAAGAAAATTTCCGTATTAACTTGGCAAATGCTATCAGACCTACGAAGATGGGATGGGTGGCTTTGGCCAGACGCCCTTTAACAGCGCTAGGCCGCCGGAGGTGCCACGGCCCAACTTCCCAGCACAAGAAAACCACCGGCTCCTTGCTGGAGGGGCTCAGATGGCTTTCCATGCTGTATGCTCTTTGGGTAACATGTTCGAGGTGCTGAGTTCTGGTGCGAAGCCTGCAGGTGCGCTGTCCCATCACATGCCGCCATCCATCACCTTCATCCTGGTGGAGGAGAGCACAGGGATTTTCAGGAACATCCCTGATGGAGTGTTATGTCAGAGCCACCTCCTCCCACCAGCTACAGAAAACACGCACTGTGATTTTCAAAGACCAGCATGAAGCCTTTATACCAAAGAGGAACATGCCATCAAAACAACCACCACCATCCTCATCTAGAAGGATTCAGAATCTGCCTGGATCGGCTTTCTCCCAGCAGTGAAGAATGTTCCTCCAGCTCCATGCCATGTGCCGAATTCACTTTTGTCCGTAGGACAGTTGAGCCTCTTCGAGGGCCAGGAAGCAGCCCGTGCAAGGGTTCCTCTCTCCAGCCCCTGCCCCCACTCTGTTTTAGTGACAGACAAGGACAGAAGGAAGGCATAGTGACAATGGAGGCTCCTTTGTCAAAGGAGAGAATAGCCACAATAATGTCCCTTTGCAAATCTCACTGGTCTCCTGGCGATAATGGATCTCATTAGTGTGTGCAGGTGTGTGACCCCCGACTCCTAAGCGTTTGGTGTGCAGAGGTCCTGGAGGGGGGTATTTCACTGACTAAAAAAGGGGTGCCCTAGTCATTCATGTTCTTCCGCCTTTCTGTTACGGACAAGCTACAAATCGAATGGGATGCTGTCTTTTCATCATCCTGGAGCAGCTAGGCCTGAACACACCTACAGCATCAGTACCCCTCCACCCCAAGGCAGGACCGCACTGATGAACTTTCTCAGGAACAACTGGTTCTATGAGCGAAAATTACAATAATCAGGCCGAGAACTGGGGTGGGCAAGTTATTATGCTCAGATTTCAGAGATAAATATCTACACGATCATGAGGTCAAAGTGGCCAGCAAGACCGAGGGAGCTAAAATCAGCTTCTAAAAAATGTTTCTGGCCCCCATTTGTAAAGCTGTGCCACCAGCTTTATAAAGAATCACAGATGAAAAAAAAAACAAAAAAAAGAATCACAGATGTTCAACAGAATGATCGCAGACAGCACGCACCTTCTCTGTGCCTCTTCTTGGCACTTAATCGTATCCCGTGAGGGCATATCCTTCCAGTGAGAACGAGATCTATCTGATTTATCTGGTGCTAGTTTATGTCCTCTGTCACGCAGGCACCAGAAACCTCTGTCCATTGACCCTTTACCTTAAGTCTTACGTGGAGATGAAGACCACGTAAAGGGACGTGGCTTAACAAGGAGATTACAGCTCTGGCCTCAATGAAAACTATCCCTGCTTTGTAAATTACACCACAGCTTACACGTGTTACTCTGAGCAGGACTCGGCTGCCTCATCGTTAAAATGGGACAATAATATTGTTGCGGAAAAATGTGTTACAGCTCAGTGTTATAGGCTTGGTGTTACAGCTCAGTTGTGACAGCAACCTGGATTGAGGCAAGAGACCAAGCAGCACTCGAAGAGTCAGAGAACTCAGGTTTATTACGCCAGCCGCTAGCTGGCCCAGAAGATTTAACACTCCAACCTCTGAACCCCATTTGTAAGTTTACACCGGCTTTTATGGGCTGTCAGTTTACACTTTGCAACACCATATGCAAATGAGGTATAATGAAAGTTGACAATTAGGAAGAAGCTTTGTAGAAATGGACCAATCAAGAGGAAGAGAAATAACCAATCAGGAGTGAGGGAAATGGACCAATCAGGAATGAGCTCCATGCAAATAAAGTACTACAAATGGACCAATCAGAAGTTAAGGAATTGAACCAATCAGGAGCAAAGGAAATAACCAATCAGGAGTGAAGGAAATAACCCATCAGGAGTGAGCTCAGGGAACCAATAGAATTTTAGGTGTAAGTAAGCCGTTTCAGAGGCGAAAAGTGAGGTAGAGCCTCTGGGCCGGGGAACCAGGGTGGTGCTGGCAGGAGAGTAGTGGCCCTGCGCAGGGGTCCTGCCGGTCTTTCTATGGGGCTTCCCACCTCAGTATGTACCCTGAAGGACATCTGAGCTCATCAGAGGTAACGGCCGTGTGCCACGTGCAGTGGTGGCTGCGGCTACCACGTTATTTACCCGCTGGAAAGAGCGCTCGCTGTCCTCGGGTAAGACTTCTCATCAAGTCCACGTCACTACTGGTTTTTGCTGTTTTCAGTCAGTCATGGTTGTGTTGTTACTGTTACTGGTTTTAAGACACGAATATATGTTTTTAATAAACCCCTGATGGCTGGGTGCTTTGGGGGATGGACACAAAGAGAAGTTTCTGCCCTCTGGGGACTTAGACTCACTGGAGACCCGAGTCTAGGGCATCATGAAAGGAGCCGGTCGCACAAGCCATGGGTGCCTTGCCCGTGGGACGCATTCCTGTAAATGCTTGTCTACTGAGCTGAATGAGGTCAGGTAATGATGCGGAAGGACAGTGAGGATGTGGGGAGTGGCCGTGAGCAGGAGAAAGCGTGTGGGGTTCATTTTGCCAGCCTCATCATCTGGCCCCAGACCCTGGACGCCCTGGCTCTGCGGGGCGTGTTGTGTCAGCTAATGAGAGAACAGTGTGGGGTGTCCAGGGGTCCCGAGTGGTGAGTGGGCGGCTCCATGAAATGGAATAAGCAGAAGCATCGTTTTTCAGAAGAAAACAAGGATTTAGGGATTCAGAAAAAAAAGCACATTTCACTTGTTTTCCACCTGGCGATAGGGGTTATTTTGTGGATTTTGGCGCTTAGCACCAGACAGGGGCCTCTTCCTGGTGAGCTGAGCTTGTTCAAAACTGTGTCCAAGCAGAGAAAGCTGCCCCTCGACCTGTCCTGTCCCCATCCATGCACAGAAGGCCTGGCAGCTGCCAGGAATCCAGACCTGGAGTCGGGGCCCTGGGTGCACGGCTCAGCGCCGAGACATACTGAGACAGCCCAGCAAGCAGGGCGCCACTGCGGTGGCCCTAAGGAATGCCAGCCAGGAGGCTGGGGCCCTGGCCTGGTTCCCCCTCCATCACCTACCGGGGCTGGTCGTGGACCCAAAATCTCTAACCCTCACCACCAGTCGCTCCACGCAGCTGCCTGGAGCCAGCACGTGCCAGCGCATCCGCGAGGAGACGGCCCTCAGGCCTGAGATCCGGAAGATGCGGCCGGCGCCGTTGGGATCGCTGTCCTCCAGCTAGAGTGCGAGGGAATGCCGACATTATGGGGCACAAGGGCCCTCGGCGGCCGCCACCAGCCCCCTGGCTTCACAGACGGGGCGGGCAGGTGAGGCGCCGGGGGCTGTGATGCTGGCAGGCTCTGCCTCCTCCCGGGCTCTACAACCTCCTCACGTGTTCCATTTAACCTCGTCACACTCAGCAACCAGCTGGCATGCCCGTCGCGGAGGCGCCGAGGCGTTCCCACCGAGCTCCAAGCCCAGTTCAGACGCCAGCTTAGGTCACAGTCTGGAAGCACCCAGAAATAAGACGTCCTGACGCTGCAGAGGTGGTCAAACAACAGCCGTCCGTGTGGGAGGACACCTATTCATGGAGCTGGGGGCGGGCACTTTGCACCCAAGAATTCCACGTGGCAGAAAATTCAGCTGAATTATTCAGCTCCTCGCAGTCTCCACTTTACTAAGCAAAAGAACCAGAATTTGCGCTGGGTTCTCGCTGATGCCAGTGTCGGGGGTGCTATGTTTTGTTCACTCACCCTAACTGCCTTTTGCACTCCTGCTACTTTTAAGTCCATTTAGGGACCCAGCACCACTAAGACGCCAAAGTAACAATTTATGCTGGAATGTCCGGCTGTCTCCAGCTACTTACAATGCCTCCATCCAAACGAGGTTGCTCAGCCTAACTCATCTGACCCCACCGTACCCAGCTATCTAGCAGACAAGAGGGTAAGTGCGCAGGTGGAAGAAAGAGCAGCATAGATGCCAACCTGGAGGCTGAGGGGGCTGGATGTGGGGAGCGCCTGCTACTAAGACGAAAAGAGGACGAGCAGGTGAGGAGGGTCTGGGAAGCAGAGATGTTGAAACAGGCAGACAGCTGGACAGGAGAGAGAAAGGGGGGCACAGGCCAAAGGACAGAATCTATACATCTTACAAACGACAGGGTCTCCTTGAGCAGCCGAAAAAGCAGGAGCCTCTGGACTGATAAGAAGCCACACATTTCGGGGTGATGAGGGTCCTGGAGGCAAAGAAAGGTGGGAAAAGGCAGGCATCTCTGGAATCCAAATGTAACCTTTTGCTCATTATGCCCTCATTACAATAAAATCAGCCTTGCAGATTAGAGGTACCCATCATGCACCAGCACCATGACACCTCCAATCCACACTAAATAAATGAGTCCAAAAATCCCCCCTCCCCTCGGGAAGGTGGAGCTGGGGTGAAAATCAAGAAATACGACCCGAGACCCTTCTCCCCACGATGAATATCCCGCCCATTCATTTTTACATCCCAGCTAACAAGCTTGCCCAAGAAACTCAGTGTGGGTCCTCACCTGAGTCTGCCCACTCTCCCCTCGAGAGCATCTTATCACATAATAAATCCTCACCTTACTTTCCTGACCTCCATGTCTTATTTCTGAAGTCTTTCTGTGATGAGACAAGAACCCACTCTCCGGTAACAGAAGGAAGAGCATGAGAAGAAAAAAAGTCTCTGAATAACCTGGTGATTCAAGGAATCTCTCAGCTCCTTGAACCTCTCGCTCATGCTTTCTGCAGTTCTGATTCAATGACAGAGCACAAGCCCCGGGCATTCCCCCCACGAATCAGCAGGAAAGGAGTGGGCAGGTCAAGAGCAACCTTGTACAACCTTGTACACAGTGCACTCACTGTTCCATCCCCTGGACTCGGCTCTCACTCCATCTCTCCTTTATCTCTGTTCAAACCCTGCCTATTCCTCAAGGACAGATCCATGTGCTGCTTCTTCCCAGAAGTGTTCTTTGTCTGTCCCCTGGAATCGATTTCCCAGTTCACCATAAGGACCATTTACTCCTTGAAGGAGAAGACCCCTCCAGTCTCCTCTGTGGCTCCCACTCCCCCTCGCACTTGGTCCTTGATTCATAACAGACAGAGATGTCTGCACAATTTCAGTGAACTGGACTCCCAGTCCAGGGGTTGCAGCTGGTAACCGATGCCCAGAAAGGATGGGCTGGATGGTCATCTCACTGAGAAATGGGAATCTGACCGCCTGGAGGAGGAGAGTGGGTTTTAACAAAGCCGGGTGCTATGTGAGAGGTGTGCGTGGGGACGGAGGGAGACCCAGGTGACAGTCCAACTTCCACCCCTACCTACAAAGTGGAAATAATAACGTGATTGTTTTCAGAAGATTTTGTGAGCATTAAATAAGAAAAGCTCTCAGTACATTCTCACGAAACGCTTCTTAACGCTCATGTAAAATCCATGCGATGTACGTTGCTCCTGAGAGTCTGGTGTTATCATTCTGCCTCTCCGCCTGGCTTCAGGTCATTGAAGGCTCAATCTGCACTCGGAGTTGGCTCATTTAATGCCAAATGATGCCCCTGGGCTGGGCCCTCTTCAGGGCAGTGGAAGGAGCCTGAGGCTGGGAGCGGGGTGTGGGGTGGGGGAGGATTCCCAGGCTGGCCTCATCAGGAATAAGCCAGCCCATTCTCTGTGCTTCTGTCCCTTTTCTCCAAGGTTTTGATGGTATCCGGGCCCACTGTCAGATGACGAATTCACTGACCCAAGTTCTAACATTTCTAGGATGAGGGCGCTGGGGACTCAGGGCAGCCCAGCTTCACGTGGTCGGGGGACATCGTGGCTCCTTTCCTCCCTGTTTCTCCTTCTGTCACTCTATAAGTGCCACCCAACTGGCCTGAGACTGACGGTCACTGACTGTCCCCTGCATGTCATTTTCTCGTGTGCTCTGCCATTGACTTGCACCATTCAATCCTTCCTCCCCACCCTACTTCCCAAGTTATGTAGCAATGACTTTAGTTTTGCCTTTTTTTTTTTTTTTACAGTTGCTGCAAAAGAAATTAGGGGCCTCTTTAAGCAACCTGGACACAGAGAGAAGAGCTTTGAGCTCAGGCTGCCTCCACAGGGTTGAATTAAAAAGTGCCCAAAATAAGGTAGGTGTTATAAAACAAACTCTGAGTTCTCCCCAGGAAATGCTCCCTGGTGGGAAACAGAATTGAGGAAATTACTTGTGTTCAAGCTGAACCTCTGAATCACAGGGTCATTATTACACCCACTAAAATTCCTATTGTGCTTTGGACAAGAATTCCAGGACGTCACAGCAGGGGACTGGTGGGATTCCCACGGGGGGTTCCGACCCTGCCCCTCTTTGAAGCACTGTAAGCTGATTGGATCATTTCCAAATTAGACTGACCTGTGTTTTCAATTATATTAAATCACACCAAATCCACAAACATACTCTGTGCCTTCTGTGTGCCCGGCTCTGGGCTCCACCAAGGCGCAGAAACGTGCAGAGGCTACTTGGAGGGAGGAGAGACTCAGACACCTGAGGTTTTGTAGGTATCAGAGCATATGAAGACTGTGCCAAAAGTTAATTATGCAATAGGGCGGACGGCCAAGAAAACCTGATGCAGAAGGAAAGGACAGAGGGAGGGGCTGACAGGGGAGGTTCTAGAAGGATGGATTCAAGCTGAACCCACCAACCAAGGGAAGCCGTGCAGATGGAGAGAAGAAAAGTGGATTCTCCAAAAGGGAGACCCGGCAGACACAGCCTCAGAAGACACGAGGAGACTGGATGACTTTTAAAAGTGTGTCCACTCCATTGGCTGCAACTTTCCCTCCTCCACGTGGTATCAGGGCCTGGGAGTCTGGGTTGCTAAGATTGCCCATTTCTCAATCTCCGTGTATACAGCAAGCCTTGGAGGGAAAAGCAGGGGACAGTGAAAAATGCACCAGCCTGGCCAGAAGACGAGGGAGGTACAGTGACAAGTAGCCCCAAAACCTGGCACTGGCCACACTGAGCCTCAGTTTCTTCAGTCGTGAGCTGGGGAATGAGCCAGCAGGCTTTCCTACTTCGTGAGATCTTTGCAGTAATCAAACGAGGAAATGGATGTGACGGGGACAGGACCTGATGTGCTGCGTGGCTGCAGGGTTAGCAGGAGCAGAGGCAAGAAAGGGAGCAGGGACAGCGGGGACATGGGGCATCATTCCAGGCACCAGCTCTGCAGTTGGAGAGGCAGCCTGCATACCACCCTTGGTTCAGTCATTTACTGGTTGGAGAGGTTACGTTACTCCTCTGTACCTCAGTTTCCTCACCATTAAAAGGCAATGAGGACAATTCCTACACTTCCTTCGATTAAATCAGCCAACCCTTGTAAAGCTCCCAGAGCATGCTTAACAGAGAGTAAGTCTTCAATTAACATTCATTATTAATTACGACTGCTATTTTTGTTACTATTGAGGAGGACCAGTTATTTATAACACTCAGAAGCCCAGGCTGACCGACACATCCTGGCTGGAGACCCAGGGGAGTGTTGATGTTCCAGCCTGGAGATGACATTGCAGTCTGGAAGCAGAATCCCCTTTTCTTCATGGGAGATCACGCTTTGTCCCCTTAAGGCCGTCAACTGATTAGATGAGGCTCACCCACATTATGGCAGGTTATCTGCTATACTCAGCATTTACTGATTTAAATGTTGACCTCATCTGAACAAATCTTCTCAGCAACATCTGGGTAAGCTGGCCCAGCCACATGCATGCATAAATTACCCACCACTGCAGGGCTGCACCTCCCCTGTGAACCTCTATTGTCATCCCCTAACAGAGGCACTGGTACTCAGCAGGTGCTCGATAAATGCTCATCAAGAGAATGAGTGGATGGAGAGGTTACTGAGAGAGAAATTATTTTATCTGAGAGATCATCTTTAAAAATAAAAAAAGCCATGTCTAACTGTTTTGGCACAAAACAAATGGACTTTTGGAAAAAAGCACTTGTTGTTCTATTTTGAATCTTCCCCTGTGGACCCCAGAGGCTGACGGCTTCCACAGTCCAGCCGACTGCCCCTCCCTGCCCTGGCTCACACCCTGTTACAAAGAACAGCACTAGTCTGGGGGGGGGGGGCAGAATCGGAAAGGGCGGGAGGCATTAACTCCTGCCAAGAAACAAGCCTTTGCTCTTCTGCCTCAGGAAACAGCCAAGGCTGAGAGGAAGCCACTGCAGGTGTCTGTTCCAGGGACCTCCATGTTTACAGGGTCCCCATCATCCAGAAAAACAAGGTGCAAACTGACGGGCTAGCCAGTGTTTACAAGTTGTTCAGCAAACACACTTGTAAATGTCTGATCTGTCATCTGCATGAATGTGCCTCAGATTCAAAGCGATCCCACGTCAGCCTGGTCCAGTGTCGCTGTAGTCTGTCTCTTTATCCCTCTTGTAACATCTTAAGCATCTTATGGGAGAGGCTTGGGATTGCCCAAGTTTATTGGCCAGAGCATCGTATGTTTGCTCCAGGATATAATTCATGACCAGAGAATGACAAGTTTTCTGGACTGGGATGAACCTGAGACATCCAGACACCAGAATCAGCCCCAGGGAGGCAAGGTGAAACGCGCGGGGGTAACGAAGCTGAGCAGTTCTGGGGCCAAAACCAGATCAGCTCCTCCCCATCCTGGTCCAGAGACTGGCCATTGCTTTGTGGTTCACCATCATGGAGAGGTTACAGCTGGGGAGAACTCATAAAAGTAACCAGTTAAGCCATACCTTGCAACTGTATAAATGTTCGCCAGTTTAAATTTCATTCGAAGTTTAGCTCAGAGATAAATTCCATGATTTTACCCCTGGCCAAAACCAGTATTTATGGCGTTTGAGTGAGCAGTAAATTACCAGTTTCAAGCAAAAAAAAAAGTCCTTTCCGCATGTTCACAAACATATCATCACCTCCAAACACTACATCACTGTAATAAAATATATGGCAAATTTGCTTATTATATTTGGGGGTAATTTAATCAACTGCTCATGTATATTCTACCAACCCACACATGTGATGCATAATTACAGTGTATTGACAAAAATGACTTCATATTAATGAGCAAACAAGATGTTTTAAAGTGAATACTGGCCTTATCTCCTCTATATGTGTTAATTTTATCAATTTATGAAAGTAGGGTGCTCTCGAATTGTATAAAATTACATCTGTTTATCCATCATAAACGTCCCGTAACATTCAGCTCCAGAATGATGATAAAAAAAGGCATCAGGACCCAATTTATATAAAAATATATCTGTTTCAGAGATCTATTCATCGACTCACTGAGCCAAAATTTTTCTCCATTAAAAGATCCTCAGTTTCCTGAAAAGCAAAAATCATACAGACGCATGTTGGCGATCAGAACATCACCCGGTGTCTGCCCAGCAGGTGGGCCTTTGACAGTGATGTTCACGCATGACTCTAGTAGGAGAAGTCCTGGGGAGGGACTGGAACGTTGACTCTGCTCTCTCCTCTCCTGGTGCCACCAAGACTCTCCGTGGCGCTGTCAGTTTGCTGGACCCCCACCCCCTTCCCAGCCCCAACTCTCCTGTTTGTGTTGGTAATGAGTCTGGTGGACCGCAAAGAACAGGAATTTCACACTCAGCCACTTTGGCACTCACTGTGATTGCCACAACCCAGTGAGGCTCAAAGAGGCACAAAGACCACTCCCCCTGTTTAGAAATAACCCCATGTTCGCAGTAACTCCTTCCCTGACTGCAGATCGCAAGCGGAAAAATGCTTGTCTTCCTTTAGTGGAATTTCCAACCAATTCCAATATTCAACCAGAGATAACAACCCGTGTTTTTATGTAAGAATTTCTTCCCTGCTTTGCCCAGGAAATTTATGTTCTTCTAAATCCCAAATCCTTAAAAAAAAAAAAAAAAAAAATCAATTGTGAAAATTGGAAAACAGGAATAATTATAATTTTCCTACAAGAAAGAGAGTTAGCAGGCAAGACATCATTAGTTCAATGGGAGCCACTGGTTCAAGTCAAAAGCAAGAGCAGGAAATGCTGTGTGTGGAGTCCAAGGTTAAGATCAAAGCTTCTAGAAGCCAGGACAAGAGCAAGGAGCAGGTGAGTGTCATGATGTAATCGACTGGTGTTGCTTGTGGCTGTTGTCATGTTATAGGAGTGTGTTCTGGTCTTCTGTGCTGCCATTGGCTTGTCATTATTGCAAATAAAATAGAAAGCAATATATTTATAGACCAGAGTAGACGTTACACAAATCCTATGAGTATTCCAAGAAACGGCAAGTTTGGGAAGAAAAAATAACTAACTGGCAACACTGACATGTGATTGTATGTGGTCCTGTGAACCACGCCAGGAGATCTGAATGTTACATTATTCAAATATACCCAATAGTATCTCTGGCGTTTTCTAGTATTTGAGTATTTGCTCTAGGCTGTAATTCTCTGCAAATATTTTAACAGAAGAAATGCAAAGGGAAAGTGTTGGTGCTGCGGAGGACTCCAGTGAAATCAGAAACTGATGTAAAGTCTGAACTAGCGTAAGTAATAGTGATTTCAACAGCAACAGCAAAATCAGGGCAAACGGACAAAACGTTTCCACTGTGAAACAAGAAGACTAGTGACGCACCGATGCAGGAGAAACGGCTGTGGGGCGCGAGGAGGGCAGTGTCCCAGGCCTGGGTTGAGCCCCCGGGACGTGCCCCGCCAAGTGTGGGTCCTTGGCTTCGCGCGGGAAAGAATCCAAGAGCGAGCCACGGTTGAGATTTATTCAGAGAGATACATTGAAAGGCAAGAGAAAGGCCACGAGGTGTGGGGTTGGATGCTCAGATTAAAAGTAGGAACACACGCCATAGACAGAGTTCTGGCCTTCTCGGAAGGGCACGGGGAGCAGCAGCGAGGGGCAGTGCTGTCCACTTTTCTGGGCTTTGGTAGCTTCGTATGCAAATTAGGGGAAGGCCCAGTCTGACTAGCCTGGGGAAGGGGCCGGGGTTCCCAGGAAGTTGGCCGTTTCCCCGCTTCTTTGACCTGTTGTGGCCAGCCTGGGGACTGCGTGGTGCCTGTGGGCGTGTTATTCACCATGCTAACATATTACAGTAAGCATACAATGAAGCTCCAGGTCTACTAGAAGTTAAATCTCCCGTCATCTTGAGCCTCAAGGCCTACTGGGGTTGAATCTTTCACCATTTTGATGCTAACTGCTGTAGCATTCCTTGCATGGCTGTGCCCTGCCCCCTTCCTGTCTCAGTAAGTCATAATGCCCAAATTGAGGGTGCTTTTGGACACAGAATAATTAGCCCAACTCAACACAAAATGGAAGAAAACTGCCTACATCTGGAATATTTGTTACAAAGCAAAACTCAAGACGGTCACACAGGGCACTGGGTGCCTTAGGTGTGACTTCTAAAACGGAAACTTTTAAATATTAGAGAGTTGAGATAGTATCTTTCCATTTTTTTATTTTATTTTTTATTTTATTTTACAAATTTTTGTTCAGTCTGACTTTCAATTTTTTTAATTTTATTGAAGTGTAGTTGATTTACAATGTTATTTTCGGGTGTACAACAAAGTGAATCAATTATACATATATATATATATATATATTTAGATTATTTCCATTATAGCTTATTACAGGAAATCGAATATAGTTCCCTGTGCTATTTAGTAGATCCTTGTGATTTATGCATTTTACATATAGTAATGTGTACTTTTCCATCTTGAAATGATTTTTATCTGGTATATATTTTGTATTAAAGTTCTCTTCTTTTACTGTTTCCTATTATCAAATATTTCTATCAAGAAAAGAACACTTTTACATGTTATTAAAAGATGCAATCTTATCATAATATACAAGTTGATAAAAATAGTAAGCCATATATTTATTATGATAAATTTTGTTTGCAGAAAGCTTCTGAAAGTTTTAGTACAATCCTATTATAGTAAAAATCATTCATTGTTTAGTATGGTCACTTATTATTAATTTAAAAATACATAAATAAAACATGAAAAATACAGCCTAACTTATGATTTCAGGAATTCCCAAGAATTCCAATTTCTCATGTTCAGATCCCAAATATTAATATTAATTAAAGATTAACTGGGAGTTTGGAAACACTAAGGAAGAAATGGGGCACAATTTATAATGCAGATTCTGTAAACCAGGAAGTACAATTTTTGTCAAATAATGCTATTTTATCAAATAATGCTAATAAAGGGTTAATACAAAAAGGCATCCCAAAAAAGTTATTGAAAGATGAATAAATTGTATATAATGAAAGCCACATTGCTTTGGTTATGTAATAATGTGCATCTCTCCCAAATTTTTAGCACTCACTTAGAGCCAATGTCTATTTCACTTAGAAATATCTGGAAGAATTGTTCTCTATAAATAGTAATATTATTAATAATCAATCAACATTTGTAACTATTATGTAAATAAAAAATAAATTTTATGAAATGTAGGTTCTAAATTTACAGAAAGACATTCTGTTCTTTTGCTCTAAATTATTTGATATACCTTATCCCCGGATATTAGTGGAGAGAAAAAAGAAAGAAAACAAAGAAGTAGAAAAGAAGCCATTCTTACACAACTGCACAGAAAAATAGAGTTCCTTGAAAACTGTTTTTGGAGCTAAGCCTTGGATCCAATAAAATAAACATCCCCTGAGCTATTCCTAATTCATCTTTACCCGATGGTGGTTACAAACGAGATTCTCAGGAAGCAGATGCCGGGATGAAGTTGAAAGAACAAAAGGTTTATTGGGGAAGTAACATCTACTAAGAAAGAAGAGGGAGCAAACAGGAATGGGCAGAGGAGCCGGCAGACCGCAAGGACAAAAGACACAGCCAGGTCTCCCCCAAGGAGCTTCAGGGCCAAGATCGCCTTTGGGAGACCCCCGTGTGGACCAGCAATGGATAGACCCTTCCTCCACTTCACCTGGGCATCCACACGCCCACGGCTGGTCTTATATACCTCTCCAAAAGCAACAGAACTACAACAACCACACATTCAGAGGGCTTTCTGCAAAGCACAACACGAATATGGAAATGTTTTAGGAATGAGAACCACTTTGGAAACATGTGTTATAATAAAATAGCAAAACTAGATGTTGAGGTGGTAAGTTACATCATGGGGTACTGACTGACTCCAGTAGACTTAAATGTCTCACTAGAATGAAAAGTGTAGGAATGTTGACTACATGACTGGCATTAATTGGTGTGCAGCAAATAAAACTATATATTTTCTCCATCTGTTTCTGGGGTCATCTTATATTTGCAAAGTCTCACAATGAGATAATAAACCTGACCTGTAAAGGGTACTCTCCATTTTAGCCCAGGCAATTAAACGGAAACAGAAAAACTGCCCCCACAATTGCCTAACTGCAGGTGCAATTAGCCAGGACCCCTCATTCTGAGGCTCTGAGTGACAGATCAGTCAATTATTCAATAGCAGGCACAGTGATTTTCACATGAATTTTGTATTCAAAGCTATTCGTAGACCCCAAAATTGATAAATAATGGGAAAGCCTTCTGAAAAACGTCTTTCCCAAATGAACTGTCTGTCATCACAAAAGAAGAGACTGATTTGATTCTAGGCCCCACCTGTGAGCTTGGGTCAATAAAAGAGACCAGTTCCATCCTTGGCGTCACCCAAATTTCCTTAGAACCTTTTGGAAAAGGGGACATGCAGGACCATCTTGGATCCTGTATGGCCACTTCCGGCCACTGCAGACCTGTGATAGTCCTCTCATCTAAAGTCACGCCATTGGGGCTAATCTTCAACTTACCATGCTTGCATCATTTACTCAACAAAAGTTAAGAGCTGTTTGTGTGTCAGAGGCTGAGATATGAGTTCACAGGACATGATCCCTACTGAGAAGCCCACAGTCTCCCCAAGACATGTAAATGAGCAGACGCAATAATCGGAGAGATATGAATGTGGCAGCAGAAGATGAGGTGCCTCCCCCCGTCTGGAGGGGACTGGGAGGAGCCCAAGGGGTGCTGGGGGCATGGAGCAGGCTTCGAAGCAAAGAGAAGTACGCTCACTGGAGACTGTACTCACCCATCAACCCTCAGGAACAAAATGCCACCTAATAATGGTGTATCTCGCTTCACACGTTGCCCCAAAAGAGTAACTACTGCTTCTTTTTTTTCTTTTTAAGATTATTCTCCTACATTAGTTAGGTTACACTAAATGCTTTAGTACATAAACCCAAGTATGGGTATTAGCTCAAATGCCACAGAGATTCATGTAACAAGATAAAAGATTGAAAGCCATATCATTAATAATTTTATTAAATATTAATAGACTATAGAAGACAAAGATTGTCAGACAGGATTTACAAAACTATAAATGTGTGTGTAAGTAAAATATATATAAGTATACATGTGCATATGTATATATACTACCTGCCAGAGACATCCTTTA
Source organism: Camelus ferus (assembly GCF_009834535.1). Classification (NCBI taxonomy): domain Eukaryota; kingdom Metazoa; phylum Chordata; class Mammalia; order Artiodactyla; family Camelidae; genus Camelus; species Camelus ferus. Next base: position 4,929,933 of record NC_045710.1, read on the forward strand.
AATACAAGGATACACAAGTTTAAAAGTAAACAGATGGAAAAAATAAACAGGCTGCAAACACTAATAAAAAGGAAGCTGCTCTGGTGGGATACTAAAACGGCAGAGAGAAAGGGGTGTATTTCCCTGGGATAACAGGATCAATTCAAAAAGAAGCTACAACAACCCTGAATTTGAACACGCCTAGTAGTATAACCTCAAAATATATCAATTATAAAAATTCACAGAACTAAAAGCAAATCCAGTCAAGTCACACAGCTCTTCAGTATAACGGAAAGAACAGTCATGAATATCAGTAGAGACCCTGAAAATTTGAACAATGCAAACAACAAATTATCTAATTAGCATATGTAGACCCCTACACTCAACAACTGAAACACACATTCAGGGACACTTGCGCCAGGGCCAGTTAAGTCTGGCTACCAGGGCACGACACATTCGGGGTCTCTGCTGAACACCCCAGACATTGAGGGAGGACAGTCTGCTCCGGCTGGTTGGAACTTGAACTTCTCCTAGTCCCATGTAGGCAATAGGAGTTATTCATCTTACATCTCCCCGGTCCTTCTTGCCTGGAATCATGGAATTTCACGTTCTGGGTATTTGGTTTGGTAACCAGCGAGAGAACAGAGGGAGGGCAATGTGATTCCCTGGCTGGCTCTCCCTGTGCAGCTGCTGCCCCTCGGGTACTGTGTACCCCCAACTCCAGCGCCTCCACCTCCCTGAGCCTGGACCTCTGCTTGGAAGCCCCCCTCACACCATCTAGAAAGCGCCACTAGGCAGAAATCCAGGGATACTGGTTCACCTCACTTGTTTTCATTTTCTGTAGTTCGTTCTCTAACGTCTGCAGAGCTGTTTCACATATTTGATCCAGTTTTCTATTTGTTTACTCAGTTACCCCATCATGACTGTCAGGTTTTTTTTTTTTAATTTCTTAAAAAAGTATTTTACTGGTCATTGACATGTCTGGACTCACTGAACTAGCTTGGTGGAAGTGTTCTCCATCAAATTTCCGCCAAATTTCACCGTTCGGGTACTGGCCATCTTTCGTATCATTACGAATGTATTTCATCTTTGGGGTGACACACATGGATCAACTTACACACAAGGACACGGTTCATGAAGGGCAGGGATCTTAGTGCTGCAGTGGTAGAATTTAGATCCAAAAGGCAACTTAAGAGGTCAGCCTCTCTAAAGGTGGAGTGAGAACTAACTAGTCCATCAAATCTGTTTTGTCTTCTTCTTGGCACAAAACGAGAACTCAGTAACAAGCCTCACGTGCAATTAGGTATGACCGTGTAACTGAGTGCCGGCCAAGGAAATAGAAACAGATACGATATACGCCTGTCAGAAAGCAGTTCCCACATAATCTTCAGCTCTTGTCTCATCCACCAACTCAAAGACAAGGGACAGGGTTATAGTGCGGAAAGATCCTTGATCTTTGAAAGAGCATGTGGGAGTCCAGTGAGCAACAATCCGCCCCCCCTCCAGTCTGCCTCGACGCACGCAGGACCCCTTTGCTGTGCTGAGCCCCTGGGACTTAGGGCGTTTGCCTTAACAGATGCAGAAGCTGAAACTGGCGCCCAGGAAGAGGAAATGGCAGAGCTCGCCAGTCCAGTGTTTTCTTCATACCAGAGTCACTTCCATGCTGGTTCTGCAGCCAGAGCCAAGTGCCTCCTTTGCTACCGAGTCACTCCAGTACCTACGATAGTGCCTTTGTAATGTGGCTTTTGGGTTTTTGTCCAATGTTAGCCACTAGAACATGATGAAGGGGAAAGGTCCCACCCCGTTTTCCCGGTGCCCTAAAACAGCACCGGCGAACAGTAAATGTCCGCGTGGCACCTGCCCTGGGCGGGTCCAGCCCGGCTCACGAAAGGAAAAGAGACCTTCAACAGAAAAACTGACGAGGGAGTAGATTTGTGGCTTCCTTACTCTTAGCTACTTGCCAAACAATTTTGTAAAGAAGGGTAAATTAGGAGGCTAAGAGAAAAATCAAGCACTCCTTCATTTTAAAGATTTAAATAACCATAGAAGATACTTGAAAACAGGCCGTCGGAATTAGCTCCTTAAAACTAAAACACCAAGATAAAAATTGCTCAAAGGCTCTGGCTTTTATCAACTGTTTCTACTCTTGTCTTTTCTAGGCAAAAAAAAAATATATATATATATATCAACATCTCATATAAAAAACGGTTTCTTCTTCTTAGACCCCCTCCCACTTCCAGTGTCAGCTGAAGACCTCGGCCACACAATCTAGCTTCTGGGCCAATTATTAATGTATTGCCTTTCAGCTCCAAATCTACCTTTCACTGACTGGCTTTGTGACCCTCTAAGACTCAACGTTCTCACCCGAATGTTAAGAGCTGCTATCGATACTTGCTTCCTCTCTGTCTAAGGATCACTTCCGATCACACGCGGTGGGCACTAGAATTCCTTCCACAGAGTTAACAGACCTCCCCTGCGTCAATCAGTGCCATCATCCTGAGGATGTGGGACAACTTCATACCAGTCCCTCTATCACGAGGAGGGTTTTGCCCTGAAAACATGTCAGTCCCTGATGACACACAATCATATGGAAATAGGAAGTGGGCAAGAATTTCTCATCTCTCCAGCCAAGTCAGCTGTTTTCGATGCTCTTCTGTTTCTGCACCTGCTCCCAACGCTGTAAGTCATGTGGAAAGTCCACCCGCCGCCCAGTTCCAATGGGAAGAATGAGAGGAAGGAAGGAAACCCTTCTTCAGGCCCATCTGACAGGTGTGGGGTCCAGTGAGCGTGGGATGCCTCTCCCTGTCTCCTCTTTTACTGAAATGACCCCTCCGGTCCTCTGATGAAGAGGTGCAGCTGGCGTGGCGGGATCATTTCAGGGTTATTTACACGCCCGCAGCGCTCAAGGCTGGGGTGTGGCCATGGGCATGAAGTTAATCGACTGAACTCTGACAAGGCTGGCGGAACACTTTCCCCAGATTAGATGTTTTCACTGAGGAGAAGTGCAGGTGCATGGCTTCCTGTGCTGAGATGCCTGGCCCCCTGCGGATGACGCAGGGACACGTGTCGGGGTGACCTGACACAGTGGATGTGCGCTGGAGCTCTGCGGGAGGTCTCTGAGCACATGCAGATCAGGCCGGGCTGCGCGTCCCTGGGGCTCCGGCCAGTCCCAGGCTCCCCTCCCGGACCGGAGCCTCGCAGACCCCACAGAGACAGCAGGTGTGGAGGAGGAGGGGTGGTGAAATGGTCTCTATTGTTTTCGTAACAATCCCTTCCCGTTCTCTGTGCTGCAGTCTTCAGTCCATTAAATGTAATTTCCTGGCATCACCCAAGCTTGAAAGGCCAGATCAAAAGTCCTGAGTGTCCCAGCTGTGCGGGCCTTGCTCAGACTGAACAGTAACCACAGTCCTTGCAAATGATTGATTGGACTTGAGACCTGGGGCGGGAGGTGGGGGGCTGTATGCTTCCTCTCCGTGGGATCGGCTTCATTGTTCCCCCTGCACTGTGGTTGTGAGAACATTTCCTTAATGCACTCATCTCCCTACAAGGCATGTCTGCCCTTGGGTGTCACCCCGCAGGGTGCTCGCATGGGGAGAGGCCTTGCAGAGCTGGAAGGGGAACCCTTGTTCTCTGACTGAGATGTGCAGCAAGTCCCTTTGACTTGTCATGGATGGAGACCCCGTGGAAAGGGTTTGAAATCACGTTTTAGGGAAACACAATGGCCCAGCGAGCTGAATTCTGTGCTAATGATCACATCTCAAGATTGCTGTAAAGCACCTGCAAAGACCCAGGGTGCTGGAAGTGCAGGATTTGATGAGTGAAAAACAGCAGTGGCTGTGAGCAGAGGCGAAGACGGCAGAAGTGATGGGGGTAAGGTGAGCCCTGAGCCGGGGACCAGCTTTGAGCGATGACACTGAGCGGAGGTGAACCACAGTGGCCTCCAGCTTCTTCACTGTTCTTGCTGCCGCTGACGACATTCATCATCAGATGTTCCTAAACCTGTAAAGTCAAAGACATGGCGGAGGGAACACGCGCTGAACTGCGAGCCAGAAGCCTGGAGCCCTGCTCCTGCTCTTTCCTCAACTGCTCAGGGCATCTCACCCTTCTTGGCGTCTGCTTCCTCATCTGTGAACACTGGGAATCATAATTCTGACCTCCCACCTCCAGGGGGTGTAGGGAGAACCTAAAGAGATCAGGCAAAACACAAAAAGGGAAAAAAAAACTTCCAGAAAGGTAACACACTAGGCAGATGCAAGGGTTGGTTTTTAACAATTAAACAAAATGACCAAAAAGTGAAATGGATTGTCTTGGCAAAACCTGAATTAGCTCAAGAGTCAGAGCTCTTCGCCCACTGGGTCCTGGGTCATCATTTTCCCTGGTGTTTCACGCAGACGACAGCCGTCCCAGGAAGACCACCCCATAAACAGCACGAGCATCTGTCTTCCCATTTCAGTCTCCCTCCTGGCGATTTTTGCCTCCAAGATCAGGTAAACCATACACTCTTCCTCTATCCTGACTCTTCTGTAGCAATTAAGTTTGGTCAAAACAAGCCTGCCAAGAAATACCCACATTTCTTTTCTTAAAAATATCAACTGTTTCTTTACTAGTAATGAACAATTAGAGAGTGAAGTGAAAAATACCATTTACACCAGCATCAAAAAATTTTAAAGGTTCAGGGGTAAGCCTGACAAAAGATATATGAGACCTGTATATTTTGAACTAAAAAAAAAAAATTGCTGAGAGAAATTAAAGGAGATCCAGAAAAATGAAGAGATACATACCATTCTCAGGTCAGAGGCTCTAATACTGAGAAGTGTCGCTTGTTTAAGTCAGTTCGATGCTACTGAAAGTCCAATGGGCAACGATGTTTAGAAATGTACAGGTTGGTCTTAAAATTCACATGGAAATGAAAAAAGGCCTAGAATAGTCAAAACGACAGGAAAAGAACATATTTGGAGGCTTAACACTACCTAGTTTCAAGACTGGTGAGGCTAAAGTAACCGAAACAGTGTCACATTAACCTATTATTCAAAGAGATCAATGGAAAAAGACAGAGGAAGCAGAAAGAGAACCGCAGATACATGGGCAGCTCAGTTTTGACAAAGGGAAACACCTGCATTCCGATGCGGGTTTCTAGAAGCCGCTACTGTCTGCAGAACCCAAAGGAATGGGGTTATGATATTAGAATGATGTCCAGCAGGGTTGATATTTTGGATGAATCAACTGCTCCGTGTCTATTCAAATCATCAGCCCCCGACTCCACCCATAAGACAGTGCTGACTATAACCTCATGTCACAAGAAACCTACAGTTTTGCTGCTGAAACCAAAACTACCATCATTGAAACTCTTTCCTAAAAAGATTCTTCTGGAAGCAAGGAGTCTGGAATAAACGGCAAAACCGTCGACAGCAAAAGAAGAGAAGATGCCAAGTTTTCTTTTGAAACCCAGGACACCAAAGCTTTGGAACGTCCAGATCAAAATTCAGTGTGTGATTACGGGCAGACCGTATGACGTCGTCTTTAACTTTCCTCATTCATGTGGCCCTTAGTGTCTCAGTAATTTTTCACAGTGTCCATGTGCCAGAAGAAATACAGAATAGTTCCGCTTACTAAGTAATTAGGTGATAAGCATTTATGTCCTAGGAAGTTAGTAGCCATTTAAAAAAATAATACACGAATTGAAAGAAAAAAATAACATTTGTTTTTCATTCTAAAACAGCGGCTTACTAGTGGGTGTGTGCACCCATTGGGTTCCGCACAGCATCTCAGTCCTGGGACTCAGAGTGGTTATGACCACCCTCACACCCTGCTTCCTACTGATTTTCAGGCAATAGTTGCTTTTATTCTTAGCAACCTTCAAAAACCCAGCTCTGCAAGGATGTGTCACTAAAAGGAACGTGGCATGACCCCAAGTGGAAACTGAACTCTCTCAGGCTACTAGTTCACACGCTGTCTGACAGACACAGAGCATCATTGTCTTTCTTTAGAAAACTGAACATTTTAAATATCCTACAGAGCCTGTGTGGGTTCACTGTGGCACCTTGAGGGGTTTCAGAGCTCAGAGAGGGACTCACAGGACTAGTGAAATGTCCCTGGGCTGCACAGACTGGAAGGTCCAGAGTTCATGTCCTGACTCAGCCCCCAACATGCTGTGCAACCTTAGGGCAAGTGGTCAACTTCTCTGAGCTTCAGTTCTCAATTTCTAAAAGGCAGGTGAGAATCTCTAAAATCACAACTTACTTAGAACTCACTCCTATAAGGAGCAAGCCCAAAGTGACTCAGCACATTTGCAAAAGGGTACAGAGAAAGGGGGACATCAAACTATGCCCTCGTTCTTAGCAATCAGTCCACAGATCTCAGTGGAAACAGAGGACGTGTGCTGTGGCTGCGGGAACTCTGATCCAGATCTGAAACGGGGTCCTGTATGTGTATATTATTTTTTTATTTAAGTTCCTCCAGATGATTCTGTTGCCTGGATTAATTTAAGAATGATCTCTTACTGACAACCCAGCAAAGTGGAGAGCCTCATGCTCCAAAGCACAAAGTCAGCACAAAATACTTGAGCCTGTTAGCATCTATCTCATTATTCGCTTTTAATGATACGCCATCACATTCTCTCCTCCCTTTTAATGTGGTCACATCCTTCAACTGGGTACAAGTCCCAGTTTCTCGTCGGGCCATGAGGCCTCGCCCTGTCATCACAGAGCTCATGAAGTCGCCCAGTCGTGGTCGGCACCAGCCTCCAGCTGTCCCTTGGCAAAAGATAAACATACGCTTTCATTTTCATAACTGTTTTTTTTTTCTCAAGGCTTCTCCAGATACCAGCATCTTCTTTGACACTTTGACCTCTGTGACACACAGGTTCAGGGTCAAGATTCCAGAAGATAACGAGGAAAGGGCAACCAGCTGCTCTGTGCTGGCCTTGCTCTTCCTGCTGATTAGTGCAAAAAGGAACACAAAATTCTGATGCAGAGAAACTGTTCCTTTCTCACTGAACTCAGCTAGACGTCTGGGACGTCTGGGACATCCACAGAGTCAAAGTTTGGCTTCATCACAATGTGTTTCCTCCCCAGTGAGGGCCAGGAGCTGGTTACTAAGTTCAACGTTTAGGTTTAAGAGAATTTTTTGTTGGCTTGCTGGTTATACAAGAGCCATGATCCATGAAATGGAGCAGATTTCTCATGGGCCCAGTTCTCCATGCTTGCAAACATTTAAGATTGAACTTGGGTTGCATAAAAGATTTATAAATGGTCTCACCCACAAAGATAAATTTTATCCCACACAGGATAGAAAGACCTAGAAACAGGAGCAGGGAACAGCTGAATGTGAGCACCGAGTCATAAATTCATAGCACTCACAGCTTTTTAACAACCCCATCATAAATGGGACTGATTTCAATTTAATTTATGGGATTTTGCAGCCGGGTCCGGGAATGTTCTTTGAAAACTAAAAATTTAGGAATGACGTATAGTTCAGATTTCCATGGAAATGTCGAGTGACCGACAAGAGGAAGGATGAGCAGTCCGCGGCTGAAGGTGAAATCCTTAAAACCATCGCAGGGAAACACAGGGTCCAAAAGGCTCACAATGCCAATGTCAGCAGCACACACAGCAGTGGGTTTCTAGGGAGACCATCCAATGGGGCCGGAAAAGTCTTATTTCTTGTAAAACAGACAAATCTAGATTCAGGGTCGTCCCCAGCTCACTGATTAGCTAGTAAGTCACTCTTTCCTAGCTAAGTCCCTCAGCCAGGGATTTAAATCCTTCAAACCTCGTTTCTCTGTGTCCTTTATTTATTTACTTTTGGTATTCCTTTTTTATTATTTTTTAATTGAAGTATAGTTGATTTACAATGATTCAGGTGCATAGCAAAGTGATCAGTTATACAGATACGTGTGCATTTTCTTTTTCAGACTCTTTTTCATGACAGGTTATTACAAGATATTGAACATAGCTCCCTGTGCTCCACAGCAGGTCTTTGTTACCTATTTTATATACATAGTAGCATGTATCTGCTAATCCCAAATTCCAAATGTACCCCTCCCCCTCTTTCCCCTTTGGTAACCATAAGTTTGTTTTCTATGTCTGTGAGTCTGTTTCTCTTTTGTAAATAAGTTCATTTGTGTCATTTTTTTATTCCACATGCAAGTGATATAATATGATATTTGGTATTTATCTTTGTCTAATGTATTTCATTTAGTATGATAATTCCTAGGTCCATCCATGTTGCTGCAAAAAGCATCATTTCATTCTTTTATGGCTGAGTAGTATTCCGTGGTGTGTATACACACACACACACATACATATATGTACCATAACTTCCATTTATCTGTCAGTAGGTGTTTAGATTGTCTCGTTTCTCTGTTTTAAATAAGGTATTAATGGAACCTTCACTGTGCACTTAGCACTGTGCTAAATGTTCACATATATTATCTCATCTTACCTTCACTACAACTTCATGATGCTTTTTTAAATCCCATTTGACATATGAGAAAACTGAGAGGCACAGAAATTAACCCTTTTCCTAGAATTTACAGCTAATAAATGGGATGAGATTGGTATGTAGGGTCTATGACTCCGAAGTTCTGTAGATCATTATCCTAAAGTCCTTCATGATACACTGCGAGTAACTGAATCCCCTTCAGAAAGTGACGCACTAACATGTAAGGTGTCCAGGACACTGCTTCCTAGGTCCCTTTTCTGAGATAAAGTGATATCTCGCCCATGATCACTTTCAGTAATTCACCACATTGGCCTGAGTTTAGATGACAGAATCTGTCAAACTGCTGCCCACTGGTCCACCTAAGATTTCTCCTTCTGCTCAACAAGGCTCAACCCCATTCCAACGTGGGAATCAGAGTTGTGATGAACTTTGTCCCAGGCAACGTCAGCACAGCCCTGTCAGTCCAGGACTCTTAGGGTCACATTATTTTTTAGCTTTTCAATGAAGGTACATCTCATCTTCAAAGAAGAGTCTGTGTCTCTTCTGGGGACCGCCAACTATATTCAGTTATCACTTAGACGAGGAGCACACACACGTCGTCGAGCAGCCAGTCGGTGTCAGGTACAGGGCAGAGGAGTAGGGTGAACATCACCCAGCTGCTGCCCTTAGACTTTCCAATTCAGGTGACAGGCAAGGAGCAGGTGACAGGATCTTGTGCAAAGTGCTCTTCAGGGGAGCCTAGGCTCAGGGAAAGCTTCCTGAAAGATGCAACCTCAGAGCTGCACAAAACCTGGGAAGATGCCCAGAAGAAAGTTCAAGAGAGCCACCCAGGAAGGCCTGGCATTGGTGCCAGACTGGCCATCAAGGCAGCAGGACACAGGCTGAGCTCTGAGCTGAGCTCGGCGGGGTGGGGGGTGGGGGGCAGGGGGGAGCTCTGAAAAAGGGAGGGCAGTTAGCGGTCAATGCCACAGTCCCAGCACAGGCAGGGATGCTTCGGACACTGAGAGCAGGAATGGGAAGGGAAACAGACAGGCATGACCGATAGCAAACGTCTTACCAAGAAAGGGTTCATTCATTCACGCGGTAAACAAACTCTACCAAGTGCCATTCGGTGTGTGTTAACACATCCGGCGTCTTTACCATCAGCCCTGGAAATAGAAAAGACTCAGCACAGAATGATTGCACGGCACCCTGTTCTGGATACGGCCCAAGTAGAGCTGAACAAAAAGACTTGAGAATGAATCAGAAAAATGATGTTCTTATAAAACTTATGGTATTAAATTTGATTTGCCGGAAAAGTTAAAAACTTCCAATGGTATTTGCTTCCCATTCCCCAAAACGCAGCCCATAAGGAGTAAACCTTCTGTATCCTAAAAACAATTTTGCAGATAGTACATTGCGTAAGTGATTAATATGCGTGATGTATATTTCCATAGGCACAAAGCAAATTTCCGTCAAGTAAGAAGTATTCAGTATCTCAGGGAAGAAAGGGAAAGAATAATAACTTTTCTTTCCTCTGAGTCCAGTAGTTAATTTCCACGCTGGCCAATTTTTTTTTTTTTTTTTTTGATAGCGTTTGGATGCACCACGGGATTTTAGGAAGTTCTCATTTAGTTTTGAACCCTCTTAAGTTATAATTTTCTTCCTAGCTCAGATGAATCTTTTATCTGTTGTACCCTTAATACCCCTGCTAATCTTAGTACAGAAAAGCTTCATAATTGGGAAAGGAGAAGTTTAACAAGACATGAAGGATTGTTTGCACAATCAGAACATCTAATTGAGCTATGGAATTCTAAACCATGCTTGTGTGTGGGGAGATAATTTTTCCTTCATTTCTTGTTTTATCAGAAAATTAACCTTCATTTAAAGCACTGTGGTCTGAAACACGTTTATAGCTACATTCTCTCCACTGTTCACAAGAATTTGAATTTTAAATTTGCCATCTCGGTCTCTGAAAAATGAAAAACTGCATATGCTTCCAGGACCGGGTGTTTGTGATCAAAAGCAGACATCAGAAAGTGACCCGTGTCCAAAGCACTGCACTCCCAGCAAGGGGACGATGTAAGCAAGTCTCTTCTTATTTTTTAACCTTTGATGAAACTTTGCATGGCAATCTTTTTGTCTGAAAATCTAAGAGCCCCACAGATATTTCATTTAATTGTCTGAACATTGAAAGCTTTTATTAAGCATCTCTCTGCCTGGAGAGCTCAGCTTGGCCCGACGCAAGCCAGACTCGAATCCTGGGATGGTGACGCAGAGTTGGCCGTGGTACAAGCGAAGTCGGGTCATACATTTGACAAACAGGGGTGAGCACTAACCACTCATGACACGTGTGTAACCAGAGTGAGCCCAAGTTCATGCGGGGTCACCTTGTCTTGTAATAGCCCGATAAAATAATGCAAACGTCAGGCTCCCAAACTGCTGCTATTTCTTCCAGTAATTCCAAAATATTGCTGAAGATTCTGAGAGAGGGCGAGAGATGGAAGGGGACCCGCTGTGATGTCTGACCATCAATTACAGGCTGCACTGTGTTCCCCAAAAGAGATCCAGCAAGTCCTAACCCCCGGCACTTGCGAATGCGACCTTACTTGGAAAGAGGGTTTTTGCAGATGATTCAAGTTGAAATGACGTCATCAGTGTGGACCTTAATCCCACATGACAGGTGCCCTTAAAAGAAGAGGGAAATTCGGACCCAGACACACCGGGGAAGTGCCATGTGATGACAGAGGCAGAGGCTGGAATGATGCTAATGCAGCATTAATGGTCACACCAGAGGCTGGAAGAGGCAAGGCGGGGTCTTCCTACAGGTTTCAGCGAGAGCGTGACGCCACCAACACCTTGATTTCAAGTCTCATCTCCAGAATCACAAGGGAATAAATTTCTGTTGCTTTAAGCCACCTATGTTGGGGTGCTTGTAAAGGCAGCCCTAGGAAACAACGTACCATCTCAGCCACATCTTTATACTCTGCTCTAGAGGCAGACGCGGATCAGGGTTTTAACGCGCCAGAACACTCCGAACCCAGCGCTGTCGTGTGGAACAGACTTTACTCAAGGTTTGGGCATAAAAGAGGGAAGTGACTTCTCAGAACCAGAAATAACATCCACCGTGTCCGCTGACAAAGCTTACAATCTGCATAACCAGGGGAAAGCCTGGCGCCAGTCCCAGGCTGTGACCCTGCTGCAGGGCCAGCTCCTTCTCCAGAGGGCTTCTCCCACCATCGTTCCCAGCGGAAACTCCCGCTTCCAGGATGTGCCTGCAAGATCCTAAGCATTTTATAGCAGAAAGACGTCCCGACTGCAAGGAGGCACCCTGTGTTCTTTCTTTGCAAAATACTTAAACCCCCGGGGTCCCAACCTCCCAGCACTAGCCTCTCCCCACAACCACAATCCGATCAAGTGACCGGAAGTTCCTTCCCATCTTTTCCTAAACCAGCAGAGACTCGGAAAGGTGTACAAATCAGATGGGAAGAATCACCTGTGACGCCTGCTAGAACTAGAGATTCCTCAGCTCTGCCCGGGCCTGCTGCATTACAGCTTCTGCAGGGGACGTTTAGGGACCTGCATTTAAAAAAGGATCCTGGTGAACCTACAGCCACCGTTTCAAAGCCACCGCCACAAACTGCAGCCAGCCTTGAAGACATGAAAACAGCATGAATAAGTGGAGAAACGGGTAAGAACTTCTGCACCGTCCCCTCGAGCAAAGTCAGATTCCACTGCCTTTCCACGTGCAGTGACTTTCACATGCCCTCCCCGCTTTCGTTCCCCAGCTCACGTGACCTGCTCCGTGCACCCTCCCAGCTCCTCGCCCCGTGGGGCCTTCCGCCCCTTTCCTGCTGAACTTGACCTTTGATGCCACTTCTCAGAGGAGACTGCAGGGGCTCCCATTAGAACCAGCCCCTGCTCCTCTCCACTCCAGAGGCCCTGCCTGACCCTCGTGGACATCGACCTACACTGATACGTGCAGATGGTGGACCCCCTGTGTCCAGAGGTCCCCCTTTCTCTGGCCTCCCTGTGCCCCGGTATCTACTGACACTTGGTAAGATCACCAACACGTATTTCCTAAGTTCGCTTAATGAAATGATTCAAATCAAGTGATTTGATCTTACTAGAATTTAACACTCAAAACAACTCTCATTCCTCAGCCGATGTACCTGCCCTGTCATATGTGGAAACATACAGATGGTGTTCTGTGCTGTCCCCGCCTGCTCATCCCTCTCTCCTGTCCCTTCACCCCAGGTGGGAGGGAGTCACCCATCCATTCCACAGACACCCACTGAATTCCTACTTTGTTTCCGGTGACGGACACCCATCACTCAGGGCCCCACTGCTGACGAGGTCATAGACTTTCAGAGAAGCGCCAGAAGTAAACCAACCAGTGATGCGGGATAAGGATGAAGCCATTCTGTCGGAGTCCAGAGGAGGGAACGGTGCACTCAGCACAGCCCAGCCACGAAGGACATCACAGGGGTGGTATGAACTTAACCTTGACGCCACAAGCTGTAGAAACTGACGGCCATGTGATTGAAATTACTCCAGGGGCTACGTGGTGATTAAAACACCAACTGTATTTGCTTAAGGGGGTTTTGCAGACTTTCTGAGACTGTTTCCTCATCTGTGATACGGATGTAATAGGAGGTTTTGAAACAAAATGGTGTACGTTGAAGTCCTCAGCAAAGCACGTGATAAGCTCTGAATAACTTCACACAATTATTAAGAAAAGGGAGCCACAGAGATATGTCCCAGAGCAGAAGGAAAACTGAAGATCAGGTCCCAGGAGGGCCGGAGCCGGGGCAGCTGTTCATACGGCCCGGCCCCTGGCCGGCTCTGCTCCAGGCGCCGGCAAGCTAGGCTCTGTCCACTTTTGCAGTTCCCAGGAGGGATTCTGACTGGCCGGCTTGGGGCCTGTCACAGAGATAAGGCCCTGGGGGACTGGGGCCATCGCACTTTGCGAGAACATTCCAGACACGGACACTGACGCCACAGTGTTGGAGGCAACCCAGGAGGTCTGGTAGACCTGGGGCTTGGGGTTTGCAGAGAGGGCAGAGGGGACAGAGCTGGGACTTCCTCCTCTGGGCAGTGATGGGGACACAGACACACAGAGCCCTGTGTCTGAGACACGGACCTGTGATGGCTCCTTGAAGGCCCCGTGAGGCACTCAAGCCAGAAAGAAGCCCCCAGGAGGGGTCTGCAGGTGACCTTCTGGGGCCCAGAGACAGCCAGATGCGCTGACAGAGATGTGTCCAGGGTCGGACCACCTCCCCGCACAACAGAGGTCGGAGCTACGCGGCTCTCTGTTCTCACGCGCACGACTACCCTGAATGAGATCCTGGGATTCAACACACAATTTCCAATCTACTTGGCCCCCAAATCCAGCAGAATTTGGATCTTTTCAAGTGTTTTAAAAACAATCTGTGCTAATGGCACAATGTTCCTGCTAATGCCCTTTAAGGGCCAAATTTTCAAAAAATGGCAAATAACTCTGTTTGTGGCTTCCACGTGCGGTTTTATGGGTGGGTATAAATACTGTAGCTGAAGTGACTCGTTGATTTTTCCTTGTAAACACTGCCACTCGGGAGCAGCGAAGGCAACCTTGGAAAGTCATCATCCACGTCGCAGGGAAGGGGGTGGCACCGCTCTCAGTTGGGGGCACATCGTCCAGACAGAGTCAGAAAGAATGTTCTCTTTGTATTAGTCCTTAAGGGGAACCGGGCTGGCTTGTCTATGCAGCAGGCCGCAGGAACACCAGATGTGGCTTGTCGCCTGACTCAGGTGTCCCCCCTGCCCTCCTCTCCCACCCTGCCTCAGGGACACCCCAGACCACCCGCCCAGACCCTGCATCCCCCGGGCTCTCTAATCCCGTATTATCAACTCCAGCTGCCTGAACGTGTCCCAGGACAGCCTTATTTGGGATCGGACTTCCAATCTCAGTGCACTTCTCCCCACATCACCCTGGAACTCAGGTTTGTTCCCTCCCTTAATCTCTGAGGTGCCCAGGAGTCCAGGTGGGACACTTGCTACCCACCTGAGCCATCAGACCCCACCCACCCTTGGCAAATGTGCAGTCTCGTGACTCAGGTGAGCATGCGACTTCGGGGCCACCGCATCCTGACTCTTCCTACCCAGGAGCATTAACAGGAAAGCAAATAGCAAGACTGAAGGCTGAAGGTCTCTGCGTCCTTCTGTCCCCGAGAACATGAGAGGAGGCAGCAGTCAGGGCCCCCCACCCTGGGATGCTCCAGGACACTGGGGCCTGCAGCTCAGAGCTGCCTGCTGCCTCTTCTGATGGGCGGGCCTCGTCCGTGCTACCCCAGCTTCTCCGTAGGTCCAACATCGCCCCCTTGGCTATAGCCAGTTCAAGGGAGAAGCAAGACTGAGGCCAGCAAGTCAGCATCACACAGTGTGGGGAGGACGGAGGCTCTTCAAATAGAAAGAAGTTGTAGAAATGGCTGGCATGTGCTGCCTCTTCCCTGGGGAGAGAAGGAGCAAGGAGGGGCTGGAGGGGAAGGCTCGCCCTGTCTGCTGCTGTCAGGCCAGGAGAGCCGGGAGGGGGTCAGGAGGAAGGAGGCACCGAGGGTGCTGACGCAGGGGGAGGAAGTGACCCACAGGGGTGTCCCCTGAGGAAACCACGGGGCTCTGGAAGACAGGGGCCTCAGGTCTTCCCTGCCCTGTGAGCTTCCCTCCCTCCCTCCTGCATCCCCGGTCCTCAGCTCTCCGCACTCATCCACAAGGGAGCTGGGTCTCCATCCTGGTGTAAATGTTGCCTGCACGCACCTGCCCCACCTTAGTCCACACAGAGACCTTTTACCACTTCCCCGCACCCCGCCTGTCTTACCTCCCTCCCTCCAGAACACAGCACAGATGGTAGACACTCATAGAATAAAAGGCATATTTCATCTTTGAATCCAGTCGACGTCCTCGGCATAGGATGGAGGCACTGAGGCAGAGGCTGTCTGTTACTTCACTCTCATTCAGCACTTACTGGAATAGTTCATTGGGACAGCTTTCCTAGGACTGGGGGGAAAAAAAAACAAAAACAAAAACTTCCACGCTGCTATTACCTGATGCTCAGATAAATTTCATTTTATTGTTGCCCATAAAAGCTCTCGCTTACTTACATGACAGAGACTAGGTTTTATTGGATGTCTACACTCCAATCAGCCCAAGAAGAATTACCCAGCAGAGGACTGGATTAGTACGTATGTTTAGTTTGGAAGTTCCTGGCGTCACTGAGGTTTGTTTCGGTTACTCGGAATTTTCCAGTACATTTTCTCGAGCTGTAAAAACAGATCTGTCCCAATCATTATTTCTCTCTCTCCAGAGTTTCTGCACTTAGCTTCCGCATTTGTCAATCACATTTTCTCTAAGCAAAAGAGACTCATTGGCCAAGAGTGTGTCTGTTTTAGAAACGGAAAGCTGAAACATTTTCCTTCTTCGAAGCCATCGGTGAGCGTCTGAGAGCTTGTCGCCTCACCGCCGGCTTCTCTGGAGTGGTTTTGGGGGAAACAGCAAATCTGGAGCCTCACTTGCCTGTCAGGTCCTGGTACAGGCGCCGCAGCTCTGAGTGGACTGTTGCCAAAGGCCATTAATCAAACCCAATCTCGGCGTCCTAATTAACGTGCCCTGGAGTGCGTCCGTGTGTAGAGTTTGGACTGGCTTTTGCGGGATGCGCTGCCCTCGTGAAGTTCAGGTCCTGGCTTCCAGCGGGCTGGGTCCTGGCGTACCCAGCGGTGTGACTCGCCCACAGGTCGCGGGCGATGTGCCGGAGGGCACGTTGCTGCTGGCCACCCGTCCTTCTGGCCAGAATGGTGCTGGGTCGCTGGCCAAACCAAGCTGAGAGGTGATGTCAAATGTTCCTGTCGTGAGCTGCCTTCTGACAAAACAGAACACTCTGGGAAGGATGGAGTGGCTTCCCTGCTAAGCTCAGCTCTGCATCCTGTTAAAGGCTCACATCCTTCAGAAAACTCTCCGCTGGGTTTTGCCAGAGACATCAAAGCCTTTGCCCACTAATTGCTGCTTAAATAAAACGAATAAACACTCCCAGATCCATCCCAAAGCGAGTCCCCGCTTTTCACCCACCGTGAAGTTGTTGTGATCACGGAAAATGCTTATTTTACAAACAGTTTTCTTTTATAAACAAATGTCCTGAGAACGGCTCTGTGATGAACTTCTGTGAGTTGGAGTTGTAAAGAAAAGAAGGGTTACTCCTAGTGTTTAGAAAACTAAACTGTGCAATGGAAGTTCCTTTGCTGCTGAAATAGTCGACCCGGCATCCAAAAGTTAATTCATCCGAAGGTGGAATTTTGGATTCCCTACATGAAAAGGATTTCCACGCCCAGGAAAGCTATGAACTGGGCAGGACCAAGAACATTTACTCAGCACTGCAAGCGTGTTTCCTCGGCCCACTGGTCCCCTGCCAGAGACTCAGCCCTGTTCCCTTCCCAACACGGGGCTCCCCAAGGCTGGCAACCCATATGGGTGGTTCCTAGGGGTCTCATGAGGCTGAGAGTTCAACGGGTAAGACGGATAAATGCACCAGGAAAGCAAATGAATAAGCAACGCAGAGGTATCCGATGCTTTGACATCGTTGAATAAGACCGTGAAAGTCATTGTTGCAAGATTCTTGCAATGCTGCTCTGGAGTGTTGCAGAAGAATCTACCCCTTGAACCCTACACCCTCCAGTTGGCGTCCCCGTCTCCTCAAGAGAACCGCTAAGGCACTTGCTCTTGGCCTCACGCGCGCTCCGGGTGATGAGAGGTTACGCTGCGCTCAGAAAAGGCTGTGGGTTGTTTTCGCTCAGAACATTTTTTTATTTGGAAAAAATCCTAAAAGCTATTGAAAGCCACAGGGACCGACTTTTGCCCATCGACTGGGGGACCACCTCTGCCCGTGTGACAACGGGGCCCCACAACTCTATTGCAAAGAGTCCTCCTCCTGGGAAAACCCAAGGACCTCGATTCTTCTTGATCAAGTGTCACAGAAAGTCAGCTGGCACCTCTGCTGGAGAAACTCGCCTCTGTCTCTGAGATAAGCTTCTTCACGGCTTCCTCGGAGCCAAGCCTGTTTCCCTCGGTTTCTCTGCCACATACTTGGTCCCTCTGACCAGTGACTGAGGGGTGGGGTGGCCGTCCCTTCTCTAGCCACTCGTCTGTTGATGGACACCAAGGTGGCGTCCACACCTTGGCTGCCGTGACTAACGCTGCAGTGAACCTGGGGTACAGCTGTCTCTTTGAGATCCCGTTTTCATTCCTTTTGGATGTTTACCCAGAAGTGGGATTGCTGGATCACATGGGAGTTCTACTGTTAATTATCTGAGGGGCCTCCACACTGTCTTCCGCAGCGGCTGCACCAATTTACTTTCCCACCAACGCTGCACAGGGCTCCCACGTCTTGCCCTCCTGGGTCTCGGGCTGCGGGCTTCTGTGCCTCCCCAGGGGCGGGGCTGTTTGTGTTTTCCCTTCCTCACTTCCTCCCCTGGCTGTAGTGGTCCCAATGGATTTCCTTAAAGCACATCCTTTGTTTATGACGTTCGTTTATGGCTTTCCTCAGAGACGAAACAGGAAGGCTGAAAAGGGCGACCGTCTGCCATTGGCTGTTGTTCACCCGGCCCCAGGCGACGCCTAGAACAGGGCTTCGTGCCTGTCTCTCCTGCCAGTCGGCATCCCTCAGTGATTCCCCCAAGTCAAGTGATCCTCAGCCCTGCACACTGGATCCCCCAGGAGGGCTGGAAAGGAAAAGAGCGGGGTTCAGCCCCCAGCCTACTTCATGGTGTTGGTCTTTGCTGGACTCAAGCACCTCATGGGCCTTCGGGGGACGCCTGTGTCTCACTGATCTTTGGTGGAGTTTTGCCTCAGGACTTCTTAAAAGCTCACCATGAGACTCCAATGTGACACTTGGTTTTCGAGCCACAGGTCTGTGACCTTGTTCCTCAAAGTGTGGTATCAGACCAGCAGCCAGGCATCACCTGGACCCTGCACCAGACCTACTGAATCCAGACTTAATTCTAATCAGATGCCGCCCAGGTGGTCTAGACACAGATTAATGCGTGAGGAGCCCAAACTCTTTGATCCCACTGCATTTGTGTCCGGGGAGTGCCCTAACAAAGCACTATAAACCGGGTGGTTGACACCGCAGAAATGTGTGCTCTCCCAGTTCTGGAGAGTTCGTTATTCATCTCACACAACGTTTTAGAAAAACGGTTGAGTTGTGCTCGGTGAGGTTGCTCACACTCCATTCCTGAAAAGCACAAGGACATCGAAGTTATTTTCCCTTGACCCTGGGTTTTTTTAGGACAGGCCTCTCCTTCCAAGTCCATCTTTCTGTGTCTTTCCTCTCTCCCCTCCCTCTTTGCCCAGCTGAGCGGATGTGATGTTCTCTGCTTTCTCGATCTGAAAATAAGGGGAAAGCTGGAGCTAAGAGAGGGCGATGGCGTTTCTGAATCAGTGCAGAAGTCCGTTCGCTAACGCCGTCAGATAGAACATGTAATTTGGAGGAGGAAAGAGAAACAGGCTGCAGAACATAGAACTCATCTGCAGTTAAAAAAACAATTAGATTTACTCATCGCTCTATTATAAACTTAGAAAATTTTCTCCCAATTCATCCTTGTCATAAAGAGAGTTATTTTAGGGGTCATTGTAAGGAAGAATATTGCTTTTTTTTTTCTATATCCAATGATGGCACAAATATATCTTCTCCTGGTGGGGAGGGGTGGAGGCAATAACGCTCCCTTTTTTCCATGGGGAAAAGGCAGCTTTTTATTTTTATGTTAAAGAGTTGTCAAGACACTTACATTTTTCATAGCGTTAAGTTATTTTTTTTATTCTGCCTCATTGTTCCTTGAGATTTGAAAACCAAATCTGCCTCCTCGCCAAGTATCTTTGTAATGTGTACACTTCACACTGGCTTATTATAATAGGGTTCTCATGGGCTCTGGTGTCCTGGCATCTGCTTTGTTATGATATTATAACAATAATTAACATTTAGCACTTACTGTATAGCCAGCCTTTGATCCATATTTTTAACGAAACGTAACAACAATGCTCTTTCCCGCAGCGTCTTTCATCCCAGGGCCCCAAAGAGGTTGGCAGCATCAGTATTATAACCCGAGATGGTTGTATTCACTCCTAAAACCCTCCCAACACCCCCGCAGGGTCTGCACACAGCAGGCGCCTTCCTTAAGGGAAGGGAAGGGAAGAAAGGTCAAGGGAACAGCCGAGCTGCAGTCGGAGGGCAGCAGAGCCAGGAATAGAATCCGGTCCATTTGCCATCCTGGGCAGAGATTCCAAAGCTTCAACACACCTGTTTTTTAAGAAAGGAGACGGACAAGGAGAGAGAAGCAAGAGATGCCACACTTATTATGACAGGGAATTGCATTTCTCCGGGAAGTCATGCTACGTCTTCTGAAATGAATCCCTAAAGCTAAACGCTGATTGGATTACGAGATGAGCAAACAGCCAGGAACACCCACTGTGTGCCCCTGCCAGGTCTCTGCTAAGGCCCCCTCCTTTAGAGAAGGGTTGGAAGGAGGCGTGTGAATGACTCCAAGAGTTGTAATGTTCAGTCTCTCTAATCAGGGCTGCCAACAGACCCCAAGGGGCATGGCTCACACACCACTCTGTCGAGTAGGTGGCCAGTACGGTTCCACTGCGCCCAAGGCTACCCTTGCCACGGTGATTCTGTCACTTCTGCTTTTCTTCTGTAAGTCCCAACTCTGAACTCCAAGGCGTCTTTACAGGAAAAAAAAAAAAAGCACATCACTGTGTTAAACTTGGAGGGATAATCAGTCATGATGACAAACCAGAAGATGGCAGCTGTCACTCTTAAACTCAGAAAGATGAGCTTGGCCATTAGTGGAAGATCAATCATCCTTATAGTTAATATCTAATGGCTATGGAAAATTTTTCATCCAATCTTAGCTTCACTCTGATTCATGAAATCTCAGATAAATATCAATGTGTAGATTTAGGTCAGAAACTGGCATGAATTGAGGCAGGTGAAGTATTTGCCACAAACAAGTGACCTCCAGAGGGAATCTCCGTAAGAGCTACAGAACGAGAGGGAATGACAAGTGGTCCCCATGTGACCAGAGTCACGTCCAGAGCGAGCAGAGCCAGGCCACGCTGACACATTGCTTCCTCTGTCAGGTAAAGACCCAACAACCCCATCTCCATTTATGGGTGAAGAACCTGAGGTGGACAGAGTTTGAGTGGCCCCACATCACGGAGCCAGGAAGGCAGGAGCGAAAGCCGTCTGAGTCGAGATGCACTTGGAGTCATGGATTCCTGCAGCTCCCGTTGAGAGTTACCTCTAGCCGCCAGAAAGTGGTCTAGGTCTGATTAATAACCATGACGATCAGCAGTCATCGCAGCATGGAGTTAGCCCATCCTCATGCTAACCGTGTGCCGGCGCTGTTCCAAACTCTTGACATCTATCAGCCAGCCTTACCACAACCCAGTGAGGTCCGATTATTACATTATCCCTGTTTGATGGTTGAACAAATGAAGTCCAGGCTAACAAAGCTGGTGAGTGTTTCCTTTATTGGCTCCATTTTCATAAAACCATCAGGCTGTGCCCCTCTCCCCTTCATCAACAAGGGAGGGGAGGAGAAGGCAGTATCAGTTTGTCTGACCCAAGTCTGCAAGGGTGGCAGCACCAAAGAAGAAAGGCCCGTGCCCACTCTTGCCAATTTTGGGGGTGTCCCTTCCACGTGCACAAAACGCCACAAAATGCACTCCTCTCCCATCCGGAGTGGTGCCCCTGCTTCCAAACCCACTACAGTAAGAGCCAACACTTAGAAAACGAGGGGTGCAATCAAGTGTGTTCCAGGCCGGTTCATAAGGAAAACATCCAACTGAATTTTAAAACGCACTTAGTCCAGAGCTGCATTTTTACCAACACCATCTGCATCTCGCCGGACCTTCATTTCAGTTGATGCTCGTTCCACATGTAAATAAAAATAAGAGCGCCCATCAGAGCAGGGCTCTGCAAGGCAGTCTTCTCCGTAACAAAACCCACAGCAGAGAGATGGGTCTGGCTGCGCTCCAGTGCCCCAGCGCTGATGTGGGCAGAGTCAACTCCTCAGCAAAGTTATTATCCCCACGCAGCCCGACAGCCATTCTAAACTGAAAATGAGAGACCACAGCGCTGAGAAACCCAAGTGGAATTTCATTTCTTGTAACTCGGGGCAGTAAGCTAAGAGAAGTTATAAATACTTCCATTTACAGAAACTATCAAATGGAGACTTAGCCTGTCGGCGCCAACTTGGGTTGCTGAGTTGAATCTTGTTTCATCTTAAAAAGAATTTTTTTGCCATTTGGATAAATTTGAAAATGATTCAGAGTAGGCTGATGTAAGTCATTACAACGTGTCCCAATGGGATGGCATGCTCACGGTCCCCAACAGCACGTCATTCCCTGGAATAGCTTTCACAGAAAGGGTTTTCCTTCTCATTGCCTTTCTAGAAAAAGGAATTCATCTAATGAACAGTGTTTGGTACAAAAAGGTTTCCTATAAAACAATGGAGGAAATCATGAATCGTCTCAGTAAGGAACATGGGTTCTAAAACGGAGGCAACGTTGAGACGGAGGTCTGGGAGCACACTGATGATTCAGTCCCGTAAATCATATGCTGAAATGTAGGTGGTGTCCCAGAACGAGGAGTCCTGATCAAATGAAGCATCTGAGCATCGTGTGTTCACAGCTAAGAAAACTCTGTGCTGGCTTCAGAAAGGTGTGAAGATTCTGTCCCCAAGACGCACCAGCAAGGGTTCCTACATGTTGAGCCAGTGGTTCCTTCTCTGGAACCTTCCAGGGCTGCCCCTTACTGGGTGGTAGGAGTGAAATGACCATATTGTTTCTCGGGCTGTTGAAAAATTCTAGGGAAAAAAAAAAAACAAAAAACCTCCATCTGAAGCATGCG
This sequence comes from Camelus ferus, assembly GCF_009834535.1. Classification (NCBI taxonomy): domain Eukaryota; kingdom Metazoa; phylum Chordata; class Mammalia; order Artiodactyla; family Camelidae; genus Camelus; species Camelus ferus. The sequence continues at coordinate 4,952,269 of NC_045710.1, forward strand.
GTTGCTTATGATCTGACTGTCCTTCCACATTCATGTTTCTTGAAACTTCTTACAGGCATCAGGTACAAACAGAGGCGGCAAATGCCAGCAAGAAGAAAGAAAACCAAAAAAATAATAGAGGGGTTGCTGCTCAGGGATTCTGAGCAGAATCCACTTTGAAGTCAAGAAGTCTGTCTCCTAGTTCATAATTCTAGAGGGAAAAAATTTCAGGCTTTGACCTCAAGTTTGCAGCATTATTTGTTCAGCTAAAACGTTGGTTAATCGAAACTATTAAGAGCTAAATGTTAATAAGAGTGAAGCTGGTCACATAATGTGGGAAGCTTAGTTGAAAATGTACTAATCTGTAAAAAAAAAAAAAAAAAAAAAAAAAAAGCCACTGGAATTTACCACCTTACAGCTTTGTAATCTCCCTCTCTCCACAGATGCTCCAAACCCGCGTGCACAGGGGGCTGGGTCAGCATTGTTTGGACCTGCACCTGCTCCCCAGAGCAGCTCCCTCAGCAGAACACACAGTTGCAAGATTTCCTCCCCTTTTGAGAAGTCACAATCTGAACATTTAGGAAATAGTTCAGTATTTTGACTAACGATGAAGCTGAGTGAGATCTGGGGACGGGCAAGAAATCCGGGATTCTGCTTGCCTCCCGGTGCAAGGGGCGGAGTCAGAGAGGGGCGCTGGGCGGACGCGGAAGGAGGGCGCCTCCCAGGCTTGTCAGCGCAGGGACCTGTTTGTGTGAAGACTGATGTGACACGATTGGCTGTTTCTCTTAGCACAGTGGAGGGAGAACCAGGAGAGATTATTTTGCAGAATGATAAACTTCCCTATCTAGTTCGTAACCTTGGGGAGATCTGGAAAAGTGCGACTTTTGATTTGAACAGTAATGAACTGGTGACTGATACAGCTTTTGGCTCTATCATGACTGAATTAATTTGCCGGCTCTGGTGTTAAACCCAAACAGAGGCCCTAAAGAGACTGGACTGTTATCTAAGCAACAATTATCCTGCTTGACTACGCTGCTGAGAAGGAGCCTCGTGGTTCCGCTCTGTTACCACGAGCATAACTTTTATTCCTCGGGCAACTTTATAAGTTCTCATAAGAAAAATTTAATAAATGCGGTGTAATCGGAAGGGGAACAGGGTTGTCATTTACAAACAAGTGCCAGTTTCCATTTTAGTTTTAGATTTCAAACTCGAAAAGACATCGAGAGGGAGAAACGGTTCCTGTATTCTGACCTACATTTACTTCCCTGGTTTAAGAAAAAATGACTTTTCTGTGATAAAGAGATTGAATGTTTACCTTTGCTCGGCACTGAGTCAGCTGAGTAAACCCTTATCTGTTAATTTGCCAGTGAGATGATTTTTTTTTCCTCCCCACAGTGAGAAAAACCCCTTTCAAGTTTAATTTGATTGTGGGAAGGCAGCAAAGGACAAAACTGAACTTTATGTATACTCAGTATTTTATCACTCCATTTGCCGGGCTTAAAGCAGTCCGGATAGGCAGTGCTCTTAGGATTGTCCACATTTTTTATAAGCACTGGAGGAAAAGACTACCTGACCACCACAGAGGACAGCCTCATCAGCAGCTGAAATGCAGCCGCAATAGTACAATTATTCTCTGCTGGATTGGGGCAACTTCCAGGACGTTCTGGAGTGCAGTTGTATTATGTTCAGGACTTGCTTCTCTAAAGGGATTTTAGGGCATCGGATGCAGAGGAATGCCACTCAGGGAGTGTCTGAACGTTGAGCATTCTCTGCGCTGTCAGCTCCGGGCTGCCCGCACTGCTGCTCACGTCCAGGGATGCAGGCGCCTCCCTGGGTCCGGTCCTCGCCTGCCTGTGTGCCCAGAAAAGAGCCCAGTGCTGAGCGCTGCTCCAAGGAGCCCCGTGAAAGGAAGGCGAAGGCCAAGCTGCTCTCAGGTTGCCAGGCGGTGCTGGCAGGGGAGGCAGCAGCTTCTAGACTTTTCAGTCCTGCTGCAGCCTCTTCCTCCAGAATCTAATTAGGCAGCAGGAACAGCGAGGAGCTGCGTGTCCCTCCCCTGCGGCTCCCTGTTGGACCTGCCGTGGAGAAGGCCCCGGGGCAGGGGCGGGGAGGGTGCCGCCCCGCAGATCCTTCCCTGGAAGGCAAATCCAAGCCAGCTGCCCTTTGCTAATTGTGTGACCTGTGGCTGCAGCCTGTCATTTCTTAATCTCACTTTTCAAATCTGAAAATAAGGGTTTGTTATCATGTCTGCTGCCCGGGTTTGTTTTAAGGTGTAAATTATTTAATCCAGGAAACACCCTCCGAAGGACTGTTGAAGGCATCAAAATGTGATGACAATAAAAATAATTTCAGACATTTGAGAGCACTTCCCAAGTGCCTTTACTGTAACTATCAGGCACACAAACATATTTGTTAAATTTTTGAAACTGTGATAGCCAGCTCTGCGGGCTCTCCTGGATCAACGAGAGGATGCCAGAGACTCAGCCAGCCCAGACACGTTTCTCTCCTCTTCCTCCTCCGCTGCACCCTGCTCATCTCTGCAACATCTTTTTCTCACAAGGTCCCTTTATACTTCAACTGCCTTCAAACCTTCAGCCACACACAGGGACCTGAGGGAATCCCCTCTCAAAGGTTCATCCCAAGCCACTTGGAGTTGCCCCTGGAAGGGCTCCTTCAGAGTCATTTCAAAGAGCACTTAAAAAGATAAACCAGGAAAAAATCTTCAAAGGACAGGATCCTTTGGTTGCCTGCGAAGTTGTTCTTCCTGACAAGGCTGTCAGCATTTTTACCTCGATGATCACGCTGACCCCATGCCAATCCTGGGAGGCAGGTATTATCCTCTTTGTTTTGTTGATGGTGAAAAACTGAAGACAAAGAAGTTAAATGACCTGCCAGCACTCAACAAAGGCCTTTTGTAAACTGAGAGCAAGCTCATCAGGCAGAGTCATCCGGGCACAGACACAGCCCTCCAGGGAGGGGCACAGTGGACCCTGGGGACCTTGGCTGGTGGCTCTGGCCCCAGAGGTGAAAACAACAAAGCGCATCTGTTTGAAAAACCACAGCAGAGAGCAGGGGGAGCCCTCGGGAGCTCTAGCGCCAAGTGGGCTGCAGAATCTGTAAGAAAAAACCAAGAGCAACACCTGGGCAATGCTGGACTGTCCTCCAGCTCTGTGTTCTGGGAACTCCACGTGTGACAGAAAACAACGGAGGCTGGGAACCTACGTCAGGTTCCTCTGACCTTTCTTGGCTCCAGTCTAGTAAGCGCACTTTTAACAGAACAATCTCCTGTGAGCAAACGCTCCTTCCTTACCTTCACAGAGACCTGCCCAGCTCGCTGCGGCCTGGGAAATGCTCCAGGGGGACCCACCTTTCGTCCATCTCCCCAGACCTCGCTAGTCCGCAGCGCTAACCAGCAATGCCATGCCTTCTTACGCCCTCACCCAGACTCTCTCCAGCTCTGGGCACCAGTGCAGCTCAGGCTCCTCCAAGAAGCCTCTGCTGATCACACCTGCCCGCACTCCACTCCCTCAGTCCTAAACCCACTCATTCAACGCTTATGTATTTATTGAGGTCCCTCCATCTGGAAGGCAGGGTGATGGGAGGTATAGGCAGGGACCCTCTTATTAATGTCCTTCCTAAAGCTTTCTTGCCTGGTATTTGACATTCATTCCTGCTTTTCAATTGTGTGCCAAATGCCTGCGTATGAATAATAGAACATCCTTCTTCTGAGAGCCTAGCATGCTTCACTGCCAGACGGAGAAGCTGTGGTCTCAAGGACCTAGGGGGACATGGGGTCAGGATCAGCGTCGCCCCCATGGTGGACCGCCCCACGGGGACCACACAGCATCCTCTCCACGAGGGCCTGCACCTGGCCAGCGACGCTTCCACTGCTGCCTGTTTCCTGACAGACTGTCAGAGGCACCTGCACATCACCAGGGGTTGATCAACTCGTCAGCTAAGCACGGTAATAGAATTCAGCCATTCACTGGACTGACTTGGTGGCCCATAGGCACCCTCCTTTCTCTTTCTCCTAGAAGGATGTGATGGAGGCAACTGATATCCTCCAGTAACGAAGTAATTGGAAGTCCTTATTACTGGCTTTTGTTTTCCAAATGTAAACTTGCAATTCTACAGTCCCTTATGTGCATATTAACACACATTTTCTCCATGACTTTGCACAGCAAGGATCTGCTGGGGATTACTATCCTTAATGTTACAGCCCAGGAAACTGGCCCCGCAAGGGTGAGGGACCAATTCAAGATCACACAGCCGGGGGCTGAGGTCTCCGGGCCCGTGTGACTATCATTCCTTGAAGAGACCGAGAATGTTGACTTCTCCTGAGTATGCGAAGCTGCCATTTTATCTCAGGTTCCTTTCCCAAGAACTGTAGGATTTGGCAGAGGCTGCTTAAAATAATGTTTATCATTTCACTAGAGGAGGCTGGGGTTAAGAAGAGCCTCCAGGACGAGCAGCAGGACAGATACTTCATGTCCCATCCTACTTTTCCCGTGACTTTGAGAAAGGTACTGAAGACCACTGACTGAGTGGAATCAGAAGGTGTTCGCTGAGCAGACCCCCTCATGCTGGTGCGGTGTCAGTAAGACAGTGTTTGAGGACAATTCAGTTGGGAAGTAGGGGCAGAAGAAAGAGACGAGCTGGACTGGCCTTACCACTGTCCCCTCTTAACTTTCTTATCTATTATTTTGCCAAACTAGGCTACCGGCCATCCCTTCCCCCCAGCAGGCAAGCACACCACACCTCTCTCAAGCATGTTCCATATTCTCCAACAGCTGTGCCTTTTGCAGGCACCGTTCCTTCTATTTGGAATGTCCTTGACCGCCCCTTTCCCATCTACATCCTGCCCACCCTCAGTAGCCAGCTCCAGGTGCCCAAGACCACATTTGAGGAATCCTTCCTGATTACCCACAGCTCAGTGTGATCTTTCCTTCTTTTATGAAAACCCCATAGGGTTATTTATATCTCCTCCTGGCATTTATGTTCAGTCTAGTCTTTTTGTGAAAGATTCCTCCATCTTTCCTGACACACACACACACACACACATGCACACACACACAGAGGTCTGTGAATTTCAAGATGTCAGTGACCATATTTCCTACTTAATAGAAAAATGCCCTCAGCACTTGACGTAGTTCTCACACATAGTAAATGTCCACCTAATGTTAGTTGCACTTCCCTTGTTGGTAAGGGACATAGCAGGCAATTCTTCCCCCAGAGCAGGGAACTCAGACTGAGCACCACACTTAGTGTGTGTGGTGATGGCCAAGCACACCGCATCCACGTTCACGCCTCCTTCCCAGGTCAACCTGTATCCGACATCTGATCAACGCCAGGCCCTGCCAGTGGCTGAAACTCAAGACGTCTCTGAAGGGCCAGCCCAGCTCCACCGCCCTCCAGGGGCTCAGTCGAACCTTCTCTGGACCCGCATCCAAGTCCACTTCTCCCTCTGCCCCATCTTGCTTTTGTCCCCTTCTTTCCACACGTGTTACTCTCATGAGGTCTTGCGAATCAGTTTCCTGCAAAAACAACGTGGGACCAAGAGCAAGACATTCGAACAAGAAGACGGAGCAGGTATTGCTTTGCCAAGCACGGGTGGCCATGCTAACCCCTCCCGCCCCACGTGGACCACCCCGTCCCCCTGGGTTTCCCTCCCTCCCTCTGGGCGCAGCACTGCTCCGGGAGGGAGTTCTGAGTCTATTCACGGTGCAGCGGGTGGTTATCTAGATGGTAGGAGGCAGAGTCGGCCAAAGTCTTCCCGCCCACGAATGCCTCCTGTGGACCTGAGCCCAGGGCAGATGCCGCCATTATAATCAGCTCTTGCAGAGCACGGAGGGGTGGGCAGGATACACCCACACAGCACCATGAGACACACGCAGGAGAGGGGCCTTCGCCGAGATGACATGTGGAAAGGGCACTTCGGGGAGCACCCGGCTGGAGGAAAGCCCAGAACTTCAACTTCCGTTCCTGCTACTATTCCGAGTTTGGGCAGTACTGTTAATTACAGCAGCGCAGCAAGCAGTGGCCGCCCAGGGGTGATCATTACTGGTTCCATTTTTAACACACTGAGAGGTGGGCATGGACTGGCTCAGGGGGCGCCACCAAGTGGGATCCAAGCCTCCTCAGTCTTCGGATTTCCAGCCCATCACCCATCGCTTTGGCCAGTCTCATTGCTTCGAGCCACAACTGAGGCCCTCCCAGGCTGGCCCTGGTTAGCACCGTGCCCACTCCTAGGCTGGCAGGTGTTCACAAAGCATGAGCTTCAGGGTCCCGAGCAGCGACTCCTGCTTCCCTAGAAAGGACGGGGTTACCATAGCAAGGTGTTCCAACTGTCTCTCCAGGTCTAAGGTTTTATAGCCGGACAGACCCGGGTCTGATCCCACCCACCCTCTACCCCCACTGACTCTTCTTCATTAGAAAAATAAATCACAGAGATTGAGGAGATGGATGGATATTTAAGAAGCCCAGGCTGGTCTAGGGTCCAGCCACCTCCCTGACCTCTGACGCAGCATCTTAAGTTGTACTGCCACTTGTCCGAAAATGTGAAGCCCAGAGTTCTGTCAAAATCCTGGATCAGGCTTTATTTTCCAAGTAACTGTTCAGATACACGATTTGTTCAAAGTCAGAGTTTAAGCATTCATCTCATGCAGTCTAGGAAGTCAGGAGGATGATTTATTTTGCCCCAGGTCATCCAGTTTGCTACAACGATCATTCTCCCCCACAAATTTTGCCCTTTTCTTTTACTTAATTGACTTTGGCAATTGGCACACAACCTTTGAAAAATTTACTGAAATGTCAACCTTGAAAAAAATTGTCTGATGAATTTAACCTAAGGGCCAACCATGCTCCCTATGGACCTGTTACAACAATGGAGGTTCACAATGGATGCCTGAGAATGAGTACAGCACAGTGTTTACCAGCTAAGCAAGTTTCATATATAGAGAATGTTTGTCCAGAGACGCACCTGTGTCTTGTGACCACCAAAGCTTGAAACTCGTTATAACTAATGAGTAAATATAAGGAAAAACCGTTGAATTTGTAAGCTACCAACCGTCACAAGCCAAGAACACGATTCCATCCTTCAGAAACACAGAACAAAGCAAGATTCTAAGACCACTCTGCCTTTGCTCTCTACAGGAAAGAAAACTGTAACCAGGAATATGATGCCGTCAGCGGTTGACTTCAGGTGCCATCTGCAAGATTTCTGGCACTATTAATTTGCAATTAACAAGGGCCGTATGTTTCATCCACTGCAACTCGCTGTCTTGAAGTCTGAGGGAGGGGGTTTAGAGGAAGGGATCACGCAGGTGGGTGGTGAGCCTTCTCAGAAACCAATAATTCTGCTTTTCAATCCTGAATCACTGATATATGTAAGCTGCTTTCTCAAACTAATAAAAGGTCATTGCTGAAGAGAAATGGAAAATTTCCATTATGTGAGCATGTGAAGCAACTCCTCCATCGTGTGGCGGTACCTTACAGAGGTGAGCATGGTGCCACGCAGCAGGCTGGCAACCTTTATTTACACAAGACATGGTCCATTTTGAAAGTCCAATGTGGTGAGCAAACTCCTAGACTCTTAAAATAAGCGGAGGGGAGCAAAATCTTCTGCAAGTACCAGGGCTTTAGAATAGAGCAAAGAGAAAGAGTTCTAGATTTGGTCGGTCCTGGCTTCTGATCCGGGGTAGGTCAGTCACAGCTGTGTGACCAAAGGCAAGCTACTTAACCTCTCTGAGCCTTAATTTTCTTATTTATGAAATATGTTTTAAAAGTTCACTGTGAGGATGAAATGAGATAATTGTGACGTGTCTGGCACAAAAGGTGTACTGTAAACATGGGTGCTTTGCCAGATCCTTATTTGTTTGACTGAAAGTATATTTATAGATTTAAAAAGTATTTCAGCCAGTTATCCACTTCAAAGTGGATAAGCTATCCACTTTATCTTTTTACCAAGCAGCCACTTTTTGGGAAGAAAAATAATGCTATTTATGCCCAATTTACTGAAAAAGAAGTAAAAGTCCAAGCAGTTTTCTCACCCTGCAACACGCTGCCCGTGGAAAATCTTGGTTGGTCAGAAATGGAGAGTGACTTTCCTTGGCCAGCTCTCTGGGACACATTATTTTATTTTATTTTTGATATTTTATTTATTTAGATTTTTTCTGTTTGTTTGTTTAGGGGAGGTGATTAGGTTTATTTATTTTCTTATTTATTTAATGGAGGTTCTGGGGATTGAACCCAGGACCTTGTGCCTGCTAAGCTTGTGCTCTGCCACTGAGCTATACCCTCCCCAACAAATTATTTTGGAATCAAAAAGGCAGAGGTAATTCCCATGCCCCAAGGACATTGATCGGAAAGGCTCATTGGCCGATGTCCTCAAAGGGAAAAATGCAATGTTGGGGCGAAAAAAAATGAGGTGGTGAATGCAGATGATGGGTGATATAAAAGCAGCAAATAGGTTGAAAGAAACCGATCTTTACTCGTTTGAAATTTGGTAACACAGGGAGCAACAGACACCTGCTAGAGGTGACCGAATGCTGACGTCAAGCCAAACATTCTGCAACAGTGAGCTGGAAAATCACAGCCTCTTCCAGGGCAGCAACCAGAGTTATTTAATAAAGTCAAAATAAATAAGAATAGTGACAAAAAGCACAGATACTAGTCACACATCCCTTCCCTGCCTTGCAGCCAAGTCAACAGGTAAGCAGGAGCTCTGAAGCTTTCAATGAAAAGTCTCTGACATTCGGGAAAACATAACTTCCCCCAGAGCTGGTAAAGAAATGCAGGTGCTTCTGCATCATCCAGAAACTTACAGAAAGAGCATTTCTTGGTCCCTGGAGGCCAAGACGTAACTGCCTTGAACACCCACTCCCGGGCCAAGACTTAGGGACATGATTCATCGGGAGCGAACAAGGCAATTTTCTGTGGGGAAGACGTGTCTCCACCCCAGATGTTAGCCAAGTTCTGCTTAATTAAGTAAAGTTCTGTGAGACTGAACACGTACTAGCAAATGCTTTCATTTCTCCTTTTGAAACTGTGGGAAAAAAATAATGACGGACAAGGGGGAGAGACCGTGCACTTGCACAATTGCTGGGCTGGAAGGCAGTTGGTGAATTTCAATGATTTGCACAAAGATAATTGACGAGGAAGTTACTGTTAACTTTATGCCAGGATTCCACACTTCACAAAAAGGTCAATTTAATTCAAGGCGGGTTCATTGATCATCTACTATGTATAAGAAGATTCTAAAAAGAAAAAGAAAAGGTGTTTGGGGCTGGCAGGTGGGAGGGTAGGAAGCTGTCATAAAAGGAAATGGACAAAAATGTCAATGAAAACATTTCTTCCCTGACAAACTTTCAATTTTACGTGAGAATCTGCCTTGGCAACCATTACACAAAGCGGAATAAATGTGAGCTGAGGGAAGGTTTAAGACACTTCCTATAGACAGGTAGGGGAAGGAAATGATGACTTCTCACTGGGAAAAAATCGGAGTGGCTTTGCAGAGACCGGTTTGTAAACAATGGCCCTGAGAACAGTTCCATGAATTGTAGGCTTACTAGCTCGTGATTGAAAATATACAATTTGCATACGGCTTTTACAGACACAACTTAACTGCCTAAAACAATGTGTAGGTTTACCAAAAGTTATAGATTTTGAATTATGTTCCTCAAAAAGATAATGTGGGAATCCTAACTCCCAGTGCCTCCAAATGTGACCCCTTATTTAGATAATAGGAACTTTACAAATGTTTTCAAATTAAAATGAGGTTCTTAAGGTGAGCCCCGAATCAATATGACTCTGTCTTTATAAAAAGGGGAAATCTGGACAGGGACAGAAGTGCACAGAGGGAACATGAGGTGCAAAGGTACAGGGAGAAGGCCATGTGAAGAGGAAGGCAGAGCTGGGGATGATGCTTCTGTGAGCCAAGGAAACCAGAGACTGCAGGCAAACCACAGACGGCAGGGCAGAGGCCTGGACCGGATTCTCCCGCACATCCTTCAGAAGGAACCAACGCCATCAGCACGCTGATCTGACTTCCAGCCTCCAGAACTGAGAGGGAGTCTATTTTTGTCATTTAGGCCACCCAGTCTACGGTACTTTATTATGGAAACTCTAATTCACCAACACACCAGTTTTGCCACTTTGAAAGACGGTTCTCTTAGGGCCTAGGGTCTAGACCAATAGTCTCCGAAGATGGACACGAAGATTCACTGAGATTCAGGAAGAAACTTCTAGGACGTCTATTCATCTCATTAGTTTAAGACTTCTATTTTGGCATCTATTTTATTTTACTTACCTTTTTATTGATGCATAGTCAGTTTACAATGTTATGTCAATTTCCGGTGTACAGCATCATGTTTCAGTCATAATGCACATACATATATTCGTTTTCAAATTCTTTCTCATTATAGGTTACTACAAGATATTGAATATAGTTTTCAGTGCTGTACAGTGTGAACTTATTGTGGCACCAATTTTAAAAGCATGATGTAGTAACACAATGATATAGTTTATAAATGAACAATTATACACATAGGGGATCCTTTGTTCAAAAATAACCCTCTAATAGTGAAACACAATTTTAAAAATATACAGCTGTTAAAAGTGATACAAATGTGGATAATCATAGAAAGAAAATGAAATCTCTGATTGCCCTAACTTTCTCCTGAGTGAAATACAATCACAAATGGCAGAGTGACGTGGCTGTATTTCCCATGAACGGGTAGTGGTGATGGTGCATTGACAGCAGTCATCAGAAGACTCACCTTCATGGCAGGTTATGGTTTCTGGGTCTTTCCCTCTGACTAAAGGAAGATGAGGAATATCTCTTGCCCAGGATTTTCTTTTCTCATCTAAAGATAAGGAGGTCGGTGCTGTAGACACACACGGCATGGTTTTAGGAGCCACATTTTCCCATTTCTTTCCCCATGCCTCCCAAACAGCCAGCATCCAGCAGACACTGAACAAACTGAGGGCCTTTGGTTGCCTAAAAGGCTGATTTTTACCTACCCTTTCCTTTCTTTGGACTGGTCTTACTGCCTATTTAGAAGGACCACTTTCCACCACCCACCTGCCCAGATCCAGACCCTAATTACATCAAGTGGAGGCCACGTCTCCTGACAGGTTTTCCTTGAACCTCTCTGAACCAAAATTGTGGCATTTAATGATGACCTGGGTGAACTATTACTGACTGTGTCATGTGACTCTAGCCCACTTCAGCTAGGTCACAGCTGTGTTCCTTGAGGTCATGGCCAATGCTTTATACTTTGTGGAGCCCCAAAGTGCTCGGCCCTGTGCCGAGCCAAGTTGATCACCTCATTAATCAAGGTAAGAACCCATGGGAACACCAGACCATTTCTCTTCTGGTGTGGAAGGAACTCAGAGTTTGATGTCAGATTGAGCTAGAGTCCAATTCTGAGTCTGACACTTACTAATTTCTGAGCCTCAGTTTCCTTACCTGAGTGATGGGTGTAACAGCATCACATCCTTCCGCCCATGAGTCCCCTCAGTTAATGAGTTGATGCACTCCAGCCTGCCTGGTCCACAGCAGCTGCTCAACCAGTGTCCAATACATATTTTTGACTCTATCTCCAATTCTGTTACTTGTTCTCATCCAGTCAAGCCAGTGTTCCCTTCCTGCTAGTCAATGTTCATTTTCTAAGCACATCAGTATTTAGAACACTCTGGGATGATATTATAGAAGAACATCCTTTTTTAAAAAAAGGAATCAGTGCTTGAATGTTCCCGTGTTCCCTCTCGTGGCTCCTTTCCAATTTAATGATGACATTGATGACAGAAACAAAAGACGTATGCAACACCCATCATGATGAGAACATCCTTCTCCATTATGCTTGCAGATTATTGAGGGAGAGTTAGCTTGGATCTTATTGGATCTTCAGAGATGACTGGATTTAATGTCTCCTTAGAGCCTTTCAATATAGGACAGTACATAAGTCAGTAATCCAAGGAAGATCAAATGCACACAATTTATCCAAGTCAATGCCAGGGCCAGGCAATGATAGTGGGCAGAGCAGGAGACAGAAGGGAAGAGGTGGGCGCTCGGGCCCTTGCCACCAAGAGGTCAAGACAAAAAATTAACATCTGAGTCTTCACTATCCTGGAGCCATCAGTCTCCTCATTGTAAGTAGTGGGGCTACAATTTCTGAGAAAACTAGTGAAAGGTCTAAGGTCTTGTGTGCTTTTCCTGGTTCATACATGATTCTCTGGATGTGGATGTTAGGCCCATGGTTCAGTTACAGGCAGGCTGAGCTGTGCTTCCAGAAACTGCCCTGTACAACAGTGGCCACGTTCCTAGTTTCCCCACTCAGTTGGTTTCCACCCTTATCACACACGTCCTGGGGAGCGTGACTGAGTGTGGAGGGGGTGGAGGGCCTGTCTTCATTTTCAGATCATTATGGCAATATAATCGCTTCCTGCAAACTCGTTGTGATCTGGAGTGTCTTAAAGGTCCCCTTAAAGAGGCTGCCTTCACAAATGTCCTGTGAGATGAACATAAATGGAATCAAATTGTGTGTCTTCTTGACACTATTTAGGGCCAAATTGTTATTTCAGAATATAAGCAAACTTTGAATTAACTCTGAAAGACATAAATGAAAAGTCTTAGATCAGACGACAACTGAACAGATAGTGAGACTCTACTATAAGCTAGATGCTAGGGAATCAAAAATATGAAGTCGATAAAATTGCAAGATTGTTGTAAAGAGTAAGTGAAATGACAGACTTCAAGGTGCTCAGCACGGCGTTGACGTTAAGCAGTCCTCACCCCTGTTCCCGTCCTCCTCCCGGGAAGCAGATGGTGATACAACTCATCAATTCTTCCTCCACTGACATGTGTTCTTTTGTGGTGTGAACCTGGTGCCATGAGGAGACAGGAAGATATGGGGGCCGGGGTGGGGGGGCGGCAAGAGACCTCAAATAGCTAGTGGAACATGATGGGGTTCAAGTAAGAAAAATTTAGAGCTGAGGACACGAATTAAGCCACCTGGAACTCCACTTTGCTCCCACTGTCACTTGTCCTTTGGGGCAGGGCTGTCTCTGCCCCTGTCTGAGCAGCACGCACATCTCCTACTGACTACAAAGCCCGTGGCAGGCTGGGGGCTGGCTGGGGAGAAAGAATCCCCCATATCTCAGGGCTGTCGAGTCTCACAACATCCCAAGCATAGAGAGCAGCCCGCCTTCCAGCCCAGAAGCTGCATCCAGTTCAGGAGCAATCTGAACAACCGAGGAAACCCAGCCATAGTTCACATACCCTGGGGCAGCCCTGGGAAAGGGCTCCTGCCGGCGCCAGGGTCACTCTGGTTGTCACAACACCCTCCCACCTCCCCTTCTCCACCCCCAGCCTTCACCCCCTTTACACTGTGAACGTCAATGGAAGAGAAAACATTTTTCCAGGGAAGATTGAAAACACCCCTCCTGCCTCTTGCCAGAGCATTTGCATTTTTGGAAGAGGTTCTTATTTCTTTTTAAGGCTCAGAGTGAGAAGCTTTTAGAAAAGCTAAAAATATCTGTTAAAGAAGAGAAGGCAAAAAAAAAAAAAAAAACAATTCAAGCTTTCCCTTCTTTCTGGGTAAAAGGCTCAGCGACACACGGAGGCGCAGACGCAGCTCCCTCACGCTGGTCTCCCAAGGCACAGAGCAGGGGAGGGGTCCTCAGCGTCTGGGTCTTTCAGAAACAAAGGTACACAGAGAAAGAGATAAAAGAAACCTAAGAGCCCAGTGTGTAACCATAGCGGCTGAAAGCTGAAAATGGTCTGAGGAGGGAACCTTTTACAACTAAGGAGACTAAAATGCAGGCAGATGGAACGGCCCGCTGGGAAGCAGGGCACCGAGTCCCCGCAGCTGAGACGAGAACCGGCCGGAGCCCCTTGGCTGCTGGGGAGTCCCCGGACCTCGCCCCACCAGCACACCGCTCGGACCAACACCCCAAAAATGGCCCTTGGGACCTGGTGCATCCACTGCCCCACAGGGACGCCTGACTCCCAGATGGGCTGTCTCCTCCCGCTGCCCCGGCGGGTGGCCGTGACCCCGCAGTCTGGGGCCCGGCTTCCAGCACTCACTGCAACGCCAGCACGCTCCAAGGACGTTTCCACCGAGCACACGAGGTATCCGGAGGGGGGTCGCTGACTCACTCAGGAACAGAAGAATTTCATTCCCAACAGACCTTAGAGCTAGGTGGCCATGCCCTCCATTCAAGGGAAAGGAAACAGACCTCCGAGGGGCCGCGATTCCGCCAGCAGCAGCGAGGTCAGCGCAGGGCGGGAGAACCCAGCCTTCTGGGCCAGGCCCCACGCCCCCGGCCTCTGCTGCACATTCCCTTTGTTTCTTCCCATTTACAGTCAGCACCACTGACGGAGGTCCGACTGGGCATCAAGCCCACTTCCCGGCACTGAAAATGCAACACGGAGCAAGAAGGACCAGATTCCTACCCAGGTGTGTTACGTCCCACTGGCCCCACGCGGCCCAGACCTTCCATTCGCCCCATTTCACAGATGAAGAGTGAGGGGCTCTAAGAAATTACCTAACGGGCAGATGCTACTTCGGTATTTCTTATTTTATGTTAAAAAATTAGAAACAAGGAAGTGCTAAAAAGGAGTTTTTTCAGGAATGGGATTTCACACCTGCGTGTCTGCTGGAGTCCTGCATCTCCAGTATAAGGTGGTCAGGCTTCCTAAAAAACAGCGCAGGACGCCAGTTACATTTGAATTTCAGATAAGAACAAATAATTTTTAACAAAAGTGTGTCTCAACTATTGCATGGGACACATTTCTGCTGAAACATTACTCACTGTTTGTCTGAAATTCAGACTGATCTGACCTCCTGCATTTTATCTGGCCACCCTGCTCCATAAATCATCAGATCCCAGACTGAAGACTACAGCCGTCTTGTGTTATTCAGAGCAAATTCCTTCAAATTATTACGTAAGATCTGACACTGGTGCTCAGTTTATCTGCAAGAGGCACTTACTCACCAGAACTCACAAACAGAAGGTCCACGACGCAAAGGATGAAATAACGGCAGCTGAGCGCTCCAGGCCTCCAGAAGCAACTCTTCCTGCGTGCTGGACAGTAAGTCTGTCCGCCCAGCCTGGCACGGCAGCGGAGATTTTTCTGAGCGTGTTAGCTGATGTTATGTCTTGGTCCTCATAACCACGGTGTAAGAGAGAAGGGCCGGTGTGACACAGTTTGCAGGCAGACAAGACAAGCGCTGACCCTGATAATCACCCAAGGTCACCCGGACGCGGTCAGGGTCGGAAGCCACGTAACTCAGTTCGTATGTTGATTTCGTTTAATAAACCCTCAGTTCTAAAGTTCCCAACTTTAAAAACGCCAATGAATGAGTGGTGAGCTAATTAAAATAACCCTGTTCTGTAAAACCACCCCTTTTGGAAAGGCGGGTCTTCAGAAGCTGGGATCCTGGCCCTGCATCCAGCTGGTCCCACTCAGACAAGGGGTCCCATAGGTGAGCTCTGTATCCCCCCAAATCCACACTGAAGCCCAGCCCCCAAATGATGGTCTTAGGAGGCGGAGCCTTTGGGGATGTTTGGGGTCATGAGTGCACAGCCCTCACCAGTGGGATTAGCACCCCTAGAGGGAGGCCCCGCAGAGCTCTCTCCTTCTTGCCACCAGGAGAAGACACAGCATGAAGACGGCCACCTGTGACGCAGGGAGCAACCCAGACTTCCCACCTCAGAACTGTGAGAAATGAGCGTTGTTTAAGCCATGGGGCATTTTGCGATGGCAGCCCCGAGCCCTGAGGCAGGAGGCCCCCATCTTTGGCTGCCGTCCCTGGAGCCTCTTTCTTCCTCGGAAACACGTGCAGCGGCCCGCCTTCTTCTGAGCACAACACCTCTGCACACTTGCATCCAACAGTCACTTAAAGTCCCTCCACCCCCTGATCGTCTGAACATCGTGTGAGGTATTAGCTGACTGCCGCGTGGCCAACACCAAGAGGAGCACACCAGGAGGAGAGAAAGGTGACCCAGGCCCCTTCCTGCCTCCATCCCCCCACGGCCACTCAGAGCCATCAACGCCAAAGAAAACCTCTTCTGTCCTGTTGAAAGGACTTTCTCAAGACTTAACAGTGGTTCCCCGCTTGTTAGCCAGCCCTTCCCCGTCTTGTCCCAGGAGGAAAGGTCAGGACCGAGCCTCCGGCGGCTGCTCTGAATGGAGCAGCATCTCTCAGAGGCCACAGCACAGCCCGTGACACCCACCGGCCACCGGGTGGGCCACGCGGGAGCAGCTGGTGGTCACTCCCCATCCACCCTCCGAGCCCAGCTCGTTACAGATGCCAAGTTCACAGAGCCTCCTCCCCTGCCCCTCAAAACGCAGCCCTCAGTCCCAGGCGTATTTCGAACTGGAACCACAAACTTAGAAAGAAAGAAAAAAGGAAAGGGAATGTCATCACTGGTGTCAGTCATGTCACACACAGGTTCGAGGGCTGATCATGCACAGGTTCTCTTCAGCAGGCCCGGTGCCTGTCCTCTGCACGCACACACGCACACACACACACGCACAGAAAACCCAGCCAGGTTAATCCTTGTATCACTGGCTACCACTGGCTTCCTAAGAAGCTTACCAGGGCGAGTCCTGACTTCAACAATGACCTGCTAATGGGCTTACATTTCTCCCGAGCATCAGAGGCCAGCCTCGGCCCTCTTATCTCCTAATGAAATCAGGAAATTCAGGAGCCAGCCAGAGAGAGCGCAAAGGCACTGCCAGGGCCAAGGGCGCCGTGGGAGCGTCTGCTGAGCTGTAAATAATCGTCTTGAAACGATGCTCAAACCTTGACTTTTGCTTAGAGAAATGAAGTTGCGGCTCTGCTGGTGAAAGAAACTTCTTCCCATTTTGTCTAAAAAAAAGGACAATGCACCCCAAACGGTCGTGATTATGCCAACGCTGAAAACCCTCTCCCCCTGCAAACTCTATGCGTGTGCATTTTAGGGGCCTGGACTCAAGTTTGGAGAACTTTCTCTCTGGCCCCTTCCGAAGGGTGTTCATGGCAGCAAACGCCGCAGGGGAGTGCTGGTTTTAGTCACCACACGGTTTTGCCTTGATCTTTAAAAGGCCTGCTTGCTATTTGGTTTCTACATTAATCTTTTCCTCCAAGTTGCAAAATGACCCTGTATATTTGCTCATTTATATCTTCCTAACCCTCCCTCGCTCAGGACAAATCGGACTGGTCGCCCCAGCCACCACCTGCTGCGTTTAAAAGTCCTTAATGTGGCCCCCACCTCTTCTGCCATCTCACTGCCTTCCCCCAACTGCCCTGGGCTGTCTGGGCCTCAGTCCCCACCAGTCCACTTTCAGTCCCACCACACCCTGTCCTGGGTTCTGAGACAGAGCCCTGTCCCCACCGCTGTCCTGCCGGGGCGCCTTTCCCGCCTGCACGTCTGGCGCACTCCCACTCAGCCCGCAGACTCCAGCCAGCTGCCACCCCTCCCGGGGAGCCTTCCTTGGTCCCCTTCTATACCCTTCATAGCTCTGCACACCCTTCCTTTCAAACCACTAGTCACACCTACACTTATTTCAGGGGTTTGTTTCATTTATATCCATCTTCCTCACTGGACAGTATGTTGCATGGTCATGAACGTGGGTTTTGGGGACAGTGGTGCTCCAGCACAGGAGCACTGGGCAGGGCGGAGGTCAGGTGTGCCGAGGTGCGAGCCATCACTCTGTCATGAGTGGAAGATGCAGGGCCGAGTCTAGCAGGGACACAAGGAGTCTGCTGTTTAATTTCCCACCGTCGCCCTGCTCCAGTCGGGGCACAGACGGAAGTCCTGTCGTGAGATCAGCGCCCTTCAGCCCAGTCGCCCCAAAGGGCCTCTTTGCTCCATGGCTCACCTCCCTCAGGAGAAGTGTCTGCCCCAGATAAGGTCAGGCTGAAGCAGACTGGTCAGAGGAAGAGGACAGGCCTGCTCTCAGTGCATCATGAAGCCTCCCCCCAAATAAGGAGGGGTGAGCTGAGCCAGCACCCCGAAAGTTGTTCAAATGCTTCCCAGCATTGAGCTACAAGAGACACAGAACATAACACACCCCACACCCCCCCCCCACAACCTTCTCCCACACGTTCAGTGGTCCCTCCACCTAACAGGATCCACTGATAGAAACACTCCCCTTCACAATGGAGAGGTCAAGTCCACCCCATGGCAACGCCACGCCTGCACAATTCCAGCATCAGAGTCCCGTATCCCCAGGTAACACTCCTCCCCCTTGATTTCCAGCACGAGGCGCTCCGCGAGCTAAACAGCAAATGTGACCACATGGACACACTGTGAACGCAAAGGTGCAGAAGAGGAAGAAGAAAGAGAACGAATGCCTCCCCCGCAGTTGGGCAGCTGGAGAGGGGTGCGGGGACAGAGGGAATCCAGAAGCGGACCAGACTGGAGTGGGGGCATCAGTCTAGAGACAGGGACTCAGGGTGAGGGAAAGGTGCGCTGCTCGGCCCACCTGCAGCCTGAAGGTCTAGGCTTGGCTGGGCGCAGGGAGTGCGCCTTCCACCCGCAGCTCTGATGCCTCGTTACAGGAGGGGCTACCTGGCAAACATCTGAAATACCAGTCAACCCTCCCTGTCCGCCATGACCCTCACTCCGACCTTCCAATCACCCCTCTCCACACCAGACCCCGACCCCGGTGTGTTCCGGGCCAGACCTCCATGTGCAGATGAATCATCCAGGGATGTTCTGGGTGTTCGTCTGCATGAAGGTTTGGGTTCAGTGGGTCTGAGATTCTGCATTTGCTGTTTTCTTCCAAACCATGCTATTATCCCATAGAAGAATTTTTCTTAAAAAGAAAGCAGTGCACACTCAAGAGAGAATTTACACTGTCTCTTAAGGATAAAGCACGTTGCAGTTCGGGTCTGCATTAAAATTTTTTTCTCTTCTGTTCAACACATGGGTTGGACTGAGAAACAGAGAACCACTTATTCTACTAATTTCTAGTAAATGACCTTGAACCGTTTTTCAGCTCTATCTGTTTTCTCATCTATAAACTACGGTTAGGAGTTATCTTCCTCGCACGTATCTGGGACATTTCAAAAAGCTACCAAGGTACCGTACCTAATACATGCCTGGCAGGCCACTGCCTTTCCTCCCTGCGCTGGAGCACCATTTCCCCAAAATCCACTCCCACGATCATTCAACATCAGCCCCTTGAAGCAAAAGTGGAACAGCAATCCCACTGCATTTGGCAGGGAAAGTACAACATATTCTAGGCTATTCATCAGTTTGGATGGTCTAGGCCACCCCATCTCTCAGCCTCAAGGATAATTGAAAGTTGACTGTACCACTAAATTAACGTCAACTTTAAGTCTCCACCTTAATTAAACCTGCACTACATCACTCTTCAGTGCCAAGGAGGGAATTCCTTAAAGACCAGTGAGTCAGTACGTCTGAGCCAGGATTCGCCTTTTGTGCCAATGAAACCAGACCATGGGGGAGTCACGGTAACAGCCCTTTACAAAAAGGAGGCATCCGATTTTTACTCTCAAAGTCCTGGACCAAAACTCAGAAAGCATCTGAAGAGAAATGCACCACTTGATTGGCCTCCAAACACATTTGTAGAGACTCAGGCCCTTCTGTTTCTGTATTTTTCCCCTTCAGATTTGTCACGTAAAGAAACGAGGAGAAGATAACCGTCCCACTGACACACGCTGGCGCGGTGACGGCGTTACCCGTCATGACAACGACGAGGAGAAGGCTCACAAGGTAGCCGATACTCTCTTCAGTCCTGAGGCGCCCTCCATCACCGCGGGATTCTGGGAGCAGCATTCCCACCACTGGAGGGTGACAAGCAAGGTGGTGGGTGGAGAAAAGTCTGGTCCGTGTACATCTAAACGGAGAAGGAAATGTCTACTGCGCTAAGCGCTTCTGGACTCCACCCTGGCGCGATTTTCCGCTGGAAGGTGAGTTTCTTTTCATTTTTTTCCCCTTTAGAACAAACAAAACCAGAACATGAGAATTTATGCAGTTGAGCCCCTTTATAAGAATCCCAGCACCCCAAAAATGCACCTTTGGAGGAGAAAGTCAAGTGAGTGGGGAAAAGGGAGAGTAATCACAGGGTATGAAACTGATCCTCTCTACCCCCAGGATCTGAATCCAACCAGAAGAGCAAGGGCAGTCGGATCAGGATTTCAATCTTAGGACCCATATTGCAAAATGAATGAAATCATGTGTCTCAGTAGCCAGGCTTCCCAGGAGTGGAGATTCCCAGGAGTCGAGCTGCAGAGAGAGGTCAGCGGGAACATGGATGGAAGGGCTCCTGTCTGTCCACTTGCTCCCTGACTATCAGGCTGCTGGCTTTTCCTCCTGCTGACTGTGTCCACGGCGAAGGTGGCATCTCACCTTTGGAGACTGAGTTTCAAAAGGACTTTTACGTACATGCAGGTCTCATTTAACACTAGCCACACAGCACGTGTTGGGCTGGGTGGTGATCGCTGTGGTACTTAACTTACAGCCAAGGATGCTGGGTGTTTGAGGTTACGAGAGGTTACACAGTGTTCATTGTTAAGTCAGAGAAGCCTCCAATCCAGGTCTTCTAAACCCCAAACTGCAGGTCTCCTGGTCCCATGCTACAAGGACCTCTCTAACAAGTGACACACAGCAAGGTCCCTTCACATCTCACTATATGGTCAGGACCTACAAAGCCAGAGTGCTTGTACAGTTTCCATAAAGGAAAGCAAATGACAAGAGCATCATTACAGTTCCTGCATCATGGACGACAGACTCAGAACCAATCAAGCAAATCTTTAAACATTCGAAGAAAGTTCTTTGCCCCTTTACTCAACTTGATGGGGATAAAATACAAAATCGACATAGCTTAATCTAAATATTATGTTAACATTAAATTATAAATTATACCTTTCTAAGCAACAGAAAATGATAATTTAGTGCTTTGCAGTCACAAAAATACTTATCAATAGCTTCTCAGGGACCCTATAAAGGAAAATGAAACAAAATAAAACAAAGCTTGGAACCTTGTCTCAAAAATCAAAGCTAGATTAAGATATTTAAGATTTATAATAAACGTATTTCTACTGTGACCCACTAGGGTTTATCCTAAGTATACAAGGATGGTTCGATATCAGAAAATCTATCAGTGTCATTCACCACATTAACAGATTTAAGGGGGAAAAAAGTCATAAATTAGCCCAATGGATGTACAAACATTATCAAATAAAATTCAAAATTCCTTTCAGATTACGAAAAACACTTCACAGCAATATACAAGAATTTCCTTAACTGCATAAATGGTATTTAGCCTAACTTTCAGCAAATATCAATATCATACTAAACGGTGCAAACTGAGCCTCAGTCCCACTAATGTCAGTAGGAAGGTGAGAGTCCCCACACCCACCTCTACTATCCATCACATTAGAGGGGTGGAAAGCAGTGACCCTAGAGCCAATTTCCAGGGCTTCACATGTGACTCTGCTCCGTACTAGCTGAGCCATCTCGGGCAAGTTTAACTGCTCTCTACCTCAGGTGCCTACCGACAAAGACCCCCTCCTTGATCAAACATTAATCAGGCTCCTACAAGCCCTCTTCTCAACTTAGCCTTGTCCTTGGGTATGGCCTTGGGCCAGCCTAACCCAGCTGTAGCAAGAATTTTGCTCAGTCAGTTTAGGGAGACTCTCCCCACCCTTGATACCTAACCACTCCCTATATCCGACCAAGTTCTTTCTCCCCCACCGTTGTCTACATTCTTGACCTGCCTTCAGCAAGAATCCTGTTAAGTCAATTTCACAAGAATCCTCTGCCCCTTGGTGTATCTTCTTAGTAATTTTCCATCCATAAATGCTTCCTCATTCTGCTCCCCACTTGTTCTTGCTAGATTTGGAGTTGAGTCCAATTTCACACCTGTTGTCATAGTCCCAAATTAAGTCTCCGTTACCATTTTAACAAGTGTCAGAATAATTTTTTCTCTAGCTCTACCAATAAAATAGGAATAATAATATTATTTACCTCAAGAATTGCCGTGAGGATGAAAAGGCTTAATACACACAAGGTGCTGGAAGAGTATCTAACCCATCAAAAACCCAATGTAAATTTGAATGGTTATTACTACTACACAGGTATTTTTGAAAAGAAAGGTAATGAGTGGAAAGCAATAGACAGGTTGTTAGAAAAAGATCCTAGAAAATCTAAAATAAATTATTAGCTATGAAGCCTTTGGAATATAAAAAATCAATTTAAAAATCAATACCAGCAATAAGCAATACAATTTAAGTTTCAAAAGAACATAGTATCTAATTTTTTTAAGTAACAATAAAATGTAAGGTGCCTAAAAATAACAAAATGTAACAATGTTTATAAGACATTTACTAGGAATATTATAGAGCACTATTCAAAGACATGATGACCAAAGTAAGGAAAGGGAGGGGTCTGGAGGTTGGAGGAGAACAGAGACACTGTTGACATTGTCACCCGGCTGAGCAGACACAGGATCTACCACTGCCAGTGGTCAGAGCAAGGACTTACCGAGTCCTAGTTTCCTCCACTGCCCTCAAGTCCCATCTTCAAATGAGTGTGTCCTTAGTGCAGAATCCACTTCAAAGTGGAAGCATCGCTAATCCAAGGCAGAAGGAGAGTGAAAGAAGAGATGGGTTTTCTCATGTTCTCCAGAAGAAATTGTCCTAAATGTCTTATCTTGTATTTTGGCGAAAAAGAAGAGAATCCCAAAGATAAAGCCTGTTTCTAGGACGTCGACAGCAGGCAGGACCATCCCAAGGAATTAATGAGCACCATAGTGGGGAGGGTGGTGCTCAGTGGTGGAGCACATGCTCAGCATGCACAAGGTCCTGGGTTCAATCTCCAGTGCCTCTATTAAAAAATATTAATAATAATAAAATAAATGAATCTAATTACCTCTTCCCTGAAAAAAATTTAAAAAAGAAAAAAACAGACAAGCACTGTAAATTCAAGGTTCTTTTGGGACAATTTTGAAACATTAAAATAGTTTCAGTTAATAGTTTTTTGAAAACTCAACATGAAGCTTTCTCATCAGCTATATAAAATCTGTTATTATTTCTTGGCCTTTGGAGATTTTATTTAATTTAAATATTGAACTATGACCCGATTTTCCTAAGTGCATTCCTAACCATATGTTTCTGGAGGAGAAGGCTGTTTTCACTGCCTCCCCCATTTGATGAACTGTTTTGTAACCATGAAAATGTGATTCGTTTATTTCTATTGAATCAAAACACACGATAAAAACTTGATAACTTACTCCTGAGAGCTTTGCTTCATTGATGACAGATTAGACAAAGGCACTCAGCATCCTAATCTGGTTTACCATCATAAATATTCAAATCTTACATATTTATCCCACAAAACAGTTGTTTAAGTGGCTTTAATTTATTTTCAATTTTATTGTCTCAATTGTATGATGCAAATCAATTGCTGAAATTGTTTGGTAACCTGCTTCCATCCTTTCAACAGTGAAGAGCCTCTCTCTCTCTCTCTTTCTCTCATGAAATTAATTAAAATGAACATGACGGAGCTTCAGAATCCTATAGCCCATCCTGCCAAGTTCAGGGTGAATGCGCACTTCACAACAGCGAAGCACGTTCTGTGCGCATGCAGGGCGAGCGGATGGTGAAGTTCCACCGCTATCAATCATTTCTTTCTTTAAAAATGCACCTCTCGGAGTTCTGTTTCCAGTAGCATGACAAGCGAAGTGCTTAGACTAAGTACTCAAAACAGCTAAAAATCATGAATAATTTTTTTTTAAATTCTTAAACACATCTTCATGACATAATAAGAAATTCTCAGGCCAAAAGCTAAGGGAAATTTGGAAACAAAGAGGAGCATGAGTGGCAGTGAAATCA
The DNA here is from genome assembly GCF_009834535.1 of Camelus ferus. NCBI lineage: Eukaryota > Metazoa > Chordata > Mammalia > Artiodactyla > Camelidae > Camelus > Camelus ferus. The sequence continues at coordinate 4,976,097 of NC_045710.1, forward strand.
TTTTTGCCTTGAGAGCAGATACGATGGACTTTCATTTTCATGGCCTTTATGAGAAAGTCCAGGTCCCCTTCTGCAGACCTGGGATCTGGAGGACGCCAGCCCGTCTGTGAAGGGGTAAGGGAAGAAACACCCACGCGTACGCCCACAGGAGACCACCTGGGCGCTGGGCAGACAGGGCTGGGAGCTGGCGACGCCTTTGGGAATCTGTAATGAAAAATAAGCTTTCTACCTGATTAACATTAACAAAAATAAAATTCACTCATTAAAGGTTTTTGGACTTTTCAGATGCTACCAATGAAACCAAATAGTTATATTAACATCAGGGAAAAAAGTAGATTTAATAGCAAAAACATCATTTGGGATAAAGAGGGTTAACAACATAATACTAAAAGAAAATTCACTGGGGAACTTTTTTGCCCTAATTTTATTTTTTGTTTTGTTCTGTTTTTGTCTGAAAGGGAGCTATTGTTACTCTTACTCATGACTTTTCTCCCCAGATCTTGGATATTCCATGATGTCGTCCAGCATCCCAAAGGCCTAGGCTTTGGAACTCGAAAGCCAGTCTGTATTCCATGGGAACAGAGTCTGAGGTGCAAAACTGCTCCCAGAAGGTTCACTGGGAAGTGTTCTCAGAAGACACGTGTCTAAGGAGGAGAGGGAGGGAGGGTGGGGTGGGGGCGGAGGACCTCAGCAAGGTGGCACCTGGATCCCAGCCTCCTGCAGGGAGCTCTGGGGCAGGAGATGGTCCCTCAGGTCCTTTCCATGCTGGGGCACGGCGGCTGGGCCTTTGTGCCCCGACGTCAGCCAATAACTTGAACATGGGCTGTCCTCAGTGTTTCCAGTCTCTGCTGCTGGTTGAATTGACATCCAGCAGCACTTAGATCGATCGCCTTGGTGAGTGGAAGTCCTCCAGACGGACCCACGTGTAGCCTTCATCTCTGCGGCCATGGCATCTGCGGTACCTGCACTGGGAGGTGTGATGACAGGCTGACTGCTGTCCACCAGCCCAGTCACCCTGTCTGGTTCTTTACCGCCTCTTCCGTGGTCCATCGTGAACACACTTCTCTGGGCATTGCTGTGTGACACACAGACCTGTGCACACTCCGTGCTCACTCCCAGAAGCCCATCCACAGGCCCCTTCCCCACACCTCCTTGTCTCCCGTGTGCCAGTCTTCCTCCTTGCAGAATAGTCACCTGTCCACAAGCTTGGCTGTGAGGGTCACATGGCATGTATTCTTATCTCAGGCCGTTTCCCTTCCCTCACAAAGCGGATGACCAGGTGATCTGCCAGGATATGTGCCCCTGGACAACCCCTCCTCGTGGCTGTCTTCCAAGGCCATCCCTGAGGGGTGTCGCTGTGGCCCCACCGAGGGCCATCCATGTGAGTGGAGAAACACCAGAACAGTGGTGGGTGATGTGGGGCCCAGCCAGCTGTCCGTGCATCTTCCTTGTTCTGTCTGACTCTGCTCATGCCAGAGGCGTCCCAGTCCTGGATCGCTCACTTCCCCTTACGATGAGCCCATCCTGTCTTATAAGTTAGTGGGTCCGACAGAGCCCAGCCTGGCCATGTGGTAGGTCACAGGACGTTCTAAAGAGAAGCGCCCCGTCTCCCCCAGGGCCCAGGAGCTGGCTGGGAGCCCCTTTTCCGTGACGTGTACTTCTCCACCACTGATGACACAGCCTCTCTCCAGAAGTCCAGGAGCTACCAGATGATTCCCCCAGGGCTTGCCATAAGCACCACATGGCGTCTTTCCCCATCATCCGTCTCTCTAGAGACCAGCCACACACCATCAGGCTGACCAGGCTGTACGGCACAGGAGACAGGGTCACTCGCACTGTCACCTGCCCTGCTACGGAGCGCTGTCCTCTCCGGGTCCTGCTCTAAGATGGCAGCCATCCCTATCACCCAGAAATGGGTTGGAGCTCTATTCCCAGGGGCAGAACACGCTGCTTCTAAAGTCCGAAGACGCCTGCTAAGCATGGGGTATCTTTTCAATGATGGGAGATACGAAATGCGGTCCTTCCTTACTTTGGAGGGACTACCCCAGCAAGCCCAGTCTCTGGATCCCTCAAAACGGCACTGCTGTTGCGGACCTCAGAGTCCTAGCAGGGCTTCCCTCCCGGCTTTTGATGGTCACGCGTCTTACCGAGGCCCCCAACCTCCTGCACCGGTTCTCGTTCATCTGGTCCAGCGCACATGACGCATCGCTGTCGTGGATGCACGTGATACCCTGTGGGGTGTCCAGAAGGTCCAGGTGACTTCAGACTAAATGGCAAAGGGTATGAAAGTTAGCACGGACCTGTAACAGGACCATACAAATGTCTTTAGTTTGTTTCAGGTAAATTTGAACTGCTTCTGATCGTCCTTTTCTCAGAGATGGGAAAGACACATTCCCCAGATCAATGGCTTCCTCCCACAGGCCAGAGTCTGTGGTGATGATTTTCTTTAGCAAAAAAAAAAAAAAAAAAAAGGTCATATCCGGCAGAGCAGCTGCAAAGGAGCTTCTTCTGGACTCCCTTTGTGGAAGTTCTCTGTCGTCTCTTGTGGTTTATCTGCTTTGTGCAGGGCCCGAGGGTGAATTCAGTGGGGCTCTGACAAGGACCACCAGCCCACAGTCTCCGTCTCTCAGGGTGGCACTCACCTCTGCACTCCGGCCCCAACACGAGATGTGATCGTGTTTATGACTTACTGTCTTGTGAGAGAAAGGGTCTGCCCCGCTACAGCACTGCTTTACTGTGGGCAAAGGAACCGACGGGCAGATCACGCCAAAGACCAAGCACATCTGTTCCCAGTGGTACTTGAGGACCAAGGACCTCCGCGGACCCAGGGGTCTCACTGTGAGGTGGACCTGAGCAAGGAGTCCACTTACTGCCTGACTCCCTGCTCTCCACTCTAACAGGAGGGCCATGGTGGTCCTTGGGGTCCCTCAAATCTCAAAATAACTTCCACAGTCCTTGAAAAGCTCAGGCACTCCTCTTTCCCCAGCGCACTTTTGCCTGAACAAACGGGCTGCATCCCTTTGGGGAAGAGCTGGGGAAGCACTGCTGAATCTATACTTGCTGTCATGTTGCAGGGCCCCCGCTAGGAGGAACGCCTCTTCTTCATCCACGGGCTCTGGGTCTTAGAACCAGCGCAATTCAAGAAACTAGGCGAGAGATCCTGACTGTCCTTTGGGGTGGCTTTGTTCATCCTCGTGATTATTCATAATTATCTAAATCAAATATGACCCTCATTGACTGCCCAACTGTTTCTCTTCTAGGAGCAACGTGTCCACCTGCCACCCCATAGGCTGTCCTCAGGGCAGGTACCACTTGGGCGCCACTGATCCGGTCTCTCACTGTGATCACTGCCTTCACCTCACTTCTGGCCTCTGTCATCTCAGGATCCTCTCCTCCCTGTTGCTCCCAAGAACCAGTTCTGTGATTTCATCATCTGTCAGCTTGACCCACAGAGCCACGCCAGCCCTGAGCTTCTGGATAGTGCTGGGGCCACTCTTTCCAGGGCATTGCTTTGCAAACAGGAAGCCCTCCAGCCCATCTTGGGAATACATCCACTCCAGCATGTCCACTTCTCCGGGCCACTTGGTCCCTTCCTCCACCATCCGCCTGGATGGGTCATTGCTTCCTCCAGGCTTTCAAGCACCATCCTAGCAGAGGGTTAGCATTGTCTCAGGGATCCTGGCCAAGATGTGAAATCCTGTACCAAGGAGAGTGCCCCCCATCACTGAACTCTCTCTCATTCAAATCTATATTCTATACTCTGACCTGGTCCCATGAATATCCTCCTGGGTCCTTCGGGAACAAATTAGCTAGATCCTACAGCTCCTTTGCCATGTAGCCCGTATTTGCCTGGGCCAGCCCAGCTCAGCCCCCGTCAGGCTGTGCTGAGATTTGGCCCTCATCATTTGTCTTGAATGAAGACAGGGCTGGATCCCAAGGGAGCAAGTTTTGTTTTGTAGGATGCCTGCCTTATTTATTGTGTGTGTGTATATATATATATATTTTATTTCAGAACTTTATGTACAGACATCATTAAAAAAAAAAAAAAGCACAAACGTTGGAGGATATCCAAGGACATGGAGCTGAAAATAAAAGTTAAGGGCAATTAGGAGAACCGAGATTGTCCCCAAGAAATTCCAAGGCTCACGCTTCCTTAAGTGTCCTTGATAACCTCTTCCAGTTCTGCCTTTGTGAACATGTGGACTTTCTGGCCAGGCTGCTCTGTGGCTAGCTCTACGTTGGTTGCATTCAGCGTCCCCTCCATCACTTGTTTGAGGACTATGAGTGAAGACTTGATGCCTTCTGTAAGACCACTGAGAAAAGAACATCAACGTCTTCTCCTGAGCTGGAGTGGACCACTTCTGCGGGTTCAGAGGCTCCAGGGGACAAGGATCTCACTGCCCAGGGCACCCAACCCCACGTGTCAGGGTCCCGCCACTTTCTTATAGGACCTTGACCTGGGAGAACTTCCCGCTTGGAACAGCTTGTGCTGCATCCCATACATCTTGTCTGGCTGTATTTTCATTGTTGTTTGTCTCGAGGTAATTTTTTTTATTTCCTCTTTGATTTCATCGTTGACCCATTGGGGTTTTTTAATAGCATGTTGTTTAGTCTCCATGTAATTTTTTTTTTCTCATTTCTCTTTCTGTGGTTGATTTTTAGTTTCATTGACCTTGAAGAACTTAACCCTTCTCTAAAACTCTGCTATTCTTGGGGTTAAGACCGGCCCTCCAGCTGGCCTGTCTTCCAGCTGCAGAACAGAGATTTGCTTAAATGCTGCCACGGAGGTGCTTTGCCTTAAACAGGTGATGAGTCACTGAAAGCCTGTCATTCTCTCTTCAGCAAATCAGCAGCCCTCAGCCACGGCCACCCCATCATCCCAGGAACCTTCTAATCACCGTTTCCCTCGTGCCTCTCCAGCGCCAACCATGCTCCACTTAGCACCAGTGACAGGCTCCTCGGGGTCAGTGGCGTGTGCTCCAGCTCCACTTTTCCACTGAGAAGCCACTTCTCACACCACTGCCAATGTCAGCTGCCTTGAGGTCTCCCAGAGTCTGGGATGGAAACCTGCGTGCAGGAGCGTTACCGGGAAGTGTTCTTGGGAGATTCACCTGTAAAGAAGTAAGAAAGAAAGGATTCTGCAGAAGGAGAAACTGACTTGAAGTGAGGTGACAACAGAGGCCACCTCCAGCCAAGCCTCAGGGATCCCTGAGGCTGAAATGGCCCAGCAGAGTCGGCTCAGGTTGAGGGCAGGGGGCCGAGCCTTCGTCTTCCTGCCAATCACAGAGCACGGCCGGCCCTGCTGGACAGTTCCCGCTGCACAGCCTGCTGCCCAGTGAGCGGCTCAGCCGTGAGCCGTCAGCAGCACCATTCCCAGCAAGGGAGGCGGCTGCATCCGCCCCGGAGAGGGATCTGGCCAGAGCACCCCTGCTCCACTTCAGCCAAAACAGGACTGCTTCCTGTTCTCACCCCCTTACCTGAGATAAAGAGGAGAGGCAGGTCCTGTTTGAATGAGAGGAACAGCAAAGGGAACAAAGAACTCCGGGGTGAAAGAGGAGACCTCAGTTCACATTTCAGAACATTAGCCCACCGCACCCATGGCGCAGCGCGCTAGGGACCCTCCACCCGCTTCTCTGCGCTCCTAAGGAACGGTTGGCTCTTTCGTACCTCGCCTTCTTCGCGCCACACCTAGATGTCCCCAGGGCTGCGTGGTCTTACACATCTCAGGACCCTCAGGGCCTCGCAAGGCAGCACCAAGTGTCGAATGAATCAGTGAAATCATCAAGAAAGTCATTCGTATCCCTCACGGTTGGTTAGGTGGTCGGTTTTTCTGGGCAGTTTAACAGTTCTGTACCCCAGGGAAGGGACCCCATAACAGGCAGCACAACTGTCTGAGGTGAAGATCTGGGGAGGTCCTACTATTTATGGTAAACGTGATGGAAAGGCATGAAACGGAAAATGCAGACACAGTCAAACGTGCTCAGTGCAGTGAGTCGGGAGGGCCCCACAACCCTGGGCGGTGTGGGCAGGTGGGCAGAGCCCTGTCTGAACCAGCAGGCTTTGCTGTGGACACGCAGAGTGAAAAACCAGGAACTGGCCTCCTTGGAGACGGTTACTCCACCCTCCTCGGTTCCGTGTCTGCAAAGAAGGATCATGAAAGTAACAAGCTCGGTCTCGCGGGGTCCTCGTGCAGGTCAAATGAGAGATGTGTGGAAACGGGAGGGCGAAGGCGCAGCTGCCACCCACGTGAGGACAGCTGTTGCCACCCGCTCTCCCGCCCCGGCAGAGAGCTCCCCTGTGCTGCTGCCGTTCAGAAGGGCTCCCAGAGGCAGAAAAGCTGGGAGCAGGGACCTGAGGACCCAGCACACACCAGCGAGAGCAGCAGTGTGCTTCGGTCCCAGACCTGCTGATTCCTGGCTGGGGAACCTCTTACCTGAACTTACAACTGCTTTCCCAGTGGTGAGCGGGGCTAGGAAAGCTGAAGTTGAATTTTGTTAAAAGGACTAAAATTGATCATGTGTATAGAGCATTGAGAAATCATCTATTATTAGAGAGGAACAGAAATTATGAAGTTGTTTTAATGTTCTGGGATCTTTCCAAAGAACACTAGTTGTTAATCAAGAGATCATTTTTTTTTAATTATATTTTTTTCACCAATGTTTAAGTGTGTTATTTTCCGTGACATACTTAAACTGAAAGGTCATATTCTCTGTCATTACCTATCAAGAAGTCTTGACTTTGCTAGTATTTTGATTTTGCTTTAAGGGAAGAAATTCTAAATACTGTAGATGACAGTAACTTTTGGCCGAAATCACCTGCCCAGCCCCCCCTGATCATCCAGGTCCCGGGCTAAGAGGTGAAGCTTCTCCAGGGCAACCTTAGGGCTTGTGTGCCCAACCCAGAGGCCAGGGCTGGAGGCTGAGAATGGTGACACCTGCACCCTTACAAAGCAGCCCACATGGTGAGATGCATCCTTCCCAGAGACCCAGCCCCACTGCGAGACGGGGCACCACCCACCACCGCTCACCCCTCCTCCCACTGTCATCACCAGCGTGGGCAAGGTCTACCAGCTAGCCCTGACTCCCCCGAGCACTGAGCAGCCCCTTGGGTTTGTGCAAGAATAGCTCAAACACGGGGCACAGTCCCTGCTGGGCCAACATAGGTGGGACCCACCCAAAAGGCCAAAAGGCAAGAAATCAGTACGAACTCGACTCCTGATGGCGAGTGACAGGAAACAAGAAGACGCCCCAGCAGTTCCGAGGTTAACAGGGAGGGTCCTGCTGAGCCCCACTCTCTGGTTTCTGTTCCTCCCGGTGTTTGGTCTGTAAAAAATTAATAAACAGAAACCCCGATTAGAGTTGGGAGACCAGAAGGGGGAGCCCCGTGCCCTGCCAGGGTAGCCGAGCCCAGCAGGAAGGAGAAAGACTCCTCTTCCTTCCTGGCAAGAGCTCAGCCAATGGAAAGCCGGGGACTCTTTCTTTTTCACAGCCCTCCCCACTTCCTCTTCCCCTCTGTAAAGGCGGTCTCCTTCCCTTGCTGGGTACACTCTTGCAAGTGGCTTGCCATGGTTGCAGACCCCAAATTGCGATTCTCTGCTGATCCTAAATAAACTCATTTTTGCTGGAGAAGTAACGGGCAGTCTATGTAATTCAGGCCAACAGGTCCCCTCCCACCCATCAGTCAGTAATCAAAGCAATGCGAGACGGAGCTGAGTGACAGAGGCGCCAAGGGTTCAGGGCTGTGTCATGCTCAGCTCTGCCTCTTCAGAGCTTGGCACACAAATCAAAGTGACTGTGAATCAAAACAGGAAAGCAAGAAACAGGGACGGACCCCAAGTTCTCATTTTGTTTGGAAAGAAAATGCAAATTATTGTAAAGAATATGGTCCGATTGCTATAAATCAATGTATCGGTTGCTATAAAAGGTCTCTAGTCCAAGAGATCAACACCCTGCTGAAAAAGGATACCAGAAAAGCAGGTGGTCAGTGGAGGAAATAAAGAACCTGTAGGTCAAACCCTGTCCTGCCTGGAATGGACCCACCCTTCTGGGCCCATGACATCTCAGGAATCCAGGCTTCGTGTAGATTGACTTGAGTTTCTGCCCAGTGGGAGTGAGAGCCCTTGACATCCTTCTCTGTGAGACGAGTAACTCGGAGAAGTTTGAGTGTGCTCGAGGGGGGAAGAAAACAAAAAGCAGACATGCAGAGGGGCAAGGGAGTCTCACAGAGCATGGTCTTTACAAACTTTCCACTGGGCGTCCCAGCCTGGCCACTCACACATCATGCCATTTGAACAAGCTTCTTAACTACCCAGAACCTCAGTTTCCTCATCTGCAAAATGACAACGATGATGGTGCCACCTTCCTCCCAGCATTGCTACAGAGTAAACAGGACAGTTGTCATACAGTGCTCAGCACACTGTCCCTCCTTGCTGCCTGTTACCTTTATTATAATGTCAGTTTTGCAGGTTTTCTTCAGTATTGCAGGACCAAGCAGGTGAGAGACGTGTACGCCCTCCCCTCCCCCCCCCGGTGCTCACTCTACAGTGTCACCTAACATGGCCCAACGGTACCAGATGGCACCACCCAAGGCAAGACCCCCGGCTGGGGCTTCCTCTCCGACCTGCCGCTGAGCCGGTCACTTCTTTGGGGGCCTGAGTTTACTGACCTGGTAAAATACAAGTTTCGTGCTCCGTGTTCTCTGAACTGTCTTCCAATCTAACAATTCCTGAGGCTGCGCTTTCTTAAAACTCAGTCTATGCTGAAGCAGACTTGGCCATGACCATGGTTAGTCTCCCTGAGATCCACTCCAGCCCCCCCGCCCCAGCCAATGGTTGCATCCTCCCCATGTGGAAGCCACCCTTGGAGAGTGTTTATATCCCTTGCTGTGATTACAGCTGATTAGTAAATTTCCAATGTGTTTGAAGTTGCCCAGGCTTACATCTTGCAACAAAAAGCTAGATCGAGTCCACACTTTCATCTGTAAGGGCACCCATCCAGGCTTAAGAAGATATCCCGAAATATATACCTTCTTAAAAAACCTTTTGGAAGCCAAGTGTTAAACAAAAGTGGAATGTGAGACTTTTTCTCTCGATTCCCTGTTATGGGCATTTGCTGCTTGTTTTGCAATTGCATTAGCACATGCACACACACACACGTGTGCAGGGGGATACACAAATGCACAGGGGAGCACTGCCTGAGGTGTGACAATTCTTAATGGCCACAAAGAACAGCCCTGGGCATTTGCATGGTGGGCGGTTTAACAGTATGAACGGGACTTTCTGGACAGACCTGTGGGGTGAGATGCTTGGATGCCTACCAGCTGCCAGGGCACACTACCAAAACAGGCAAAAGGGGAGAGTGGTCCATTCGGCACGCATCTACCACCCCAACTCCCTGGGCACAGAGGTTACCAGATCTCCTGGAACTAAGTCCTGGATGAGATGAAGAACCATGGAAAGTTGCTCAGACTTACGGACTCAGAGAAAATCGAAGTCCTGCTGCTGGGGGTTCGTGTGATTTTGTCACCATCTTGCATTGGCCTGAGAAAAATGATTACATCTCTCAGAACCTCAGTTTCCCCATCTGCAAAATCAGAATTTCTTTTAAATGGCGTCTCAGATCCTTTCTACTTTCAAAATCCTGGGAAATTGCTTTAAAACAGGTTTTTAACCCCTGGTGGCCATGGGTCACTCTAAATGTCTGATGAAAACAGGGGTCTCCTCTTTAGAAATAAACACGAAACTTCATAAGCATACAGAGTTTGTGCACAGAGTGTGAGGGAGGTTCAGAGACGCCCTGGGGCCTGCTGTGGAGAAAGAAAGGGCTTTAAACTTCTGGCTCCAGGACAAGACGTCTTTAGACAATCTCTCCAAACAAGAAGCAAAGGCTACAGCAACTGGGGAAGTTTGGAAATCTGAAATTTTAGATTAGAAACCAATACAGCTGTCTCATTCTGAGTTTTTAAAAACTGAGGCCCATTTTTGTACAACAGCTCAAAAAATTGAAAGATGGAAGATAGTAAAACAAGATTCGTTATCGTGATAAACTATAAAAGCTGTATCTGAGGCCAAAACTGCAAACGTGGAGTCCGATTCGGATAAATCAGGTATTATGCAAATGTCCAAGGCTGCAGTTAATGAGTTGAGAGTTTTCCCCAGATGTTCAGCTCATGTTCCAAAGCAGGAGGGAAGCTGGCTATGGACCAAATCAAATTTTTATATTCCTGTGAGATAATACCAGGCACTCAGATTTCATCAGTCCTATATTGGAGGCATCAGGGCACCACATCATGGTTGGGTAAGCCTATATTCGATCCATTTTCCCCAAGACAGAACAAATAGACTAAGAATCAGAGCACTCAGTGACTCGTTTCAGAGGCGTAAACTGAACGTCAACACTTGTTCCGCATGGAATCTAACTGAAGAGTTTGTCGTGCAGAATCCTCTGTGTTGAGTGTTGCCGCTCCTTTCTGAAAGGATGGCTCCGTGTGCGTATGTGTGTGTGTGTGTGTGTGTGTGTGAGTGTGTGCATGCTCACAGCTTCAAACAGCACTCCAGAAAATGGAAAAGAAGAAGAAAAAGAAGCCCAAAACTTCTATTTCACTTAGAAAGACATGCAAACATCACTGTCAATACTGTAATTGAAATCGTGACTTTGAGTTGCTTATTTCCAAGTATAGTTCGGGAGACACTGTTTACCAGAAACCTCCTGCCACTTCTTCAACCATCTCTCAGTTTGGTGTGTTAATTCTGTCCAAATACTATTCTTCAAAGGAAAATTTTGGAGTCTGGAGCCCTTCAGATCTCTGCTGGAACACGACTTCCTCAGGGAGACGTTCCCTGACCCGCCAGACCTGAGAGGGTCCCCCGCATGGTGCTCCCAGAGTCATGGGCTTGAGGCGTGGAAGCGCCTCAGCACCGGGCGGTCAGGACCTACTTCACAGCGGGATGGAGGGCGGGGCTGCTGCACACCGCCTGGCTGTCGTTCCTGTCTCTGCCACTTACCTGCTGCCGTCCTTGGAGCAACCACTTCCTCAGAGCCTCTTTCTTGCCTGTAAAATGGGGCCATACTGGCCTCTACCCTTGAGGTTATTATGAGCCTCAAATGATTTTCCATGCTTACAACAGCCCCTGACCCCCAGCAGGTGCTCCCTACGCCCTGTTGCCTGTGTTCAGCCCTTTGACCGGTCACCGTGAGAACTGGGGCGCTGTCTTTCTTCTGGCTCTTGTAGCGCCGTGTTGGGTCTCAGTAGGTCCTCAGTGACTCTGCTGAGATGAATTATCCAAAGGACGACTCAAGAGGGGAAGAAAGAGCAGGGCACTCCCTGCAGAGAGCACATCTGGGGAAGGGGCCCAGGGCGTGGGCGGGGACAGGGGCGTTGGTGCGGAACATGAGCCCACGCGGCAGCTGCAGGAAGACTCTGGGGAGGGCTGAGCGAGGGTCTGGCTCTGGCTTTGATGTTCACTCTGAGGCACCACCTCCACTCCACCACCTCGCTGACTCTGCCCGAGTTGCTATCAGACCACAGACAGGTCATTAGCGTAAACAGCAGGCACTTTTCTCCTCCCAGTTCTGGAGGTTGGAAGTCCGAGACCATGATCTGGCCAGGTCAGTTTCCAGCGTGGACTCTCTGGAATCTCTCTTTTCACGGTGTCCTCACATGACTTTCCTAGGTGCCCGTGGACAGAGATCTCTGGTATCTCTTCCTCTTCTTATAAGGGCACCAATCCTATTGGACCAGGGCTCCATCCTTATGACCTCATTTAACCTTAATTACTTCCTAATAACCTAGACTCCATTTCCAAATTTAGCTACACTGGGGGTTAGGGCTTCACGTATGAATCTGAGGGGGACACAAATGTTCAGCCCGTTGCATTGCCTTCCCCACCATCCCAGACACCCTACTCCCTCACTCTGCCCCTCCTAGCTGCCATTCTCCGGTGTGGGGAGGGGAAGGGGCAGAAACATTTCATCCTCACTCCCAGTAGGACAGCTGCTCCCAGCACCTCTGCTAATGACTGCGAAGTCTGTCCACTGCGTCCGGAGCCTGAGAATTTGCTTTTTAAACGAGGGTCCCTATTAGCTGTTAACTGCTGAGAGATGAGAAGTTGTGATTTGACCATTCAGCTGTTTGGCCTTTCAGCTAAAATCCCCTCTCAGGGGGCCTGCCTCTGCCTCTGCATAGTCAGAAGTTTCCAGCCATGTTCCCTTCTGCCAAGTAATTATTTACAAATTAGGTTCCCAGGGAATACACGGCCAGAGAATGTGAGTGTGACACATATAAATAATAACAAATTAATTTTTCAATAATAGACAAACCATCTCCAAATAACCAACATCATTAGGACACTCAGGGACTTGTCACCCTATCTACCCACAGCTCAGAGCATCTCTGCTCACTCCCCTCCCTGGTTGGAGCTGAGAATGTCTACAGCGCAAGTTGCAGCCAGCCGTGATCGATGCCCTCTCCCCTCCTCTTAGACTCTCATTAAACAATAGTCCTTTCAAATTATTTTCTCAATTCAAAACACTCGGGCACTTGGGGAAAATAGGAAGCATTTATTTCTGGTTTCATCAGAGCTCGGATAACTGTCCTGAAGCGTCCACTGTCTGCAGGAATAGGTTAGGTCTCATGAGACAGCTGTAGGCTCTCAACTATCCAGTTCCCCTCCCTCCCTGTGCCAGAACGGCAGTGTAATGTGTGCCCGTCTGAAAGGATGGCATTTGTCAGCCCTTCTGCAGCTAAGCATGGCCTCTGAGCTCTGGCCAAGGATGTGCAAATGAAGTGTGTGTAGGTGGGGCGAGGGTGAGGGTCTAGAAAGTCTGCTTAATCAAAGCAGAAGGGAAGGCAGTGGTTGACTTTTCATCCTCTTCCTCTTCTCTGCTCTCTGAAATATGCATGTCATATCTCCGACACCCACAAGTTGCTTGACCATGAGGTAACCATCAGATGTGAGCAAACCACAAGCTGAGATGGGGGAGCAGAAAGAAAGAAGGAGGCTGGGTCCCTGGTGACCATGGAGCAGTCGTCAGAAACCCAGTTTATTTCAAGATAGCACTCTTGTTACTCCATCACCGATTCACGCAGGAACCCTTTGCTGAGGTTCTGTTTGCTCTGCCCCCTGAAAGTCAATTCTGACCCCCAAGGTTCCCAATGCACTTTAGGATGTAAAATCAGACCTGACTTCCCTCCAGTATAATAAGGCAACAGGTCCCAAGCGGAATGACTCTCACCTGCCAGAAGTTTGTCAGTGTCGTTGTATCAGAACTGGACTCTATTTGGCCTTTCCCTCCCTTTGAAGGGCTGAGGATAGAAAGTTGGAAGAGAGAGGAGGGTGTGTGTGTGTGTGTAAATGAGGCTCCTCATGGGAGGATGGTTGGGGAAGGAAGAGAGAGAGAAACAGAAGAAAAGTGTGAAACTCTGCAGAGAAATGCAACTGAATTAACATCTATCAAAAGCACCATGATTCTTATTAACATTTACATTTAAGCACTAACTCATTTGCACTTAAGGGTTGGTAAAACCCTAACTTCCACAGCGAAGAATGTAGTTTAACAACAGCTCAACTCCATATAATTTTACTATTTTCAATAAAAACGAAATGCTAAGTATAAAATGAAAAGTGATTGAGTTTTTATGTTTGTGGAAGCCTTTTCGCATAATTAGACTCACCAATCTATAAACTTCATTTTCGACCCAGCCTCAAGTATCGGTGTGAAAAGAGTGATCGCCATAATCTCAAGACACATCTATCTGATACTGGGAAACACCCGAATAACTAGGAATTACTCAGAAAAATATAAAGGAGTCACTTTTATATTCCTTTGATGACGCTGATTCATAAGCACACATATTTCAGTAAGAATCATACAAAAATAAAATTGCAGAGCAAGAATAAGACCCTGTAACACATGAGTGCAGCTCAGAGTTAGTTATCGACCAGATCCCTGAAATTCCCTGAAGTTCCAAGGTATTTTTCAAGAGCGTGTTGATGTCCTCTACCTGTGAGAGTGCAGGGCACGTGCTCTTCTTTCCAAAAACCGAAATGACAATCATTAAACCAGGCAGCTGCTGCCCCCGGTGATATGACCACCTCTCCCTGCTCCCTGGAATTTGCTGGAGTCACCCTGCCTGAGCTCATCTCATTCAAATTAGCTGTTCCCTCCCCCGCACCCCAGCGATCTGGGTTGGTTCCCCATCTATTAGCTGAATTATTCAGATGTTTTCCCACAACAGCACAAGCAGGGCTCATGTAACTAGTTTTGAAATCAACAGTGAATTACATTATTGACAATCTGAGCAGATTAATTAGGAAATCTGTCAGGAATGACGCTATGAGAGCTGGCTCCTTTTCAAGTCGGATCCTCAGCCTTGGAGAGACTCATACCTGATATGATTTAAGAGGTGGAAGAGGGAGTTCTGAGACCTGATCTGGGGATGGAGACAGGCCCCCCAGGCTGAAAGGTGGAGCCGGGGTCGACTGGAGGCAGAAAGCCACATACATACACACACACACACACACACACACGCATGCACACACACGCATGCCCCACAGCGTTGCTGGCTGGCTTACATCAGCTAACAAGCAGGGCTGCAAAAATACCCTAGACAGAGGAAGGCACTTCTCAACATGTCTGCATTGTGGTTGCTTCCATGCACAGATTCTGGTGTCAGGGAACATCAGAAGCACAGAATTATCAAGTCACAGCCTTGCCCACATCTTGACCATTACATTTGGGGTAAATCCTATATAACCTCTCCAGACCTCATTTCACCACTGACAAAATGGAGTAGCAATGTTTTCTCAATAATTTCATTGGATTTCTAAAAGGACCAAACCGATTACGTATACAAAGTGCTCTTTATAATGTAAAGGCGTCCGTGTTCCCGTTACTCCTGTCAATCCTGTAGTATCAGCGTTTGTATTCATACTCGTATTATTGATGAAGAGGTAGCCTGGACACTCCGGAACAAAATAGATTTATATTTTTTCTCTATATGAAAGTCTTAATGTTGATGATATCCATTTGTTGAGGGCTGTTATACTGGAAAAGGAAACAAAGCAGGTCCCATCTATGCGTTTG